>NC_092823.1:12010000-12367500 GCF_023375885.2 Dermacentor andersoni | reverse complement strand
TGAGTAAATACACTTTAACAACAAGAAAATACATAAAATCAGGTGTGGTTAACTTTTAACAAGAAATCGCTTAATGGCAGTGACCTAATTGTTCCGGGAATTAAGTTCCAGAATTCAATGGTACGTGGGAAAAAGCTGTATTTAAATTTATTAGATCGAGCAAAGTAAGGCTTAATATTAAGGTTATGGTGACTCCTACTTGACTGAGGAATGTCTGAAGGAATATATAGGGGATGTGAGACACGATAAGAAAAATTGACGATGCCATGCAGAAACTTCAATGACTCAATGTGACGGCGTATGGATAAAGGGGTTAGGTTCAAAGAAGATAAGGCACGAGAGGGTGAAAAATAGTGATCATAGCGACGATATATGAACCTAATAGATTTTCGTTGTATGCTCTCAATGGAGTTAATGTCGCGCTGCTTATGAGGGTTCCAGACAGGAGAAGCATATTCTACGATTGGGCGAATTAAAGTTTTATACATTAGTAACTTAGTTTCCTTTGGAGAATTGTTAAAATTGCGCCTCAAATACCCGAGCTTCCGGAGTGCTTTAGTGCAAATGAAATTAATGTGTTGTGACCAGGACATGTTAGTGGTGAATATGACGCCAAGATACTTGTATTCTGAGACCCTGTGCAAGGATAAGTCGTTGAAAGTGTAATTGGTCAATGAAGGAGAGGCACTATTAGAAAATGACATTATCACAGTTTTAGTAAAATTAATTTTCATTTGCCAAGTCTTGCACCAGGTACAGAAGCTGACAAATGAGGAATTTAGTTCAAGATGATCGTCTGGTGTGTTATCACGCGATACAAAACACAGTCATCCGCATAAAGGCGTATGTGTGAAGTGACGTTTCGAGGTAAGTCATTAAGGTATAGAAGAAATAGTAAAGGACCAAGAACCGACCCTTGGGGTACACCAGATGACACGTCAACAGAAGAAGAATTAGTTGAATTATAACATACGTATTGTGACCGATGAGAAAGGAAACTGGCAATCCAACTAACCAAGTGAGAATTTTTCAAGATCATGTTAAGCTTTATTAAGAGATTAGAATGCAGTACAGTATCGAAAGCCTTGGAAAAATCTATAAATATGGCATCGATCTGGGTGCCGATATCAAGGGCACAGAGGATGTCGTGTGAGAATTTTGCTAGTTGTGTTAAGGTGCTGAAACCTTTCCTAAAACCATGCTGAAAGTTAGAAAGTATGTTATTAGATTCCAGAAATTCCACTATATGTTTGTGAATTATGTGCTCCAGCATCTTACATGAATATGATGTTAATGAAATAGGTCTATAATTAGATAAGAGCTGCTTATTACCAGATTTGAATAATGGATGTACTTTGGCCAGCTTCCATGAGGATGGAACGATGCCGGTATTGAGGGACTTTTGAAAGATGATGGTTAGGTAGCGAGCAGACCACAATGAATAACGAACGAGAAAAGAATTGGGTATACCATCAGGACCGGTTGATTTTTTAGTGTCGAACTTTAGCATTAGGTTTAGTACACCATGCTCATTAATCATGATATCAGTAATCGGAGTTGTCACTTTAGGAGGGTCAAAGGATGGAACTTCGTGGGTATCTGATGAAAAGACAGATTTAAAGTAGGCATTAAAAGCATCAGCTATTATTAACGGATCATTAGTTGTTTCATCATTGACGATTATAGATGCCGATGTAGACTCTGTTGGCAAGACAGAGCGCCAAAATTTGCGAGGATTAGTTTTTAGAAGATTTCCTAACTGGACATTGAAGAAACGATCTTTTGCCGATTTCGTAAGTACTCGCAGTTCTTCCTTTGCCCTACGAAACCTGATGGCACTATCAGGGTCTGATAAACGCTTCACGCGCCTGAGGCGTCCAACGCGGCGTCATACGTGAAGGATATCACGTGTCATCCAGGGTACTTTGAGGTTCTTTTTTTTCGTTTTTAGCAGAACAAAACGTTGCATGCAGTCACTGACAATACTTTCGAATTTGTTGACTAGTTCGTTGATGGCACCCATGTGACTAATCGTGTGAAATGCATCGAAAGAAGAAGCAAGAAAATCGGTGATAGCAACATCGTCGGCGCGAGCGAAATCAGGAAATGTAGTGAAAGTCGACAGCGGCGTGAAAACAGGACAGTTAATAGTAACTACCACAGCCTTGTGGTCCGAAATTCCATCAACAATATCACATTCAAAACCACACTGATAAAGAGTTGAACCGAGAAAGACCAAGTCAAGCAACGAGTCACCTCTTGTTGCTTCGTTAACAATTTGCTTTAGATCGAAGAACAAGGAAATGTTCAGCAATTCTTGACAGATGGATGTATCCCGACCAGAAAACGTAAATGATGGCCAATTGATACCTGGAGCGTTGAAATCGCCCAACAAGATAAGATTAGACAGTTTGAATGTTTGTACGTTCAAATAATCATTAAGCATGCGCAATACATCGAAAGATGAACCTGGCGGTCGATAAAGAATGCCGATTACAATGGACTGTTCATTAAGAAACATTTTGCACCAGACAGATTCAATTTCTGCTGGCGCCTTCATAACGGAGAACTTAATGTCAGATCGAACGATAAGAGCGACCCCTCCGCCTCTGCTATCCTGTCGATCCGCTCGTATCGCCACGTAGCCTGGGGGAGTGAATTCAGAATCATGGACGCCATTGTGAAGCCACGTTTCCGTAATGCCCACAATATGTGGGGAATGCGAAGACACAAGAGACAGGAAGTCAGGAAATTTGTTTGTAATGCTTCTGGCGTTAATATTCATAATCGAGAGCTTTTCAAGCCTGTGCTTAGGACGTCAAACAGAAGGCGTAGTAGAATGCCGCGCTGTGGGTTTGAGGGACTGCCTATGTTCTTTCTCAAGGGCATCCTTATCAGTGTTCCAGACGTACCGAGATTTATCAATGAGAATGTAATTAAAGCGAAGCTTCACCTCAGAGCCATTGTTGCGATACACCTGGGACGCTTCCCAAAGTTTTTTGCGGAGTGCACGTATTTTAAAGGAGAAGTCTTCGGTTGCATGGTAGTCCGTGTTTTTAAATTTGTGTACGTTCTTTAGTATGGTTATTTTCTCAGAGTAGTCCAAAATTCTCAGAATAACAGGACGTGGACGGTGCTCGCGTACCCTACCAAGCCTATGACAACGTTCGATTCTTGGACATTCGATCGACAATTTCACGAGATAGCGATAACGTGGCCTAGAACGTGCGCGCATCACCGCTGGTAGGTCACGTATGTTGTCTCAAGCAAGAAAACAAGCGCGTTGGTGCCAACATGCGATGACTCATTCCATTTTCCGGGACACGCATCCTAGCTATTGAAGCAGACGATGGCTTGTACGCAGCAGACGACGGAAGCGAGAAGCGTTTTCGACGGAATAATCATATGCTTTGAGATAGCTGCTTTATTTTTACTGCGGAGGAAAACTGTTTTGCTTTACTGATAACGCTACATTCAGTGCCTTCATTTCAGTTTCTTAGGCGAAACGTCAAGTTGGCGTCACGTTACGTAAGCAAAACTGGGCCACCAGCGCCATTTTGTTTGCATCGCGCCTACGTCACGCACCGAAGAAAATGGCGGAATGTCCAGAATAGCGCCCCTGAACAAAACAAGGATCTGAACCTCGTCTAGGAATGTACTCGATATGACTCACGCCAGACATGGACGACAAACGAAGAACGTTTATTCAACAGTACGCAGGAATATATATAGGCCCAAGAGGCGTGATAACGCAGCAAGGAATCATGGTTCTTTCAAGACCGCGATGACGTCACAACACAGTGTCGCGCAATCACAGTACTTAAAGAAGTAGAGGAAACCGGTAAATCGGGCAGCGTGTTCTATTCCTTTATTACTCTAGAAAAATTGCTATATTTAAAATTATGATTTCGTGTTAATGTCAGAAGCGTGCGGTGAACGATAATTTCAAGAAGTCGTGCCAGTTCATTTTAAATTTATTATGAATAATGAGGCAGAGAAATTTTATTCAGTTCACGGCTGTCCTAACTTCTAAACCAGGAACATTTTCGATCCGGCACAATTCGCTAGGGGAAGGACAACAGCAATATTTGTTAAATATGAATCAAGCAGCTAAACGCTGGACTAGATCTAATTTGGGACAATTTACTGCCATGGGTCTTATTAAAGTCTTATATGCCCAGTTTTTTTTTTTCACTTGTACCACTGCGAGAGTTGCGTCTGACGCTCCATAGCACTCTGCTGGCTTTATTGCATACTATGTCCATGTGTGCGTTCCACCTGAGGTATTCGGTAAATAGTACGCCTAAGTATTTATGTTGAGTTACCTTTTTCAGTTCAGTGTTGCGAATTTTGTAGCTGTTCGCATGAATAACTTTTTTCTCGTTATGGACATAGACACAGATTTATGCGGATTCAGCATCATTTGCCATTGGTCACATCATTCCGTAATTTTTTGTAAACTAGCCTGTTATTCCAGTTGATCGTCTAGTGATGTTATCTCATTCTACAACACACAATTATTCGCAAATAACCTTTGTGAAATAGTTGTACAGCTTGCAAAATCAGTAATAAATATAAGGAATAGGGGGGGGGCAGTTCCTGATAATACTGGTAGGAGACTTGATCTACAGCCACCTATTTGGACGTTTTGTTCTAGAGAGTGAAGCTAAGATTTCAACCAGTTAGTTATATTAAAGTTTTTGAAGAAAGCATCACTTTTCAACAACAATTTTGGTGGATACTTCGGCAGCATCTGCGGCACCTGCAGCTTACACTCAAGCCTTGGCATTTCATCGTCTTGCAGATTACCCGCCAGCCACCATCCATGGCTGCGCGCTGCCAAAGCTGTGGAAGACAGCCAAGACCATCCTGATCCCCAAGCCGGGGAAGCCGCCGGACACGGATAACCTCCGGCCCATCTCGCTCACGTCCTGCGTGTGCAAGGTGCTGGAGCACGTCCTGCTCCGCAGGTGGCGAGACTATCTGGAACGAAAAGGGCTGTACCCGGCCACTGTGATCAGCTTCAGACAGCACCTAAGTAGGCAGTACGCGATTCTGCAGCTCAAATACCAAATTATCGACGATGGCGGCAGCGCCCGCGACAACAAAGGAATCCTAGGGCTCGACCTGCAGAGCGCCTATGATAAGATGAAACACAGCGATTCAGTCCCAAGTCTCCAAGCTCAACATGGGCGAAAGATCCTACAACTACATCAAGGACTTCCTCACGAGCAGGACCAGCGAGCTACGAGCAGGCTACATACAGACGCAAGAGAAGAAGTTCGGGAGCACCGGCACACCGCAGGGATCGGGCATTTCGCCGATGCTGTTCAACCTGGTAATAATCGGAGTGGCCGAAAAGCTCGCGGACATCGAAGACGTCAGGAACACCATCTACGTGGACGATATCACGCTGTGGCTGACCGGTGGCAGCGACGCCCTCATAGAGGGCGCGCTGCAAGCCGCCGTCGACGGAATAGAAGACCAGCTGAAAGGCACCGGACTGAGATGTTCGCCGAGGAAATCGGAGCTTCTCATACTCCCACCTAAGAAAAACAACAGAGGCAAGACCAGACAACGCGAAAACGAAAAAAATCAGAATCATAACCAAATCAGGCAACGGGATCCCCGAGGTCGGCAAAATCAGGATCTTAGGCATGTTCATCGAAAAGCACGGAAAAAATGGTGAAAGCATCACCCGTCTCACGGCAAAAGCAGCCAACGCGATTCGACTCCTAAGACAAGTCACTTCCCGGAAGGCTGGCACGAAAGAGGAGAGACTAATTAGGCTCGTCCAATCCTTCGTCATCAGCCACGTCGCCTACGTTGCAGCCTACTACAGATGGCTGCAACACGAACGTAACGAAATCAACGTGATCATCAGAAGAGCGTACAAGACGTCGCTGGGCCTGTTCGAGTCCACGAGCACGACCCACTTATCACAACTCGGGATACACAATGCGCTTGAAGAAATAGCCGAAGCGCAACGGACCTCTCAACTGGAGCTGCTGTCCATGACCAAAGCCGGGAGGAAGATACTGGACGACCTGCGAATAGGACGCTCGATCGAGGTGGATATGAAGCTCCCCGTTCCCGAAGAGGTCCGACGCCAGACCAGAATTGACCCCATATCGAAGAACATGAATACCGAGTTCAACAAGGGAAGAAGAGCAAGGGCCAAGGCTCTCATCGACCAGCATGCCAACGAAGAACACGCGCGGTACGTGGACGCGGCCGAATACCAACGGAACGCCTTCGCAGCGGTAACGCAGAACGCCTTCGCAACCGGCGCCACGAGTACGGCAGCGAGCATGAGAAGCGCCGGAGTGGAACAAGCGGAGGAAGTAGCCATCGCCCTGGCCATCGCCGACGCAGACTGCCACACGCTGCTGAGTGACTCGAGACAGGCTGTGCGAAACTTCGCAAAAGGCCAAATCTGCAGGGAGGCCAAGCGCGTACGGCAAGCGGTAAAACTACAAGACAGAAAAGGAAGACTCAAGTGGTTCCCGGCGCACGCGGGTGACGCGTCGGAACGCAATGAGAACCACAGTGAGACTGCACACGCAGCGGCGCGAGCGCCAACCAACCGCGTCCCGGCGACAGACCGTCCGACGTGGTTCGGAACCAAGGACCGCATGACGGATTACAACGAAATCACGAAGGCCTACCGCCTGGCTCGCAGGACTCTACCACCCCCGCACCCGAGGCTCAGTCGAGCGGAGCCGGTACTACTGAGACAGCTCCAGACCGGATCGCTACCGAGCCCGGGACTGGTGCATCACATGTTCCTCGAGATATATCCGATCGATAAGTGCAGAGTCTGCCGGAGGGAGACGGCAGATTACACGCACATCTTGTTGGACTGCGTTAAAAGTCCAGAAGAAGCAAAATCGAGAACGATCCCACCGGGGCTCGAGGCAGCCGCGAAGAGCTACGACCGAGACGAACAGCTCTCGGCCGTCTAGCAGGTCCTCGGGGCAATTGAAAGGCAAGGACCCAGTGAGCCGGCAACGGCGAGCGGAGACCCGCGCCGAGTAAGGGCGACTTCGTAGGTAACGTAGGCCCTCGTCGGGGCGCGCCAGCGGCCAACTGGAGGCACAAATAAAGTTGGCTCCAATCCAATCCAATCCAATTCGATTGCCACTATCTTCCAGTATACAACTGATCGTCGCTTTCCTGACGTCACGGTCTCCATCGCTTACCCATTGCCTACCACTAGGAGCAACGTGGTTTAGAAGAGGAAGCTTGGACCGGACATCTTCACTTCGGCAGCAGCTGCGGCAACTGTAATTTACGCTCAAGCCTTTCCATTTCATCGTCTTGCAGATTACCCGCGAGCCACCATCAATCGCTGAACGTTTCTTCGATGGCCACTATCTTCTGGTTGTCGCGTCGCTGATGTCACGGTCTGCATCCTTGCCCATTGCCTACGGTCAGGAGTACCATGGTTTAAGAGAGCAAGCTTGGACCGTGCATCTTCACTTGGGCAGCAGCTGTCGCAACTGTAGCTTGCACTCAAGGCTTGGCATTTCATCGTCTTACAGCTTGGAAACTGATTTGGAATATTTTACCTTCATTACTGCCTTAACTGTTGCTGCCGCTGCAGCTTGCGAGGAGTGTTTCCTTTCCTTGCATTGTTCGATATGAATTCTGAGCTGGCTAAAGCCCTCAAAGACGTACGGCAGGACCTAAAAGAAATAAGAGCTTCTCTACAGAAAGAGTTTAGAACGCAACACAAAGATATAAAGAAGAGCTTAGAATTTTTCAGTGAAAATTTCATAGAATGGCAATTGAGCTGAAGGCCACACGCAACGAAAATAAGGATATTCGCGCTGAAAATGCCTCTCTCACGTCTGAATGAGTTATGCTCAAGAAACCAGCGTAGCAAGTGAGCATAAGCATTTGCACCTGGAGCAATACTCGAGAAACAAGAGTCTTGAAATTAAAGGCATTCCGGCATCTAATTGCGGAAACGTTGCTGAAATCCCAGAAAAGATCGGAATATCTATAAAGGAACCAATCGCTAAAAATAACATGGAAGTCTGTCACAGGGAGCCGACAGGAAAGGCAATGGAGTCTAACATTGTTGTCCAGTTCGTCAGCCGTGCTAAACGTGAAGTCTTCGCAAAAGCAAGGCAAGTGCGCCTTTCTATCGCTGGCATTGCTCTTACACCAGCGTAATCCGTTTTCGTAAACGAGTGCTCGTGCCCAGAACTGAAAAATACTGCTAGGAATGACTGCTGCTATGAAGAAAGAAAATAAATGGCTTTTAGTCTGAACCAAAAACGGAAATAGTTTAGAAAAAAACACGAAATCCTTCCACACGCTGCACGTTGTCCATGTCAGCGATCTGGACAAAATGGACTGAGCATATCAGGCGTATTATGTTACCATAGTTTCGGACGCACAATGGATACAGCATATTTCACACAGAGTGAAGTTGCCATTTCCCGCTCAGTAGGCACGAAATACGTAGGACAATATTCTTGCTTTTAAGGGTGCTTTTGGCTTTGAGCCGGACATTGTCATGATCACTGAAACTTGGTATCAACATAACTGCGATGTTCTTCGGTTGCCAGGGTGAAAGTCCTACTTTGTAAATTGCCCTTCCCGGTTAGGAGGTGGCGTGATGCTGTTGGTTAAGCACAGAATAACCTATTTGTTTGTTGAATGATATACATGTATCGCAAATTATTATGAGGTATGAACTGAGCAGTGCAATGATGTTGCGTCTTTCGCGTTGTATCGGCCTTCAGCAGGAAGTGTCGCACATTTTTTTTCCTTCTTGTACAACTGAGGTGGTCCAATGATAATGGATATAGGTTGTTTCTGGCAGGAGACCTGAATATAGACCTTCTGAAATCTTCTACAAATCAGAAAGTATCAAGAGAACCCTGGAAGTGAGCGGTTTTTAAACCTAATAAAAGCACCCCGCGCGCATTTCGAATGGCTCTTCAACACTAACAGACCTTGTCTGTAACTAACATTGACGATTCATGCCTCCTGCCAGGGATAGTAAGCGCCGAGACCAGTGACCACCTTCCTGTATTTTTTACTAACTAAGCTCAACAACGGTAAACCAGACACGTCACTTGAAGTTACAGTAAACTAAGAGATATTAAGTGTGCATTCTTTTCACAATCAGCTATCAATGGCTCACTGATGAAACGTTTATCGTATCAATGAACCTGAACTTGCCTACGATTGTTTTTTAGAGATATTTGGTGGTGGTTTAGGATGAATGCTTCCCACTCAGGACTTTGAAGCGTTCACGTGTGGGCAAGAAACCATGGATAATGAAGAAATGTCTCACAGAACTACGCAAGCGAAATAAATTTACAAATTTTTCATAAACAGCAAGACCCTGAACGACTTCAAACCACAACGAAATAAGGTCACCAGCCTTTTACGCCATGGGAAAGTGTGCTATTTACAGAAGTTATTCGCCTTTGAGGTAATGAAAAAAAGTGACCTTGCTTAGAAGTGAATAAACAAGTCCCTAAGCCGCAAGGTGAATGACAGAAACAATCTGAAAGAACTTTGTGCGATGTGTGTAGAGCGCGACACGGTGCGGTGGTTGGAGAGGAAAAGAAGCAGACGAGTGCACGCGCCGAGGCGAATTGCGTGCTGGATGGGAAACGACAACGTCGAAGAGCCTCCCGCACGTGAACACGCGGCGCAAGAAAAGAAACGAAAAGAAAAAAAAAAGCCAATCCAATCGGAAGAAACCACGGAGCTTCAAGCAGCCAATGAGCAAACGCTGAATCGGCCAGAGCGGAAGAAAAGCGAGGCGCACTGATTGATTGAAACTTTTATTAGAAGGGATGGCCCGTGGCCTAAGATAGAGGTGGGGGTTAGGTGAAAGGAAGGATGCCTGCCTCCTTCGCAAAGGAGAGCAAAGCGTTGATTCTTCTGGTGGCATCTGCTTGAGGTGCGACCCAGTCTTCGTACGATGTCACCTTTAGAGGTCGGGTGTGCTTGTCCCTAAGGGTGGCTGTGGCAGGACAGGACCAGATCATATGTTTAAGATCGACGTTGGTCGCAGGGCAGTTGGGGCATTCCACTTCTGTTCTTCTCCACTTGCTCAGGACATCCGGTGTAATAGATGCCTTAGCTCTTGCTTTGTGGATGAGGACCTGGGCTGTTCTAGGAAGGCGAGTGGGAATGGGAGGAAGGATGCTAGGAATGGACTCCCGTAGTAGAGCCTTCCTCTCGTGTTTCAACCGGGCAATCTGTTGATCTGGTACAACGACGGATGACGGGGAGCTATAGGTATGGTCCAGCAGGGACGGGCTCACTTCACGGCTGCGATGGCGGTCTTCTCTAATTTTCTCGCCTGCAGCTTCATGGGCCGCCTTGTTCCCAGCTCCCCTCATGTTGTGACCAGGTGTCCAGTGTACGAAAATGCGTGCATGTCTATTGTCCCGCAGGTGGCGGCAGGCTTGTTTTATGCGGTGCGCTATGGTAGTCGTGTAGGATCGGGAGTTCAGTTGCTTGACGGCCTCTTGACTGTCGGTGTAGATGTGAACCGTGCCTTCGGTGCGCGCCTCACAGAGTTGAATGGCTTCTTCGATGGCCAGTAGTTCAAGATCGGTGGCTGTCCAGGAAGCATAGCCGCTGTGGCTCACGGCGTGTGCTTGCCCGTTTTCTCTGTAAAAAGCGGTAGCAGCATACATTTTTCCTGAATGTTCATCGTATTGTAACGCAGCATCAGTATATATTTTTGTTCCTTCATGCTTGCGTTCCGCGTCTAGTACACTTTGTTGTCGGTGTGCCCTGCCTTCACCTTTGGTGTTCTTAGGTAGTGGTCTGGGTTCCGTAACCCTTATTTCATCCCAGGGTGGAAGGAGGTGATCCAGCTCTGGCAGGTGCAGGTTGGTGCCATACAGTGCAGATAGCAGTCGCTGACCATTCCACGTGTTCTTCAGCCTCGTTTCATGGTTATCCTTGTGGGTTTTAACCAATGCTTCCACCGTCGGGAGGCCGGAGTATCTGTGCAGGTCTTCTATTTTTGCGTGTATTGGTAGGCCGGTGATCGCCTTCATAGCCATGTTGTGTAGCTTGTCAAGTTGCTTGTAGTTTGCGGCCGTCAGGTCGTAATGTGGGGCTCCGTACCTTATCTTGGCGATGAGAACTGCTACCGTAAGCCGCCGTGCAACCTCTGTTCCTGCCCCTCCGCTGTGGTGGGTTAGCCTCCTGATAAGGTGCACCATCGGTTTCCATTGCTGCTTCAAATGTTGCAGCCATGTGCTTGCCGTGCCGTCCTTGTTGATTGGGATGCCCAATATTCTGAGGTATCCCTCTTCCGGTTGGCGAATTTGGTGGCCATCGAAGTAAAGGGTTACGTCGGAACTTCCATGTTTGTCATGTATCGTGATGTAGTGCGTCTTCTCCGGCGAGGGCCTCATGCCTGTTGGTTTCAGCTCCTGATCAATTATGTCCAGTGCATTTTGTAGCGTTGTTACTTGTTCAGCTGAACTGAGCCTATAGGTCGTCCACAGGGTTATATCATCAGCGTACATTGTAAACCAAAGGTTTTCAACTGCGTTTAACTTCCACGCGATCTTGGCCACGACGACATTAAAGAGTGTAGGGGAGATGACTGACCCCTGTGGGACCCCTACAGAGTTGGTGAAGTGGCTGGCTAGATGACCAGGAGATAGCTGAAATTCGTATGTCCTGTCTTTTAAGAATGCTTTCACGAAGTTTACAATTCTGGTGCCTGCTCGAGTGCTTTCGACTGCTTTTATAATAGCAGGGTGGCCAATGGTATCAAAAGCTTTCTTCAAGTCAACTGCTACTAGAATGTCTGGTCGTCCTCTGCAAAATTTCCTCTCGCGGTTGATGGTGGTATGCAGAAGATAGAGGCTATCCTGTGTGCCCAACTGCGGCCGGAATCCGGTCTGGAAGGGGTGGAAGTACCCACACTCTTCGAGGTGGTGGGAGAAGCGTGTAGTAACCATCTTTTCCATTAACTTACAAATGGTCGGAGTAAGTGAGACTGGTCGCATATTGTCGAGTTGCGTCGGTTGCTTGCCAGGTTTCGGTATAGGTATGACAACGGAATGCTTCCAGTGCTTAGGAAGGGAGCCATCTTGCCAGTGCTTGTTTATCAACTCTAGGAGCTTGTGCTTAGTATTTGTGTCTGCGTTGCGGAGCATGCTCCAGGAGATCCCGTCTTTTCCTGGGGCACTGTTCCGCTTCACTTGCGAAAGGGCTAGCTCCAACTCAAACAGGCTGAATGGAGCATTGATGCCGTCGGAGTTCTCAGACGGCAAAGGGGTGTAAATATCGTATGGTGGCAAATGAACGGGCTGCGGGAAAAAGGTGTATGCTGCCTCATGCTCTAGTTCATCGACGGTCTGACCGGTGCGGATCAGGATGTTCTCTATATTATTCCTAGTCTCTGGCAGAAGGGGGAGAGAGTTCCAGGAAGCGACGCCAGGAGATGGTCGGCCAACGGATCTGGAGTCGAAGACAGGCCGTTGGGTTCCAGACCCGAGCCACCAGGACCCGACCGGGGCCTCCTGCCAACCCGCTCCTGTGCGTGGCCACTCTACCCGCTCGTGAACTGTTGCCCGAGGCAAGCGAGCTTCTGCGCCCGTGGGCAGAACGAGAGCAGTCGGGCTTCGAGCCCGAGTTCTACGCGCAGCTGCCTGGCCAGAACGCCGCCGCCATCTGCTCGTGCCGCGAAGCCTCCCGCCTTCCCTCTCCAAGCCGGAGCTGCCGCGCTCTGGTCGCCCGGTCATCGGACCAACACCCCGACATTTGGTGAGACCGGCACCCCTTCTCTCGTTCTTCCTGTCTCCGCTTCTCCACGTCGAGACCTCTATACGCCCTCACAGTCGTGGTTAGCCCGGACTCGCGTACTGTTAATACCATCCTAGCCCTAAGCGCGTTTCTACCTTTGATGTCTTTTTAAGTGTTTATTTTATGGTTTTTTATCCTCGTTTTAGTTTTATTGAGTTTGTGTGTGCGTGTGTGTGTGTGTGTGTGTGTGTTTTGAAACAAATGGCTTTGTCCTCAACGGGCTTCTCGAAGGCTCCGCCTCAGAGAACCGTCTAAAACTCTAAACAAAACAACCTGCATCACACTTTGCATTCATGGTAGGATAATTTCAAACAAGGACCACGCAAATTCCTTCAGTGGGTATTTTTTGTCTGTAACAAGTAGCCAGAATGACCCAAATGGTTTGCAGTACATGGGGGACAGGCGGAAAGAAAGTGCCTTTCTCTCCCCTACAACCGCTTATGAAATTTTTGAGTCGATAAATAACAGTGATTGCCCTGACGCTGATGCATTACAAATCAGACCTGTCAAATAGTCGCCGCTGTTCTGCAAGACGTTTTTAACCTTATCTTCACGAATGGCGTATTTCCTAAAAAATTGCAGATCGCGAAAGCAATTGCATTGTATAAGGGTGGAGACAGGAATGTTTTCTCGAACTACTGGCCTATATCAGCAGTCCCGGTCTTCTCTAGGCCTATAAAAATGTAAACATGTCCGAATGATTTCTTTTCGTACTAAGCAAAGCATAACATCGTCTCACTACGGCTTTATCAAAGATCTTGTGACCGTATATGCCCTCTTAGCGCAAAGAGAAATAACGCTAGATGCATTCGAGCAAAAAAATATGTGCATTAAGCGTTTTGATTTATTAGTCGAAGGCTTTTGACTGGATAAATCAGCTGACAAAAAAAAATGAATCATTGTGGTTTCCCCGGCGTACTTCTGGATGGCATCAAATCTTACCTTCAGTACCGCAAGCACAAAGTAATCATTAACAACCATGCCTCAAATTTAAGATCTATAACGTCAGGAGTGCCACAAGAAGCATCCTTAAGCCATTGTTATTCTCTATATAAATTAATGATAGCTTTAATATTTACAGGTCTGCTAAGTTCATTTCCTATGCTCACGATACGTCCATACTAATCACTGAGCGAAATCCAAATGAGGCTATTATGAAAGCAAATATCACCCGATGAAGCTGCCAACTTGGTCGACTGCAAATTCCGTTATTGTGAATATAACTAAAACAAAAGCTGTCCTTTTCCAACCAAAAAAAAAACCGCCAAATCTATTTGACATATCAATTGCAACTTGAAAACTTCGTCATAGAAATAGTGCCTGCTGTTAAATGCTTGGGAGTATTCTTTGAGAGCACTCATTGAACAGCATAATGTCTTGGGATCTGATAGTAGATACAGTAAGTGGTAAAGTATCTCGTGTATCATGAGTCCGTTATAAACTGAGAAATCACCTCCCTAGAAGCCTAAAACCGGTTATTTATAACTTCCTCCTTATGTCAGCAATCAGTTATTGTTATTCAGTCTGGGGTACGACCACTTTATCAAACATTAGCCAGTTATACATAGCACTAAAGAAGGCTGCTAGAACAATAATGAATGTTGCATATCTGACTCATTCCGAACTACTATTCAGGGAATTTAAATCATTGCCAGTGGCTGAATTTTATCAACATACTCTAAGAAAGCGCTATCAAACAGAGAGGAGAAAACAAATGAAATTCCTTGAGTGCATATCCTGCCTCAAACCAAGCAGAGACATTCGAGACACTCGCTTTAATGAGATTTCGGACATTCCGCGCAATCGCACAAAATATGGTAATCACATGCTGCGTTTCCAACACCCGAACTTGCTTAATAACTGATTGTGCATTTATATATAAATATCCGCCTGCATTTCTTATGTGTTTACTATTTCTACAAGCTAATTTTATATATTTATAGGTTGTTTGTTTGGGTGTGCCTTCTTGTGATAAATATGTTGCCTTTTCTCGTACAATTTTAAGTGTGGATCTTTGTCATCTCTTGGGTTCTTCGATTTGACGCTCTTGTATGCAATCTCTATTTGCACTGCTGTCAAGCAGATGGTCAGTGGACGCAGTCAAACCCCATCTTGAGGCTTTTTGTCCACTGTCCGCAGCATCCCTGTCTGTAGATGCTGATGTTGAAATAAACCGAACTTGAACTTTATCAAATGCTCTGGAGAAATATAAAAAAATTAGATCTATCTCTCCGCGGTTATCGATTGTTTCAGAGAGGTTATGAACTAATTCAACAAGCTACAACATGGTTGACAGACGCTTCCGAAATCCACGTTGAGTCGGTGAAAATAATTTATGTATTTCGAAATAATTTAAAAGGTGTTCACTAAAAATATGATCCAGTAACTTAGAGCAGGTGCTCGTAAGGGAAATGTGCCTGTAGTTGCCTAGGTCGGTCCTGATGAGAGTGCTCCAGAGTTCTCGTTTCCAATGAACCGCAGATGATGGACAAACTAAACCATCGGACGGCGTCACGCTTTTAAAAGTGCTGCCTTCTCTCCGCCACAGGTGACGCGCCCGCACTACAAACTATAATCTCATTTGTGACCCTGAAAACAATGTCATATTCAGACATGTTGCAATCTCAATGTCGTTGCGGCTCGCGGCTAAGGCTACAGATGTGATGAGCATGCATTTTCATCGCATCGGCCAGACAGAAAACTGCTATCCAGAAGAAAATGTGCTAAACAACTGGAATGATGAACGTGAACTTTAGGACCGAAATTTTTGCGATAATTTGTGTTTTGCCTCGAAGTTGTCTGCTCACATACCTCGAGCACCCAGTACATAATTTATACCTGCACCCTTAAAACCATCAGAGGGAGTGCGCGCACGGGTGAGCGAGAATATTCGTGCCCTCCTTATCACCGAACACTCCACGAGCGCCGCAGAATCGAGGCCCTTCCCCTGCTGCGCTCTCAGCCATGCCGCCGATCCGGCGACCACCTGGTGCGCGCGTACGCTTTTGCAAAATCGCAGCACAGCGCGCCGAATCTTCGGCAGGCCCATACAGCGCCGCTCGCGTAATCCCGTAGCGCACGCGACCGTGGCGCGTGCATGTCAATGCACCCCCTTTCGCACCATCGCCCTCTCCTCCCTGCACGATCTGCACCCGTTGCATTTTGTCGGTGGTAGAAAGCTGCAGCGATATCGTATGCAAGTGCGTGGAAAAGCACCACGATGCCCTGGCGACGAAGTCGTTGCGAATGAAGATACCTTAGAGACTGCTCGTTAAACTATACTGTGTGAGAAGCATAATCATGGGATTTTAGCTATTATTTCTAAACTACCCTAATGTGACTAACAAAAAGAAATCCAGCTCCTAGGATCCCCTTATTGATCTCGCTCCTTCAAGCATGTTTGTTATCCTCGGTGGCTGCAATGGACAATGCGTGATTGGGTATCGCGACTGAGCAATAATTAAAGATCGGCACTTATGACATCAGGGCACTTGTCCTGATAGTTTGTTACACGGGCTCCACACAAGATGCGCCTACAGGGCAATCTAAAACTGGTCTTTTAACGGTCTGAAAGCTGTCGAGGCGCCAAACCGGTTGGAACTAGCTGAAGCTTCCACAACGCTGCACGGTTTTACCTATAGTCAGGCTGTAGACGCGGAAGTTAAAAAGAAAACAAGAAAGCAGAACAATGCAGTAAGCATAAATAGCAAGAGCAGCTTGGCGCGCTGTCACAGCGACGCCCTCAACTCCGTTATGGGATTATGAACGACTGCCGCGCCGCCGTCGGCGGGAATGGCCGCAGGGCTGCCAACAATGAAACAACCGCCTTCCACTCCCCGCCGGCCGGTTTTCAATGCTGCCGGGATGACGCCGGCACAGCGGGCGCCTGCATTGCTGCGTGGCGCTCTCCCCAACGCACGCGATCTCTCACCCTCGCTCCGGCTCGTCCGAGCACCTGGCCTGCATCGGATCGGCATGGCTAGCTTCGGCTGCGTGCGGGCGCTGCCAGTACAGTGTGTTATTGCACCGGGGTGCACGCGCCAATGCACAGCGCTACGCTCCACTTATCACACACCGTTCTCGCGTATTTCTCCCCAGCGAGCTCTTGCATCGTGATACTTGTCTTTTTTTTTTCTTTCTTCTATTCTAGGACATCTACAATACGAGTGACCATACGAGGAGTGTACGAAAGTGTTGCAATGGGAATAACGTTGGCTGAACACAGAGGTATGCACCAGGTGCCGCGGAAGACTGCTGGAATCTACGCACAGCGCTGATATCTGCTCTCCTTGTGTGATGGGAAGAAAAACGGCAAAACAGAAGGGCAGAAATTTTAATTTCGTCATTGACACACAGCTCGGGAATAACAGAAACAAAAGGCAACGAAACAAGCATTTGGCCGACTTCCTATGTGCTCCATTATTAACGTTTGCCAAATGCACGCGATTCGAACGATTCGAAAGGTACTATGGGGTATCACGATGAAACGGCCACTGCTGACTGGCGACTACAGCTTTCGTGACACGGTACAGCACCCCGCTAAAGGGGAACTTAGCTTTTAACCAAATTAATGTCCGAGACCCGATGACGGAAACCAGAATTTGTTGATACTGTGCAATCAACAACGGCCCGTAACATGGAGCGATAACTGTGCCTTACTGCATATGTTTCTTGCAGTTATAGCTTGTGCAAGTCACTTTTCAACTGTATCTTGTAGCGGTGCTTCAATAATCAAATGATCCAGTGCTGACGTCAGGAGAAAGGCACCAAATATAGTTCAAAATAGATGGCGTCATTTTGATTTTCTATTCTGGTCGTTTTCTCGCTTACAGTAATTCTGCTCTCGCTACGAATGATTAATTCGTTATTCCAGAAGCCTAAACGTTTAGCTTAGCTCGGCTTCACATACGGTAGCTCTAATAAGTAACGTAAAGTCTGAACTTCCATCAACTAGCCCGAGTTTTCTTATTATTATAGCTCGACTTAGTAATTTTATTTACTGTATCTTAAAGGCAATAAACTAATGACATGATACGTACCTGGCAGAGCAGCTTCCGGCGTCTGCGATGAAGTTTGCGATGCTTGAAATGTTCCGAAATTCGAAGCGGATCACAATTGGTACAAATAGAATGGCTGCGGGCACTCATTAACAGGAGCCTCGGTTTCGTACTGTCGTACGGTCAATCGGCGGGAAGGGCTCCATTCCCCGACGACTTTACAGAGGCTTCTGCTCAGAGCAGCTTCGAGATGTGGTGGTGGTGGAAAGCATTTATTAAGAAAGAGAGGTGTGGACTCGCGCAGGAGCCCTACATACTAGGTGGAGTCCCTAGTCCGGGACCCCATTGGTCGAAGCCGCCAGCCTGGCCCTCTTGACCAAGGCCTTTTGGGCCTGAAGGTCTGAGCAACCAAGCAGGGCCGCCTCCCAGTCCTCTCGGGTAGGGTTGGGGTGGGGGGTGAGAGCCGAATTTTTCTGGCAGGCCCACACCATGTGATAAGGGTCAGCCACCTCGCCACAGTGTTGGCACCTGCCAGTGATCGCAGGATCAAAATGTTTCATTACTGCCAGGTACAGCATTGTGTTGGTGTATAAGCGAAGTAGAACGCGCTGGGGCTGGGTACCGGCGATGGCTATCCTTATAATAGGTAGAAATGTCTTTGAAAGTTAAGAGAATTCCGCCTTCTTGTTGCAGGATCTCAGGGGCCAAACAGGACGCCCCGTGAGTGCTCGGGCTGCCGCATCAGCAGCTTCATTCCCTTGAAGGCCCTGATGGCCAGGAGTCCAAACTATACAGCGGGGGGTTTGATCGACATCCTTGCTGCAGTTTCTCAGTATTTGCTCGGCCAATAGGGTGACCCAACCAGCCTCGTAATTACGGCACGCGCCACGCGAATCCGTAATGATATATTTAGAATTAGAGTCCGAGGCAGCTAGAGCGATGGCTACCTCTTCTGCTTCTGTTGTACCTGGTGCACGAAAAGTGAGCCCATCCACCTGTGTTCCCTGATGTATGACTGCTGCTGTATACCATCCCCCGTGGCTTGGCCCAGCGACATCTACATAGTAAACTCCATGTTTGTTGCCATAGTCACGCTCCAAAGCTTCTGCCCTAGCTTGGCGGCGTCCAATATGGTCTTCTCTATCCATCTTGGTAGGAAGAGGTCGAACTCGGATGACGCGTCTCCATAGTTCTGGCACTCTGACTCTTTCTTGTACGTGAAAGTCGTGTTGGATGTGTAGTCGAGCCAGAAGTAGTCGGCCCGATCGCGTTTGGGCTAACCTTGTGTATTGATTTGTTAGATGAGCTTCTTTGAGCTCCTGGAAGGTGCTGACCATTCCAAGATCGAGAAGTCGTCCTTTGGAAGTGGATACCGGGAGATCAAGAGCCCTTTTCATCATTTTGCGGAGGATAACCTCTACCCTGTCTTCATCGTGCTTCCGCAAGTGGAGGTAGGGTACTGAATACAGGACGCGGCTAGTTACGAAAGCGTGAGCGAGCCGCACCGCGTCCTTGCTTCGTAACCCTCCTCTCTTATCGGACACCCGGCGGACCATTCGACCCACCTGGTCTCCAATCTTCCGGAGCTCTTCAAGTGTTGTGTCGACCTTTCGCTGATGGTGTACGAATAGACCCAGAATTCTAATCTCCTTAGACTGGTGGATGGGGCCACTGCCGAGGGATAAGTGGATGTTTGTATTATCCTTAGGGGAAGCCCTAAAGTGAACAAATTCTGACTTTGCTGGTGCACATTGGAGGCCGCAGTGCTCCGTGTAGCGATCCACTACCCGTGCTGCTGCTTGCAGGCTCTCCTCCATGTGCCCTTAGTTGCCTTCGCTGGCCCAGATCGTGATATCATCAGCATACAGCGGATGCCGTATGCCTTCAATATCATTCAACTGTGCCGGAAGGTGTAGCATAGCTAAATTGAAGAGCAGTGGGGACAACACCGCGCCTTGTGGCGTGCCCCGCATGCCCATTTGATAGGGTCCATGTTCGGTGTCTTGAATACGGATCAGTGCAGCCCTATCTGTCAAGAAATCCTTTATGTAATTGAAAGTGTTGCGGCCGCAGTGTGTCTCACTAAGGTGACTTAGTATGACGCAGTGTTTAACGTTATCGAAAGCACCCTTCAAGTCCAAGGCTAAGATAACCTTGTCATTATGAGAGTGCTCGATAGGCTGTATTACATCACTGTTAAGTTGGAGCAGGATGTCCTGCGCGGACTTGTGGGGGCGAAAGCCGAACATCGTGTCCGAGAAGGTGTTACGGTGTTCCAAATATTCTGAGAGTCTATCGCGCACCATCGTTTCCATCAGTTTGCCCACACACGATGTGAGCGAGATACGTCTTAAGTTGTCTGTGTTGATTGCGTTGCCTGATTTAACAATGAATGTAACCAGTGCTGTCTTCCAATCTAAGGGAACCAGCTTTTCCCCTTTCCAAATTGCGTTAATGTATTCGAGCAGGGCTTCATATGCCTGGTCAGGGAGGTTGGCCAGCAGTGTAACTGTGACCTTGTCGCTACCTGGGGTCGTGCCCCTGCGCATCTTGGCCAGAGCCGCCTTGAGGTAGTAGAGTTGGAACGGTTGGTCCAACTCCGGATTATCTTTGCCTGCATAAAGATATTCCGTGCCTTTGGGGTCCTGTTTCTGGCACAAGTGCTTGTCCCGTAATGTCTCGGCCAGGTGTGTTGTGGTGCCTTTGAAGTTGTGGAGTGCACGTTGTAAATGCCTTTATGTTTCTCCTCTTGATTGTGAGGGGTCAATCAGATGGCGGAAAAGCCTCCACGTGTTCTTACCAGACATCTGTGTAGCTGCTGTGTTGCACCGGTCCACCCAGTTAGTGTCAGCCAGGTGAGAGACATATTCCGCGGCCTTTTGGGTGAGCTCTACAATTCGTCTTTTGAGGGTACGGTTGTGTTTCTGTCTATGCCAGCGTTTGGTAAGACTGCGGCGGGCTTCCCAGAGGTGGAGTAGATGGTTATCCACAGCTCGGAAGTCCTTCGTTTTCTGGATGTGCTTCTCGTGTTGTTTGAGCGTTGAGGTGAGTGTTCGTGCCCATGCTTCATATCCGTGTTCAAAGAGATCGGTGGCTGGTAAGGACTTACGGAATGCCTGCCAGTTTGGGAGTCGGGCGTGAATAAGTGGCCGCTTTAGAGGTCGTACATGTAATAATGCATTAATGATACAATGGTCACTGCCGAGAGTGTCCTCCATGTTGTGCCATTCGATGTTTTGTAAGTGTTTGGAAAGTGTCAGGTCAGGGCACGTGTCCCTGGTGACGGAATTCCCCATACGTGTAGGGTGTGCCGGGTCGGTTTGCAGAGTGATGCCTAGCGTTGAGATAAGCTCCGATAGCTTACGCCCACGTGCTTCATCCTTCCTGTAACCCCATAGCTGACTGGGAGCATTGAAATCGCCCACAATCAACAATGGGTCTCGACCCGCTATCTTCAGCGCCCGACTAAATATGTCAGAGAAATTAACGTGTTTGAGTTTGGGCGGACAATAGATATTAAGAATATGCACTGATGAGTCAGAGCGCCGCAGGGGTAGCACAGTGACCATTGTGTACGAGTACGCCAGATTAATGTCTACATCCACTTCCTGTGACGTGTACGATTTGTGTACAAGAATACAGGTGGATGGGTCTTTCTGGAATGTGTTGTAGCCCAACATTTTGGCAGACGCACCAGGTTCTTGCAGCGCTACAGTGGCTGCTAAGAATTCAAGAGTTTCGAGGTAGAGGCTGAAGTGTGCTCTTTTATGCCGATCACGGAATCCTCTACAATTCCACTGTATTAACGATAAAGGTTCCCGTTTTGGTTTTCGAGGTGACCGATTAGTCCCCTGAGCCATGTTGCTGATTTGAGGTTGGTTGGTCTAACCCGCCCACTGCCGCAACTGCTCCGGCACTTTGCAAAGCTGCTAGGGGGGAATCATCATTTTCATCGTCATCGACAGAACGAAACATTTTGGTGGGCGGCTCACCTCCTTGACAGGGCCTGCGCGCCTAAACAATTTTGGACTGGCCTGGATCCAGGCCTTGATGTTTTGCGTTACTTGTACCGTCACTTGTTGAGTTATAGTGGCTGCAATTTGTTACAACCGAGCTTGAATGGCCTCCGCAATTAGACCGGGAAGCTGGGCCATTTGTTCGGCCATGGTTTGCTCAAGCGCCGTTATGCGGCTTTCCAAGTTAGCGTTTACAGGGGAGCGTCACATCGGATCAAAGCTCGAGCACACAGATGCCGAGTCGTCCCCCTCATTCATTGTTCCTGGAACAAGCGGCTCTGCCCTAGCCTTTTCCAGTGCATTGAGTTTAGTTGCCAGCTGGGCGTTCTGACTTCTCAGATTTTCTAATTCTTTTCTCAGCTCCAGTACCATGGGGGGGGGGGAGGGTTGAGAGGAAATACAGGCAACCCCCGCCCAGTTGCTCACCTGGGTTGTTGCCAAGCGGTGGAAAATCCTCGGCCTTGAAGGCTGGCGGCTTGGCACTGGTCCCGGACTTTACATGTTGGCTCTGAGAAGGTTGGTTTCTGTTGGCTTGCCCAGACTTGCCCGTCTTCTTGTTGGTCGGGGTTACGTAGTCCTGCTGGGTGGCGTGTCCCTTCTTGCACGTCTTCAGTGGTTGACCCCTTTGTTGCTGGGTAGGTTGTCCCGGTCGCTGTAGTTTCCGAAATTTGCATACACAATCTCTGGAGCCAGTGAGGTGGGCCCCTCCGCAGATCATGCATGTCGGGGTGCACTCGTGTTCTGCCAGGCCTTGGTTCGAAGTTCCAACGTGTTGGCCGCAGTAGCCACACCGTCCTACGACTGGGTGGGGACAATTGTCCACGCGGCGCCCCATCGTGCCACATATGTAACAGGCGGGGATCGTCTTTTTGTACTCCTTGATCGGGGTACACTCGCAGTTGTAGTGTATGCAACGCAGTAACTGCCGGCCCACGAAGGTCACCACAGTCACATTGGATGCACCAAGTTTCCGTATGAAGGCAATATCGCCCTCTCGCCATTCAAGCTTAGCCTTTAGGGATGCGGAGGTCTCGTCAGCCCGTACACTGACCACACCTCGGCACACTTCACCATTTAGTTTCACATGGCCCCGAAAGGGGAAGGAGCGTTCACCCACTTTCAAGTCAAATTCCTTGGCAAGCTTGTCCGCTGCTAGTACCACTTGTGTTCCACAGACGATGAGATTTTGGTCCCAGACCGGCCAGACGTTGAGAGCAGCTCCTGTCGCCCCACCCACATAGTGGGCCACTGCCGCTCCCACTTCTCCATGCCGAAAGGCCGTCTTGAGGTCCAGGGTCACACGCGGCTTGAGTACCACGATGAGATCCTCCGAATTCATTTTTGGCGTCTGCTTCGGGCGCCAGGTGGTTGCCGTCTTCTTGTTCAGCGGCAGCGCAACGCGAGCATTGCCGGGCTCGCCGGGGTGGCTGGTATTCCTAACAGCCGTGTTTGACGTGGGCGACGCAGCTGCGGCGTCGCCCTTTGTAGCCGTCTTGTTCTGCTGGCGTCTCCAGCGGAGATTCACCATCATGGAAAGACACTCATCTTCTGTGGGTGGCAGGTCCTCGTCTTGGCCATGAGTCTCGATTTCTGCCCAGGCCATGGTGCTAGGGTCGTATTCAGCCGTCTTGTGGTCGCCATCGGCCGGTAAGTCCCTGGGAAACCCCGACGCCGACGGAGTCAAAGCTAACCCTCTTGAGGGTTAGCTATCCGCGGCGTGGCGAAAGTAACAAATGATCGTAGAATGTCCAAATTTTGGCCCAGCTGTACGAGACGGTTGTCGACAGGTTCCTCGTGATGTTGGAGATCCAGTAGTATCAAATTCAGGAGGGTCACATCCGAAGTTCCCCGGGTCCTGTCAAAAGTTGACGGAGCCGATGCGTGGCGCGGCCGATGCGAGACGCCTACGGCCTCGAGATGTCGGTTGGCGCTTGCACGAGTACTGATGCTTATGTTCTAATTTGTAGCAGTGTAAACGATGAAACAACAGAGAAACACTGTGCAGCAAAATTTGGCTACCGCATTTGACAAAGTACTGTGGCTTAAGCGAACAACTTGGAGCTGCGTACATGTCTATTGAAGACAAGACCAGCAGCAGCTTTGTTTCATCTCGAGTCACCAAAATATTAATGGTGAAGTGCTATGCTGGCATGTGCAACTGTCATGTTCTTGTGTAATATGAATATTTTTGTTCATATCAGTTGGTCGGGTGTACTCACGGATTAGAGATTTGCGCTTTTGGCTCTTCGCAAAGACGTCCGATATAAAACAGACTACATAAAACGTTTTCCTTTTACTACCCCGATTTCTTAGTCCAAAAAAAAGTTCGTGCAATCACCAAGTCACACATCACACGGATACGAAGAGGAAACCAACATCATAACCGCTAAGCTCAGAAGGAGCTAAGCTCTTATGATGTTGTGAAAGTTCGCATGGTTATACATAACCATATGAAGCACGGTATCTTTAACGCGGCGGAATTCGTCCGCTGCGGCTTCATTTGCAGTTGGTTTATCACTAAAGAGCATGATGGAGCCGCATGAACGAAAATGAGGCGTAATTATATAATTTTCTGTGCCCGTACCTACGTTCTTTCTTCGCTACGCGACGGTGTCTTAGTGTCTACTATGTTCTGCTGCAAACAATAAGATCGTGAGATTCACGACCGGTCGCCCTTTCATTGCAAAAAGGTCAAAAAACATTAGTCTATAGTGAGCGCAAATATTAGACATTTCAATTTTCAGTTTCCTGAAATAAATGTATATGCAATGCATAGATCAATCATGAAACGGAAAAACCCAAAGCTAGTAAATGTGACAGAAATTCTATCACAATTGCATAAAACGCAGTTGTGCAAGAGCAGCTATGAGCTGAGATTGCCTACGAATTGTGTTATTCAAAACAATGAGTGTAGCTTAAACAGAAAAGAGGCGATAACCACAACTGCAACAGAGGCGGCGCTATTAGCTAGTATTTATACATCAAAGAGAAATTTCAATCAGAATTTATTTTCTAAAAATTAAGGAACGTCTGAAATTGTTTACTGGCCACATCTTCAAATCAGTGGCGTAGCCAGAAATTTCGTTCGGGGGGGGGGGGGGGGGGGGTGCTCACGTTGCAGGTGGGCCTCCTCCTTAAGAGGAAACATTAGGTCGGATGCTCCTGTCCAAATGCATGTAGAAGGAGAATTCGTTTTTCTCGGCAACCACGGCACCAAATTTGACGAGGTTTGTTGCATTTAAAAGAAAAACCTAAATTCGAGTTACTGTTTGTTTCGAATTTTCAATTTATGTCGTCAATATTTTATTGAAAAGTGGCGAAATTCGAAAATTTTCAGAAAACGAAGCGATTAAGTTTACAACTCTGTAAATCAGCAATGAAAATTGATATCACAATGCTGTGAATTGCACATAATAGTACATCTACAGCGGACAAAATTGATATGTTACACATGAGACTCAAAAAATTAAGTGTTATGGAATTACGGTTTTTGCAGAATCCTTGTACATAATATAACCAATTCACATAAGATATAGATTGACATATAGAATTTGTCCTCTTTGAATGGTGTAATGGATGCCGTTTACAGAACCGCGATATCTGTTCTTGATGCAGAGCTATTAATTTGTAAACTTCTTGCTCCTATTTTTTTTTCGAACTTTGGAATTTTTAAAAATATTTTAAACAGATTTCAGGCCCTAAATCGAAATTCCGCTTCCAACAGACACTAGAATTTAACTTACTCTCCCAAATGCAACAAATTTCATTAGAAGCGATTCAGGAGTTATCTGAGAAAATCGTTTCTGCGTTTTACACGTATCCGTATAGGCCGCGTCGGAGTTCGGCCCGAGCTAAAGCTTCCTCTAAAACAATTTGCCCAGGGATCAAATACACGAATAATAACTGCATTGCCATTGCCAAAGATGCTGCAAACGAAATGTTGAACGCTAAGCACTGTCAATACAAGTAAACTATGTATTTTTTCATAAAAGAATAAGCTCGTATGTGCCAAGCATTGTGCTCAAAATAACTGATGTCAATGCTTCCATGTATTTTGTCTATTTAATAAGTAAAGAATATATAACACGAACTTTAGAACTACAGCAGTTTGAAGCCAGCAAAGCAGTGCATGCCGCTGATATTAAAAATGTAAAGGCGACAGGTCTGAGCTGTGTGGCGGATGTTGCAGCGTTTCCCGCTTGAACTTTGCCAGTTTTGTATTAACCACATCAGCGACGTGGGAACGGGCATTGTCGTGGAACAAGATGACCCCATTCGTCAATTTTCCTCGTAGTTTGTTCTTGATTGCGACACGCACCCGATCCGGCGTTTCACAATGTCGGAATCAATTGATAGTCTCTAAAGATTTAGCAAATTCTATCAGTAATGGCCCCTGACGATCGAAAAATAAAAGTCAACAGCACTTTTCTGGCGGAAATGACTGCCTTTGCTTTCTTTGGGGGAGGTGAATTTGAATGTTTCCATTGTAAGCTTTGCCGTCGTGTTTCAGGCTCGTAGTAGTGACATGATGGTTCGTCTCCAATCACAATTGCAGACAAGAAATCGTCACCTTTATTGTGATACCGGATCAGATGAGTAAAGGCAGCGCCGATATTCTCCTTATTCTGGCGGTGGTTCAAAATCTTGCGCCGCCATTGCGCACACAAGAGCCGATAACCGAGATGTTCATGAATTATGGCGTGAACCAATCCGTGACTGATGTTTACACACTCAGCCAGTTCATCGATGCTTATCATCCATTCTTGTCTCATCAGCTCATCAACCTTTGCAATATTGTTAGGGGTGCACGATGGCTTTGGTCCGGTCTGGGATCGCTATTGCAACTTTCACGTCCTTCTTTGAACCGTTTGTTCCAACGCTTCACAGTGGCCAAAGAAATGCAATGTTCCATGTACACGGCAGCCATACGGCGATTAATTTCTTTTTGGGAAACACCTTCAGCTGTCAAAAACCTGACGGCACCACGCTGCTCAACTTCTGGAGAGTCCATTACGGCACGCAACCATGTTCAACCTAGTGTATGAGAGCATTAAAGAACATTTATCCTCACACCTGCGTGTCACTGTTGTAAATGAGAGATGCCTGTGTACTACGCGCAGGCCTTGCAGATAATGAATAGAACCATAATTGCGCGGGGTGGGTAGGCTCACTTTAATTTGACTCGCCTTCGTACATTAGAATTGCGAATATACAATGGAATATACAAATGCGAAGATACGTCTTGATAAAGGGCAAAAAAGTGCCACTGGAAACGAAGTTCACTGCACGTATACACAAAATCTCGCAACAAGACATTTAAACATATGTATAAGTAAGTCTCCAATAAATCTACGTATCTAAGAAAAAGTCACGGTATATAATGCGTCAAACAAGGCAAATAAACATGTTGCGCAATCACAGATTCACAGAATCCTAGATCCTGCCCGCATTCCATCCACTCCCCCCGATGTATCGCGCGTGACGGAAAGCGGCGTGCTTGCTCCTCACTTTTCTCCCTTGCGCACACAAGACTGAACCACTATCGTCGGCTCCCCCACCCCCCACACGCTTTCACTCACACATACAGCATGCGGCGCGGGGTCACGATGTTATCGCACTTGGACTTTATGCGGAATATGAGGGCGACGGCGACGGCAGGAATGCGCATAGAGTTGCCACATAATTGCTGTCGCAATAATGTGAGTATCCGGTAATAAAAATATTACCGACGATTACGTTATTTCCTAATGCGAAATTTGAGCGCAGCAAATAAGCTGTTTCACCTTTTCGATAGATTGAGGCAAAGAAATCGAGCAACACATGTATGCGCTATCACAGAATTTTTTTTTATTTTTCACACGTATTCCTTTAACAAAGACTCCACTAACAGTTCTTGACAGTCATGAAGGAAGCTTTGTGGTCGGAGAAATAGACTGATATATGTTCGACTTGGTACACCAATGCTTGATTCTCAAAGACGAGATCTATACAAGTGCCTCGCGAGGTTGTCACAGCCGTGGGACGCGTTACGAGCGAGAGGAACGGGATGTTCTCCCGCATAAGTGTTAGGAAATTGCTGTTTGTCTTTATGTCAAGCCGCCACCGATCTGGCTCTCGGATTGCCACCGCACAGGGCGAACGGCAGCGGCAATTTCGGCTCGGGCGGTGCACATATACAGATCCGCCGCCACCGATCTGGCTCTCTGATTGCCACCGCACAGGGGTTGCATTGGAGGAGGAGCGAAGAAAGGAATTAAGTTCGAGCCGGCGCTTTGACAACCGGAGACTCGCAGGAAGAGGGGGGAGGGGGGCGGCGTGTACACCCAGCGGCAAACGATGGGGGCAGAGGCGCGCGCAGCAAGCGGACAACACGATAAAGGGAGGAGGGAAGAGATAGCAGCGACTGACTGATGCCGCTGACGCCGATAGTGAGTCAACCCCAGCTGCGGAGTTGGTTTCAGGGACAACGCCGCCGATGCCGACACAAACAATATGATACCCTCGCTTCCGCAGCGCTAAGAACCAGGTCTAGCCGTGGGAAGGTGGTCACGTATTCGTCGACGTGCCGGGGCCTAGGTGAAATAACCGGCGCGTCGGCAACTGAAGAGCACCCTATCCGCCACACAAGAACAGGGGGGGGGGGGACCCTTTCCTCCTCTTTCTGCATGGCGGCGACGGTGTTCTATGCAGTCACGTTATCTTGACTCTCTAGCGGCGTCAGTCAGTGGCATCCAGCGGTATCAGTCGGTCGCTGCTAGCGCTGGGGGGATGAAAGGGGGGCGGAGCTGGTTACGAGGCCGACGACAACGCCGACGACGACGCGAAACCCATGAACGGACGCCAAAGAGCTGCGCTCTAAAAGTATCCGGCAGCTGAAGCGCCCCATGGCCCACTACTTTCCACAAAAGAAGCAACAAAATACCACTTTCACCATGCGACGATTCGCTGCACTACCACAACGCTTCTTTTTTCCTTTTGTGGAGCGCGGACACCGCAATGAACAAAAAAAAAACGCAAGGTATGTTGGTCACAATCGAATGCCTACTTTGGGCAACTAATATGGCTATTAAAGGAATATCGAAGAAAACACGAGACGCTTGGTGCTCCAAGAACCATGCGCATACTGCTCGGTATCCTTTACCGGCGAGACAAGACTTTCTGGAGAGGTTGCGCTCAAGCGAACGCGCTGCATGCAATCCGTCGAGTCCCCACAGTGATGGTGGCTAGCGACCATTGTTTCTTTTTCTAGTCGGCTAGCTAGATAGCGTCCAAAGCTCTGCCGGGCGAAAATGCACTCGGCCAGAGAAAACCGAACGCGCACCGAAGTGCGCCGCGCGATGCTCGGGTAAACGCGAGAAAAACGCATGCGCTCTGGCTGGCTCTGGCAGCGCGCGGGTAGGGGAGCGAGAACAAAAACATTCAAGAGGCTGAATGTGTCCTCACGATTAAAAGTCAAAGTAGAAAAAATAAATAAGAACGTAGTTGCCTTGGCTGGCTTTAGTGTCATCACTGGATGCTTTGGCGCAGGTGAAAAAAAATTTTGGTATTTTTTTTTATGTGACATGACGGCACGAATGAACCACCACAACGCTTCGGCTCATCCGGCCTCGCTGCGGGCTCTGTCAACTTGTCTGATAGCGTGTTGATTTGGCTTGTCTCGTTGTATGGCCCGATGTGCGACTTTGAAAAAGTAAATGCACCTTTGGCGTCAAATATTTATGGGAGCATTAAACTTACAAATTTCCGCAATTGAAAATCTAAAGCACACGTTTGGAAATGTCAATGCACCTTTCACATCAAAAGTTTATGAGAACTTTATACACATAATGTTTCGGAATTGATATCTACGCGCTCCGTAAATTCCATGATAGAGTGTAGATTCCGCGGCCTCCGCGAGATGCCGCGGCGAGCCCGTTCGTCATGAAAACATCCTTGAAACTTTGTGCTCGGATGGGGCTGCTTGCGTTATGCGACTCCCGGTGCATGGGTGTTGCCGCGAAATTCAGCCCGAGTTCGCAATTTTCGCGGTGAAATGGCTTTTCGAGCGTGAAAAAGACGCTCTAGACAAAATCCAGAATGATTTCCGGCGCCGGGGGTTGCTTTTGTCGGCGATGCATGGACGGCACGAAAAAATTTCGGGGGGGGCTGGAGCCCCATAAGCCCCCCCCCCCCCCCCCTGGCTACGCCCCTGCTTCAAATGGGCCTCTAGATGTCCGAGTCACGGGGGAACGCAGTTGTAATCCTTTCATTCCTTTCCATCCGACTAAACTTGAAAAAGATAACGGAGAAGCAGCGCGCACCGAAGACAAGGGCAGTGAATGTGACAGGGTGAGCGCCACATCACCCACCATGTATAGTAGGAATTACAAACTCATGTCCTAAAGACAACCATAGTAAAATGGGGTTTTAGAATTGCTCTGCAGAAGTCCTATTCACATCTCACCGACGCTTCCTTTAAAGGACAAAGTGCAAGCAGTGTGGACATCGCTTACTGCGGCCGCGTCCTAGCCGGCGCATACAAAGGCCATTTGAGAACACAATGCAAGAAACATCTCACTTGTTCGCCCGGCGCCACTCAAACGCTAGAATTCCCTGCGATCCGCTATATTCACCACTTTTCTCACCACTCAAACAAAATAGTTTATTTTAGTGTACGCATCACCCTTGCGTGTGTAAGACGCTAGCGGGAGCGAGACTGCGCATGCGCTTAGCGTAGGAGAGATGCGGGTGGCGGCACACACGAGCGATGTGCACGCAAGATTTCCGCGCTTGCGCTTCGGCCGCTGAAGCCGTTGCCTGCGTTACCAGAAGCTCTCCCGCGAGATCTCGACGTGCCGAGAGAGCACAGCAGACAAGATAACCGGTCAGCAGCACGGCGGTTATAGCAGATAATAATAAAGTCGGGTATATTTTGGTGTTGCGCATGACTTATAGCTGCCTTCTTACGTAAAAAATTTGAACCCCTTCGCGCACTGGGTGCAGTATAATGGTGTCTGAGGAGCAGGAAATCACCGGTATGGCCCTTTAACGCCCGCACGGTGCGCAATCGAACCGAGCTGCTCCTCTCGTATTAGGTTGCAAAGGCTAATCTGAGGAAGTAAGCTCCGTCTCTGACTGCACTCTGCGGAGCTACAGGCTGTTCATCAACGGCTTCCGCATATATGCACTGCTCAGCTTGACTATTTCTTTGTTCTAGGTCAGAGACAGAGGAGCAGCATGACACACGAGAAGCTTTCCTTCAACAGGTCCTCGACTTGGCTCGAGAAGAGTCGGCGTTGCCGCATCGGGAACGTTGCTCCGGCACCTCGAGACCCAGGCTCCAGCAGTTGCACGGAACTCCGCAGCGGCAGATACGGAGTTCATCGTTCTGGACAGAGTTCATCGTTCTGGACAGAAGTCGAGACAGCGTTGCCCGTGAGCTGAAGGAAGCCTTCCACATTAAAAGGGAAGGGCCTTGAATGCGTGAGCGAACCATCAAATGTTCTGTATAAAAGCGAGATGTCCTTTTTAGAAGCCCTTAGTTAGAACTGAGCATGTTGCTGCGCCGCCTGCGCTTGGTGAAAATTCCTAATCTTTTAGTTTTTATGGGGTACTCCCTTACGGCGGTGTTTGTGTATCGCGTAACCATTATCATTTATAGTCATTTGGCCCTGTACACCACGTGTCATCTTCACGAACGTCACCTTCACGATCGTTCTATCGCCTTTTGCCTGGATACCATGTGATGTTTGATTATGCGCGAGTTGCGCCGCCAAATTTGCGTATATATATTGTGTGTTTCCGTGAATAAAGCATCAGTTGTTAGTAAGCGCTCGTCCGTGTCTCTTCTTGTGTCGTCTGTTTGGCGCTATAGTAGTTCAGTAGCAGCTAGAGACGCGGCAATGAAAACTAGTAGCGGCTCGGGCACAGGCTGTGAGTGGACGCGACCGCATATGCAGGTGTCGTTTTATACCGGTGTCACACGGTCACCCTTGATCGCCATCGGACCCGATCCGGATCGAGTTTCTTGATCGCTGCTACGTGGCCCAACAATCCAGATCCAGATCCAGATCAGACCCACCAGTGCACCATGCGCCGCTGGTGGGTCTCGAGCATTTATCAAAATTGTCTAACCTGCTGCAAAAATTATCCTGACTCCTTTTATCGGGAAACAGTATTTCGTTTGTTCTTATGGCTCATTATGAGCCAACAATTGCTCTGCCGATTGCTTGCAACTCTGAGAAATTCAGCAGAATGCATTGTTGGGCAAGTTGTTTCATTGTATTTGGAAAGATTGGTTGCGCTTTCTGGACGATCACAATTCTTCCTGTATTCTTCGTTGTGATCGTCTAGAAAGGGCAACCAATCTGAGAAATTTATTGTGTCGTACGTGGTTACAAATGAAGATTTGCGAAATATGAGTGTATTTAGTGATATTTCCATCTTACAGCATAGCCTTTGTTTAAAAAATTGTTTGATGTATTTTTGTTGGGCACAGTTACGCGATCGTATTGATCCGGATCGGGCCCGATCGCGATTGAAGGGGACTGTGCAATACAGGTTTCACCGTTAGTGATGCATGACAATTCCTTTTGCTACTATGTCGTTGTGAAATTCTCCCGTGAAGGTCGCATGTGCTTTAGAGTCGCTTGATTCGTCATGCCGCAATTTACAAACCGAAAGATTCGAATGTTTTGCAGGCGCCGACGACCAGAAGGTGGCTGTCGAACTATTTGTTCGCATCCTGCGTTACAACGATGAAGACACCGAGCAGATAGGTGGTGAACAGAACTACTAGTCTGAAGAAGGGCTCAGAGCACTGCGGTGGAGCTAGCCGCAGCGATTCAAGAAGCCAGGGGACGTCATTATTATCCAACGAGTCACCGAGCCAAACGCTGTTGTCACCACCAGCAGTCTTAAAGGCCTCTCATGGTCACCTCTCATGCCCCAGCACCATGTTTGGCTGTGTGGAATAAGCCAGTGCGTCGTAGGTGTTCATTACGTATGCTACTATTCCATTTAGTTATAGCTGCTTAAATGCCATCCGGGTTTCAAAAAAATGTAGTGCTATGAAGTGCTTAACCTTTAAAATCAGTAGTACACACTTCAGTGCTCATCAACTTTTTTTGCCTGGAGGAAAGAAAAGGCAGGAGCAGCTTGCAGATTATGACGGCTTCTTTTTTTGTATTTTGGGAAAACGTATGCACCATGACTTGCTAATGAAGGAAAAGGACTGCGCCGTAAAGTACGTCTCTAAGAGCTGGCGTGGGAGTAGGAACGCGCTGAAGCACGGCTAAGGGCTAAAGAAAAAAACAAAACAAAAGAGATGATGGGGAGAGCATGGCTGAATAACGAGCAGAAGAAAGCAGAATGCTCGCAGAACAAAGATAGAGGGAGTAGCAAGAAAACGGCTGAGGAGCATAGTAGGTTTGTTGCTAACAACGATCTATGCTGGACATTCTAGAAAGCGTCCTGACCAAAATAAACGAGTAATGCGTGTTCACTGCTTGAATTGCTGTTACGGTCAGCCAAGGCGATCATCGCAACAGTTTATTACAACAAGAAATAATAACGATAAGCAGAGATTTGAAGCACACACACAATATGTTTCGAATTAACGCAAACGTATCTAGGCCGCTCATTTTCATGTTGTCTTGAGAAAATCGGAACATAAATATTAACTCGATAAGAGGTACCGTGGTTTAAGGTACTCTTGCTGGCGGGGAGGGCTTATGGACGTAAAGCTACGCACCTTGCTGTCATACAAGCATGTGTGGCAGTTGGTAAGAATTGTGATTGCCTTGTATATTTAAGCTACTTGTTGTCGGAGAAGCTTCTGATTTTCCTGAAAGTCTAGAAAGGAAACTTCTGTCATGACCTTCCCAACGCCCCATTCCACTGCTTGCCGGGCACTGTTCATGGCCTGATTAAATTGCGGCTACACTGGTGTGAGTGTAAGGCCACCCTAGGGCTTTGTGATCAGACGCAGCAATCGATAACAGAATATGAGAGAGTGTCTCCCGTTGACGAAACGCTCCAGCTTTCCAAAGATGCCGCTGTTTCGAGGGGATTCCTGCAAGGAGTGCGACCAATAGGTCGGTCAATACGGGCATATAGTAATAAGGGAAAGGTACAGGAGATGCAAAATGCCTATAACTTTTATTTAGCAGAACCTATGAACAAATGTCAGTAACGAGCTGCACTCCACGGATAGCTATCACCATCACTTCAGATACGGAACATGTTAAGGCGCAGAAAAAGAATTCTGGGGTTTTACGTGCCAAACCACGATCTGATTATGAGGCCGTTAGTGGGGGGCTCAAGATTAATTTTGACCACCTGGGGTTCTTTAACGTTCACGAAAATCTAAGTACACGGGTGTTTTCGCATTTCGCCCCCATCTTAAGGCTCAGAAAAAGAAGCAAATATAATTACAACTGTGACGAATGCTGAAAGGTGCGATAGCCAAAAATGCGTTTACCAGCGGAAGCGAAAAATTAAAAAAAAAACGCATACCAAGTGGAATTTGCCAACAAAGAATACTTTAAAGAAGCATGCCTAAAATGAGCATGCTACGATATGTGTTAATATGCAAAAGAGCTTTATTAGTGAGCATTACTTCTGAAAGTATTTCGGAGAAAGAAAATGCGGTTGTTAAAGATGAGTAACGCGTGTGCACTGCTGTCTCTCCCCTCTTTTCGCAGAATATTTCAAGTGTAGCCCACCCTTTGTCACATTCACTTCTACTCAGTGTGAAGTGTGTTCACAGTGGCAAACATGTTTCAAAATTTCACTGTTCCTTTGTACACCACTACAAATTACATTTTATTAGGGTCTTGGAAATATTGCCGTCATAAGCTCTTTGATGGGTGTTTATTTCAAAATGTGTTATAAAATGCAATGTTGCAATCAGTTGTTGGCTCGAGTGCTGTCACGCACGACTGCTTGTTTAACGTGCAAAATGTGATCATGCAAAGCCACTAGTGATGAAACGCGAGAAAAGCCTATGAGTACACTGATCATCAATGGTGGCGTGCATGCAAGCTTTTGACCGTTCTTATTTCGAGTACGCACACGTCGCTGATGCTACTCTAGCAAATAATTGCCTCAGTTTTCGCGCACTTCTGCTCCTCACTTGAGCGACTACATTGCGAGGCAACCCTACAGGTAATCCTTACTTTGGGCGACATTTGAGCGCACACATGACCAGCCTGCTTCATGCCGCCGTCCTGAAATTGCCCATCTAATTGGCACAGAATTTTATTTGGGCATATCAGGGAGCTGTACTTGACGCAGTGTACCATGTTGTTGCCCGAAAAATACACCTGCTGATTCCATTTTGGATGGCATATCGGGCGAGCAGTGCCATCAATCCGGCACTTTTCCTGTAGTGCCGCTTTCCTTCTCACAGCCTGTAACAAAAACAGCGAACGCCTTAACCGTCACGGTACCTATTATTTACTGTGGATATCTACCGTGAAGCTTGAAATTATCAAAAAGTGCTAATGTTCGTGCTAATGTTGCAGGAACGTTGGCCCGTTGCTATATATTGATAATGAAGCGGCCAATACGTAACAAAAGAATGTTGCTACACACCACACATCAATACTTCATTCTGTAATGATGTTCTTGCTCTGTCTTACATACTTTCTTTAGATATGTGTGCTTGTACTCGTACGTGATAGTTGTTTTTAGAAAGCGCATATCTGCACAGCAACTATACCAAATACACAGGCAACTGAAGATAGCCAAACGAATAAAAAGGCGAAGCTGTCGCAATGGTATGTTCATTATAAATGTGAAATTGCAATCAACTATGCCACATGCTGATTGACGCACAAGCGAGACACAAACAGCAGTTGACTTTTTACAAAACACCTTCGTTCTCTTCAACATTCTTGATAGAGACTTGCATATATAAATGTATAACTATAGAGTGAATGCAAAATGCGTTGTGCTGCAACGAAATACAATTGTGCTTCTTCTAGAGAAGTTACGTAGGAACTGAGCTATTCTTCGACTAAAAAAGAAAACGCTAGTGAAGTACAAAATCGACTTACGTCTGCGAGATCACCGAGGCATCCGAGCCAGGAGTCATTATTTGTGTCCTGTGTGTATCTGATGAATGGCGAGTGTAAGTTTGATATTACCGGCATGTGCAGCCCAAAGATTTCTTGCAGGTCACACCATCTATTGGGGTAGGCCTGCCACCACTGTGCAAAGCACAACGCATCACGACTGGGCACTGTCACTTTCTGCGTGCTGTCTATTTCCTCAAGGAGCAGCAGTGCACCAACTTGTTCGCTGAGGTCTTCTTTCTTGAATGGAATTGCTGAAAACAACGTAGGTTGAGTATGCCGACATCGAACATTTCATTTGGTTATGCCCGCAGTTCGACACAGAAAGAGAAGCGATAGTCGACAGCGTGCAGAAGAATGGTCTTTCTCACAAGACGTTTGAAGGCGTCGTTATCCACGGAGGACCCCCAGCAATCGGGACGAGATTGCAATGACTGCTCATTGCCATCATGCGAGACACGGGCCGCACAGTCATCGGAGGCTCACGCGGAACAATTACCGGCTATGTATGCCATGCTAACCCCGCCTGCTGCAACACCACCAATGCGCTCCATATCGAGGAGTCCGTTGCGAGAACGGTACCAGCGCAGATCTGCTTCGCGATTGCATCTCGTGCGATATTTCATATCGTTGAGGCTCACGTCTTGTTAGCACCCAGACGTCGGATTCTTACCATGAAAGCGTGTCCAAAAGACTGCGATTCCAAACAATGCTCGGCGGCATTGTCTCAATCTCCCGTCGTTCTACAGTGCGGGGCTGCCCGTCTGTAGCTAGTGTCAAATGGTGACACCTCGGCTTGTCTCGCGGATTGATTTGTGTCGACAAATATCGGCTATTGCAGCTTGTTGCTTAGCCACCAAATGGCGCACAGCAACACTTCGAGGCGAGGCTGTTGGCCCCTAGGCACACTCTATTTTATGCGAAGCATATTACTAGAGCTCAACCAAGCTCCTCAGGCGCGGCGGTGTCGCCTTCAATACCACGTGACACCGTCACGTCACGACAGAGGAGAAACGGGGCTCCAACTCGCGCCGTCGCTCGCGGCGTCACGGCGGTATATAAGCAGCTGCGCTTTTTCTAGGTGGCTTTGGCTCAACTCTTGCAAGATGGGCTGGGTGGGAATCGAACCAGGGTCTCCGGAGTGTGAGACGGAGACGCTACCACTGAGCCACGAGTACGATGCTTCGAAGCGGTACAAAAGCGCCTCTAGTGAATGCGGTGTTGCCTTAGAAACGAGCTGTTTCTAAGGCTCAGGCGTGCGTCGCTTGCTCAGGCGCACATTTCGTTGCCGCGCCGAACGCTGCGTTGCTCGACGCTCACCGCGTCCAATGCGGGGCGCGTAGTCACTGCGCCGTAGCCCATTGTCTTACACCCCTTGGCGGGTCGACGGGAACGCTGTCGCGTTCCACTCTTGAAGGCGAAGCAGAGTAACGCATGAGTTGTTTCTTCTACTAGCCGAACCAAATATAGCCAAGCAACAGCAGTTCACCAGGCTAAACAGTGGTTCAACAACTAAAATAAAGGCTAGTATGCTTCGCATCCTGGGCTTAACCTTAGCTAAGCCACAGCCATTTTTCAGTTGTGCCCAAAAATTGGAGGACGCTTAAGCTTCGCCTTCGCCTTCAAGAGTGGAACGCGACAGCGTTCCCGTCGACACGTCAAAGGGTGTAAGACAATGCGCTACGGCGCAGCGATCACTTATGAGGCGCCCCGCATCGGACTTTACACCCACCAATCACGCTGTGAGCGCCGAGCATCGCAGCGTTCGACGCGGTAACAAAACGTGCGCCTGAGCAAGCGGAACGAACCATAGAATTCGTTGTCTCAGAGGGAAAAACGATCTACACGAGCCAAACGATGGGCGTGACGCCTCGATGGGATCGTCCTCTATCTCGCTTGGGAGCACCACGCAGAAGCATAACTCCTCCGAAGCAGCTCGGCACACATCGCAGGGGACGCTTTTTCACCAGACGCGCTACGGTGCAGCGATCACGCCAGAGGCGTCCCGCATCGGACGCTGCACAGAGGAATCCCGCTGTGAGCGGAAAGGGGAGCCGCGTCGCCTAAACCACGGCCGCTCAATGGAAACGCACTTGGTGCGGCCCGTCGCGTCGCGCCGGTTTTACTGGGCGAAGGCGTGATGCGAGAGTTTACAGTTTCCGCCGTCGGGGCGCCACTGCTCCGGGACGCTTTGCAGGACGAAGTGCGCCCGAGCGCCGCAGAGCCAGTGGGCCTCACGCGTCGCAGCGGGTTTCTTTATGATATACGACTGCCCTACTGGATCTGCGCACGCGTGTGATCGTGTACGGTGTGAACAGACGCTAGCACAGACGGTGCCATGCCGCGCAACTGCTGTGTGCCGCCGTGCAGCACCAACGCAAGGAAAGCGCCGACGATCCGATATCATGAATTTCCGTGCGATCCTCAACGGCGGGCAGCATGGTTGAAGAACATGGTTTCGCCATGTTTGGTGAAAACAGCCGTTAAACTTCCCATTCAGGATGGTGAAACTTGTCTTGCCAGCTGACATCTCATCTGCAGCCAGTGAGCTCTCGAGTGAGCTTGAATTCATCACTATATGGAGTGAGCTTGTGGCTGATATAGAGTTAGCACCAATTGCATACCTGGCAGGCTACGCTGCACGTGCATGTGAGGAAAAGGTACAGTTGTTTTACAAGTTAAAAAAATTGGATTAGGCGTGCATTCCTTTGTTTAAGCGACTAATTCACACACACAAACACACACACACACACACACACATATATATATATATATATATATATATATATCGAAATATGTCTGTGGTTGATTTCGTTACGAATATAATAGATTATGTTCTTTTAGTACCGTTTTTCAAGCTATATTGTTATGCTCGTCTTCAGGTGGCTTGTATTTCCTGCAAACTCCATTTTCAAGCAGCGAGGCCAGCTGAAGCAATTTATAGATTGATCCGCAACGTTGATGATGGATGGCTAAGGTACCCAACAATAGTTGGCCTGTGTAAGCTTGTATGCACCTTCGTCACCAAGGTCATGAAGTGCTCAGACGTGAGACGAACCAGCAGGCTATGCAACACCTTGATGGCAGCACTACTTCCTCATTCCACACAATGTCCGGCGCTGACTTGTGAAAAAGAGGATCGCAACCACGCTGAGGACCTCTGCAGAGTATTTTTGAGCAAGCTCATAAGTTCATTGTTGACGAACTGGGCTAGCAGCCTGAATTCGACAGTGGAAAAAATTTTGCTTACACATAAACCTCTCTCGAGGAAAGTTCTGTGCTTGTAACGCTTTCAGATTCTGTGTACGTGAACTTGAAATGAAAAGAAAAACTGAACTTAACCTACTGACTTCTGGCTTTACTGTTTTCTTTCCGACCATTGATGTAGCCTAGTAGTGCCCATTTGCAAAATATTTCCCGCATATACCCGTGAACCGGCTGAACTATAATGCAGTACATTTCTGCATGTCCAGAAACGTAAAACAGCATTGATCATCGGCTCTAATTGCGGACCAGACTGATCAGAGTTCGGACTTCTTAAAAAAAGCATTTTTATTCTAACCAACTAATTATATGCAACAAGTTAATATAGCGGATAACCGGCTTCGTGTGTGTCGAACGCTCGAAGAAGCGCACCTAACATAGATGACTTCCAACACAAACTGTCGCTGACAACTGCAGCGATGCTGACGTCTGCTATCAGTAGCAAATCGCCAGTTGACATTACCATTCATATTTTGTGAAACACCGCTACACAGTTCTTTATCGCAACAAATCAAGCGCTGACCGCGCGGCCGTGGCGGGCGGAGCACAGCTCTCCCATTGCAACTGTCCCGGAGCAGTGGCGCTGCGGCGGTGGCGATGGGAACTAGGCGCGTCACGCCCCTCTCGGCCGACGCGACGGGCCGCACCAAGTGCGTTCCATCGAGCGGCCGTGCCTAAACACGAGGGTTCCAGTGATGCACGCTGGAAGGTGGAAGGGGAGAGAGCGAGAAAACTTACTAAACGCAAGGGTATTGGGGCATCCTCGTACCGGTCCCCGCACGGCCTGAAGGGGAGAAGCGGGCGAGTGGCGTGCCACGCGTCGGGGCAGCGCCGCACATTGCGAGGAGGGGTCTTCTGTGTTTGCCGCAAGATGGCTCTGCGTGTGCGCAGAGCGCAGTAGAAGAAATAGCGGAAACATGCCTCGCTACTCGTGTAACTGCGTCTTCTGGAAGTTACATGCTCATAATTACCGATATACACCACAGTATAACTTTATACGGCACGTTTCTAAGGCAACGCAACACTAGAGGCGCTTTTGTACCACTTTGAAGCATCGAACTCGTGGCTGAGTGGTAGCGTCTCCGTGTCACACTCCGGAGACCCTGGTTCGATTCCCACACAGCCCATCTTGCAAGTTGTTTTTATTGCGAAGCAATACTACTTTAGGTCGCACTTCAGCCCGTTCCGTGATGAGGCGGTGGTAGGCACCATTGACCTTTAGCGTGACCTCGCTGTGTGACGCTGTGTGACGTCACACCACGTGACCTAGTGTGACGTCACACCAGCTGTGTAAAAACGGGGCCCCATCTCACGCCGTCGCGAGGCGAGGCGGTAGCCACCAACGGCACGGCCGGACTCGAGTGGCAGCGGCGCGCATTCTTGTTACGGCCTGAGCATTCGCCCGGCGAGCAAGGGAAAAATTTCTCAGCGCCTCACGCCGCCGCTCGCCGCGTGAGGGCGCGGCGGCCCTACCCCTCCTAAAGTCACGACCCCTCTCTTTCCTGCGCGCTGCCCCGTAGCGGCGGTAGCACGTTGAATCACGGCTAGACTACAGGCAGCAGCGTGCTCTTTTTTCTTGAATTTGCGAGTTTTGGGGCACTCCGGCGTCGATAATTTATTCGTCACGGACTTCCTGCACTTTGACCTTTCTCTTACCAGCCAGCGAATCGTCGGAGAAAAGAAACTTGCGGCTCCGCGGACGTCATGGTGCCCTTGCCTGTATGTGAGTGCTCTTTGTCCTGCATACCGTGAATCGTACATCGCACCATGGTGTACTGTTGTGTTCCATTTTGCAAATCTCGGTCCGGGAAGAGTCCCGGTGTTTCTTTCCATCAGTTTCCTAGTGATGCAGAACTGTGCGCTAAATGGCTGAAGAACATTTCGAGAAAAAATCTCGTCATCAATGACAAGTCTGCATCGACTGTAGTATGCAGCAAGCACTTTCGTGACAGTGATTATGCTCCCGGATGTCGCATCAAAAAACTCCTCCCAGGCGCTGTTCCGACCGTTTTTGAAGCGTACCCCTCCTATCTGGCACCTTGCTCTAAGAAAGCTCGCAAAGATCCCACAGATCGAGACCGTGTTCCCCCTCAGATACCAGTCAAGCGGAAAGCAGACGCAGCAGAATGTGAGCATGACGTTCCCAGCACAGCCAACGATGTCCCTGAAAAGCGCACGATGCTTGATATCAGCACACAAACGACAAACAACGCCACTCAGCGCGCCAGTCGATACCTTGCAGTGATCGGAAGACTTCGCTCGCAGGTTACGTATCACCGTTCTAGGTATACGAAGGTCCTGCAAGATCTCACAGCCGAAAAGAAAGTGGTCGAGTACTACCGTAACAGCAAAAGCCATGCTTCGGTCAAGAAGATTGTTGCGGATTCGCACGAAGGAAACAAGAAGGCAGTATTCCTCCTTCATCAGATTGAAAGCTATGGACTGCAACGACCGTGCTACCCAGAGGAAATCATTCGAGAGTGCGTGATATGGAGATTTTTATCGCCAAAAGGCTATGACCACGCCCGAACATCCGGTCTTCTAACGCTGCCAGCCAAGTGCACGATCCAGAGATACATGGGCCCAACTCCAACGTCATCGGGGATGAGCTCCGCGATGCAAGAGAGGCTGATTCACGAATCTTCGATGCTTAGCAGCAAGCAGCACATGGCTTCGCTAATAATAGACGAGGCTGCTATAAAGTCTAAATGTCTTTATGACAGAAAAACTGACACAGTATTTGGCTTCAAAGACAGACCGAACGACAACGTGCCATCCTGCTCAAAGGCCAGTCTAGCAAACAGAGTCTTGTGCTTTGTGCTCCATGGTATCACTAGCCAGTACAAAATACCATGCGCTTACTATTTTACCAGGCAGCTGAGTGGAAGGGACTTGCTAGCATGGACGAAAGAGGTCATAGCAGCTGTGGAGTCATGTGGCTTCATTATTGTACGCATTGTTACGGATAATTACTCTGCCAACACGACAATGTTCAAGCACTTGGGTAACGGGTGCCTCTCTACGGTAGTGGAACACCCCCATGATAAGGACCGAATAATCTTCTTAAGTTTGGACCCATGCCACGTACTCAAGAATATCCGAAGCCAATTTCTAGAGCGTGAACTGACGGACAGCGCAGGTGTCATCAGTGGTATGTTGGTGCAAAAACTATATGAGTACCAAAAAGACATGACGGTGAAATTGGCAAGAAATTTAACGAGGAAGCATGTGTATCCGTCAAATCTGGAGAAGATGAACGTGCTGCGAGCTGTGCAGGTATTCTCGCCCCCAGTGATCGCAGCGCTGGAGCACCTTCAAGAAAACTCGCACAGTGACCGTGCTCTCTTCGTTTTCAAGGAGGCAAGCTCTTCAATTCACTTCATGACAGCAATGTAGAAATGGTTTGACATTCACGATACAACTTACAACGGAAGTGGACAAAAGGTGCCGATTTCTGAAGAAGATGACATTCGTTTGCTGTGGCTTGAAGGCGAATTTCCCAGCTACATAAAGAACATCCAGAACGTTTCACTTGCCACGGGAAAGGATGCCTTCACGAGTGAAACATTCGAAGCCCTACTATTCACGTCAAAGTCAACTGTGCAGACAGTGCGCTACCTGCTAAGGAGAGGTGTGAACTACGTGCTCACAAAAAAATTGAACAGTGACCCGATTGAAGCACTTTTCGGCAGGCTAAGATCGATGTGTGGTGGAAACGATATGCTGGACGCAAGAGCTGTTACGGCTGCACTGGACCATATCGTGAAAGAAAAAGTCTTACGTCCAAAAGACGTCAAGGTACTTGAAGTTGACGCTCAGGAACTGGCTGCAACACTGTCGCCAGCTCTGTTAGAAGACCTCAAAAACGTGACAGAGGATTCTGCTGCTCCGACGCCCTCCGTAACATGCTCGGGCCTCGCATATGTAGGCGGTTATATTGCAAAGCTAATCGCTGAATTTGGATGCGATGCCTGCACTCTGCTGGTCACGACTAGTAATCGGAGTGATCCAGTTTTCAAGCTTCTGCAGGGCCAAGACAGAAGTGGGCTCTATTATCCAAAGCCAGAACTGTTAGCCCTTTTGGATAAAATAGTGATTTTCTTTGAAAAGGCTGTGGAGCAGTTGCCGCGGACAAATGTTCTCGAGGTGTTTCAAACAATACTCGAACCGCAGCTTGAAAGGTCGTGCCTACTGAGATGTCCAGAAGGGGTAGATAATAGCCATGCTAGAAGGTCGGCCTGCTTAATTGCTGAGAAATTCGTAAGAATACTCCTCATTAATTACACGAAAACGGTCACTGATAAAAATGATAAGTCATGTACCTATGTGCACAAGCCTTCAAGGAAACATTTCAGGCTCTAATGTTCCGTAATTAGAGTTACCGCTGCGTGTGTGCTTGAGATTTCATATTCAAGTAGTCCTTTGTAACAGAAAGGCGCGTTTCATCATTCGAACTTATTTTCATGGCAAAGGCATGAATCCATATCTTAGTGTTTACATCGTAAAAGCAGTTATGTATCAGTGATGTTTTGCCATTTATATTATTTTAAGGAAGCTTGCTCATAGTGTCAGATATCATTGATGTGCACTGCTCTGATAAATTAGTTTACTGTAAATAAAATATCTGTTAAACATTTTATTCCGTGTTCTTTCGTAAGGGGAGCGTTAACGCTTCCATTCCTTTATTACAAAGTTTGAGCAGAGTGTTACCGCTTACCGGTATCGTTGCCGTATGGCGGTGCACGTGCCGCTCACATCCGCAGTACCTGAGGGCAGCTAGAGCCTGACGTAACGGTAACTGCTGCAGAATCCGGTCCCGCTCTGCATTACATCCCACGTATGACGGAACGCGCAAAAAAGCATTTTCTAAGTGGTGATAGACATTACATTTAAGTCCCTCAGTTACTGAAACAGAAGAATTAAGTTGTATCAGCCAGAACTGCGTGGCGGGGTGATAGTGCTGCTATTTCGCAGCTTATCAGCACAGCAGCTGGGTATGGGTTGATTTCCTGATACTAGAAAGAAAAAGTCAAGCATGACGCATTTCTGCACACTGCTGCCTGATGCTGCGCAATAGTAACAAGCCCCAAAAGCCCGAAACCTTTCAAAATTGATGCTGCAGCGAACGCGCGCATACATTCCGCGCCGGCGGAGGGGCAGGGCTGCAGCGCCCCGTCAAAGCTGCGGCCGCAGGCGGCAACTACCCCCATTGCGCAGGCCGTAACAAGAACGCGCGCCGCTGCCGCTCGAGTCCGGCCGTGCCAACGGCGGCCTAACTCCCGTTCCTCTCACCAGGGGCGCTACGGTCGGTGTGACGTCACACCAGCTGTGTAAAAACGGGACCCCATCTCTCGCCGTCGCGAGGCGAGGCGGTAGCCACCAACGGCGGCCTAATTCCGGCTCCTCTCACCAGGGGCGCTACGGTCAGAGTGACGTTACACCAGCTGTATAAAACAGCTCCGCTCCTCTCGCCAAGGCAGTCATACAGCCAGATGTTACGATGGTGCCTACGATCAAGGCAGCTCGGTAGAATGCAAAGAGGAAGCATCAGCGAGCTACGGAGACAGAAGAACGAGAAAGACTTTCTAAGCGGCGTGCCCAGTATGCAGCTCGGCGACAACGTGCAACCTCCTCTGCGGAAACAGCAGAAGCAAAGGAAGAAATTATGAGTTTTCCCGACAGTGAGTCTCCTTCAACTAGTTCAGAGCGCTGGAACGCGACTAAACGGCAGAGGCGTGTCCAAGAAACCCCGGAACAGCGGCTCGAGAAGGAACGTGCGTTTAGAGAGAAGGGAAACGAAAAGCGACATCAGGCCGTGAAGACCAGGGCCTTTCTGCCTCGGATCTGAACACATTTAGAACCCTGGTCAGAGGAGTGAGATGTATCATTATCGACGAGATCAGCATGTTATCTTCGGACCTGCTTCGACAAGTGGACCGGCGGCTTCGTGAAATAAGGCCGGACAGGATGTTGGAACCCTTTGGGGGCTATAGGCGACGCGTACGAGCGCGTACCGCGCTACAAGAACGACATTGTAAGACGCAAGATGGGTCTACCGCCGGTCCCGGGGCAACCAGCGACACGCCGGACACGCAGATGCACAAGTGGGGCAAACTTAAGATCACCGACGAACGATGGGCGTGTTATGCAGACAACTTGCCCATCTACAACGTGGCCGAAACATACAAGCTACCGCTAATGCATCGTGAAGACGACGAGGAGACGTACAACAAACGGTATCACATTTTGGACGGGGACAATAACCCTAACATTTATTACGGCGTAACTCTACCGTACTTTAACGAACGCTACTGCAAGCACCGAGTGGGCATATCTTACGACGCGGAGAAAATGGAGTGTTACCGTACCGTCGGCCAATCGATACTGGAAGATATTGTAATGGGCACGCTGGTGAGGGAAATGTTTGTCGGCATACACTGATTCGACGGATGACTTCCTCTTATATGATGCACTGTAAGCCGTAACACTAGCATAACCCAAGACTGCCACCAGCCGAATGATTCACTGTAAGCCGTAACACTAGCATAACCCAAGACTACCACCGTAGCAGAGGGCGGCAGAAAGTTAGGTGGGCGGTTGAGATTAAGAAGTTTGCAGGGACAACATGGCCACAATTAGTACATGACCGGGGTAGTTGGGGAAGTATGGGAGAGGCCTTTGCCCTGCAGTGGGCATAACCAGGCTTATGATGATGATGATGATGACCACCAGCCATACTACCAGCTGATCCGAGAATAACACACTATTGCTTCGCAATCACCAGGCTTAACCAAGCTAAGCCACGGCCGTTTTTGTTATGAAGTGCCTCCCGGTATTTATCGCTCACGGCTAACGACGCCGACACCGACGACACCGGCTTTTCTGCGACACGAGCTCCTTTACGCTGTCGCGTTAGTAAGCTAATACTGTGGGAGACACCGTCAACCGTTACGTACGCAGCGCACGCTACGTCGCGTAAGCGCGTACGTGGGTGCACTATGAACGTAAACTGTCCAATATCGATTCATCCGAACGTAGGGCCGTCCTGTAGGGATTGCGGTTCGCACGAAAGCATATTTCTTAGTGGTCATGGCGCTAAGCGGCCAAGCACGAGACGTGCACTGTGTGCCGAAGCCGACACGTCCAACGCCCGAGGGTCGTTTCGCGGAAGATATGATAGGCTGTGTGCCGTTCTGAAGTCTCGGGCCAAGACTGCTTTCGCTTCGCCCGGAGAGCGCCCGCCACGCGTTAGCCACCGTCGCCATGCCAGTTTGAGCCTGGTGACACTCGGCCCTGCATCCCTCGACGAACTCCGGGCTCGGGAGGACTTGGAACTTCATGCCACTCGTATGCTGGGCCAGTGGCTCAGTCAACGGGCCACCACCATCGATGTCCCTGTGGATCCCCCCCTGCCTACTACCGCTTCGAAGCCTCTCCAGGACGCCCCCCCCCCCCCCCCAGTACAGGAGCCCCATGCTTCGGTCCCGCTCCCGCCCCCCTCCGACGACGAGGACATGGATATGTCCAGCTTCCGGAAACGCGCACGCGAGACGGAGAGCGAGGACGAGGAGCCAACCGGGCGACGTAAGCAGCCGTCGAGCTCTCCCCGGAGCAGCACACGGCAGCCAGCTGCCACGCGCAGCAACCGGACCACGGCAGCGCCATTTCCCCACACTCGGGCGAAACAGCCGCCACCTCCTCTCCGCCTGCCGCCCAAGACGGAGGCGCTCCAAAAAGGGCGAGCGCCACCTGTCAACATCCCGCCGAGTCTACAGCTGCCTCCTCCGCGTCCCCCCCGAGCAAGGACGCGCCCGGTACCATCCTCGACGCGCCGTCTGCTCCTGATGGCGGCGCGTCCCCTGCAGCGTCTGCTAGCGAACCAGCTGCAAACGAAAGCGCTGCCGACGCGATGAAGCTGACGGACGCAACACCCACTGTTTCGTCACATCAGGGCCCTGATAACCCCGCGGCGCGGTTTCTGAAGGACCCACCATGCCAGCCTTCCTCGCGGCCGAACCCAAAGGGGAAGAAGAAGCAGAAGAAGAGGAAGGAGCCTGCCCATGTTTCCCGTTCGTCTTCCGGGGCAACGGACGACTCGCGGCGCCCACCCGCTACCCTGGTAACGCCCAGCGTGCCTACAGCCGCAGTAGAGAGAGCGACACCATCCGCCCGCGAGTCCACCACGTACGACTTCACGCTGGTGCAGTCAACGAGAGACCGGTGGCGTGCACGAGCCCTGGAGACTGCTGCACTCCCGGTTGACCCTGCGGTCGTCGGTACGGTGCTCTTCCCTCCCTCGGCGCCCGGTGGAACCTTGCGAGGAGCACCGCGCCTCGCACTCGCTGCAACTCTCTCTTCGCGGCCCGGTGTTCCAGTGGTTCGCGTTAACCATAAACGCAACATCGTGGCAGCCGATACTACCACCCGGGTGTGCCTGGAGGAGCTGCTGGCAGTCACTGAGCTGCACGGAATCGCAGTGACTGCCCAACGGCCAGCCGAGCGCGGCAAGAGCACCGGCTTCCTGCACGGGGTAGTCGGGTTACCCGCGGACAAAGACCTGCTGGGAGCCATCGAGTCGAGCGTTCCCGTGCTGTCGGCAACGAGGGAGGAGAGCACCATCACCATCCGATTCGAGGGACCGGTCCCCCCTGAACACGTGCGCCTCTCAAGCTCGGGTTCAGGGTTAGGCCTGCCAGGCCCCGTCCGGTGCCATGTCGGCAGTGCGGCCGCTTCGGGCACGTGCTGGAGTCCTGCAGATGGCCGACCGACTGCATCTCATGCGGCAAGAGCCACGCGGAGGGCGCCTCCTGCCAGAAAGTCCGCTGCAGGAACTGCGGGGGCCCTCATAGGGCCGACACTCCCGCCTGCCCCAAATGGCAGGAAGAACGGGAGGTGGCCACCATAATGGCTTTCTCCACCTCGGCGTTGTCGAGGCGTGCTGTCAGGGCAGCAGTCCGGGAGGAGACGCAGCCGCAGCAGTCCTCCTCATCTCCGGCGCGGTCCTATGCGAGCGTGCTGAAAGGCCCCAGCCCTGCACCCAGGCATCCGTTACCAGCCCCTCCTGCCTCTCAACGCCAGCAGACGCAGGATACTGCTGCTCCACCCGCCCAAACTACTATGGAACAGCTGGTAGAAAACCTGCTGCTCACCATGCAAGCAGTCAGCACCATGCTGCCAGCTGACCATCCGCTCCGGGCCATCTGCCTGCTGGCACTGGCATGTCAACAGCGACACAATCATCATGGCTAGTCGCCCAGCCAAACGTCGGCCGCGCATCCTGCAATGGAACGTGCGCTCGCTGCGCCGACGACACGCCGAACTGTCCGAACACCTACTCCTGCACGAGTATGACGTGCTCGCGTTGCAAGAGACATACATGCGCGACGGGGAGTGCAACCTTCCGGGATTCGTGGGATACCACACTGCGACCACCTGTGAGTTACGGACTTGCGCCAACGTGCAGTGCTGTGATCCGCTCCATCCACCCGGTCGCTCCCGCGCGCCTATTTACGTCCGTGCGCGCCTTGCCCAAGCCGTCGTTCGTGTGGCCGACATCGTTCCCACCTCCGTAGAGTGTGTGGCTGTGACTGTGCGCATTGGGGGATGGCCGACACTTGTGTCGCCAGCGTGTACGTGCAACCCGTGCAGCGATGGGATACGTCTTTCGTGGAGAGCCTTACCGCGCGCATCAACGGTGACTGTGTTGTGTGCGGCGACTTTAACTCTCACCACACGGCATGGGGCCGCAGCCGCTGTGAGCCTAATGGCAGGAACCTGCTGAACTCAATCCACTCCTCTAGTCTGCTGATCATCAACACCGGCAGTCCCACTTTCGTGCGTCGGAAGGTGCGCGGGAGTGTGATCGACTTATGCGTGGTTAGCGAACGGTGCCACTATGAGTGGGTACGCAGCCCTGACACTCAGGGGTCGGATCATTATCCGATCTCGCTTGACCCGCTCGGTCTGAGCCGCGACCGGACCTGTACCTATCGCATCACCGACTGGTCTCTGTTCAGGACGCTCTGTGCCACGCCCCCTCCGGTGAACACCGACTTCCTCACGCACATTTCGAGGTGCGTTGTCGCCGCGACCAAGTCGTGTACGGTGCCCGCTGGAACGCCGGCACCCGACATCAAACTTCTGAACTTATGCGCGGCACGCCGACGCGCTGAACGCCGCGCCATCAAAAGCGACAAGGTGGAGCACTGGACACTTTACAACCGCCTTGATGCCGCATGCCGTCGTCATGCCAGGCAGCGTCGCAACCAGAGCTGGCAGAGTCTCTGCCTCTCCTTGGAGGAGACTCGCTACAAAGCACGCCCCTGGCGCATTCTCACCGCCCTACTTAGCCCCAAGATCCCTCGCCGCCCTGCACTCTCCATCACAGTGGCCCGGGGCTTGAGTGCCGAGTAATTAGCCGAACTCTTCGCGGATACGTTCGCTCCGCCGTCTGTGTGCCCTGTCACAGCCGCCGTCGAACTTCCGCCACACAACATGGTTGAACGCCTCGCTCCTATGTGCTATTTACCAACGAGCGCAATTCTGGAGCATGTAGAAGTGCTGTGTTCTGCTGAGTTCACGCTCAGCGACTTGCGAATCGTCTTGAACAGCCGCAAACGTCGCTCCGCTCACGGTTCCGACGGCGTTACTCATCAAGTCCTGAGGAACATTGACGCAGCTCAGCTTCCGTCACTTCTCGAGGTCTTCAACTCGGTCTGGCGCAGCGGCATCATTCCTGCCGACTGGAAAGAGGCGATCGTCGTTCCCATTCTCAAGCGCGACAAACCAGCCTCGAACATCAACTCCTATCGCCCAGTATCGCTAACCTCGGTACCCGGCAAAACAATGGAGTCCATGGCTTTCCACCGCCTTGAATGGATTGCCTCCGCCCTAGACGCCTTTGCCCCTGAACAAAGCGGCTTCCGCCGACTGCGCTCGACAGCTGATTCCATCGCGGACGTTGTCGCTACGCTCGAGGACGCGGTAAGCCACCACGATGCCGGATACCTGGTGCTGCTCGATGTAGAACGCGCGTTCGACGGCCTCCCGCACGGCACCATCATTCAAGCGCTTCGCGAGCTGCGTATCACCGCCCGCATACTGGACTATGTCTCGGCCTTTCTTAACGACCGAACGCTCAAAGTGCGCGTGGGTGACGCGCTGAGCACCCCCCGTAGCGTGACCTCTGGTGTTCCTCAGGGCAGTGTCATCAGCCCTTTCCTCTTCAACTTGGCGCTGGCAAGGCTCCCTGATTTCATCCCGAAGCTGAGAGCCTTCGAAGTCCGTGTGGCGATTTACGCTGATGACATCGCTCTTTTTGCTTGCGGGCCCACGGACCATGGCTACCAAGTGCGTCAATCACTTCAGTCGGCGATCAACGCCGTGGACGAATATCTCGGCAGCATAGGGCTTCAGCTCTCGGCGTCAAAAACCGAGGCACTACTAATTCCCACCCGTGCGAGCCGGGCACGCTTCGAAGTGCCAACTCTCTCGCTGCGCTGAAGCCCCCTCCCGTGGCAGAGAAAAGTCCGACACCTCGGCCTCCACATCGACTGCCGCCTCAACTTTAACGCGGCCACCACACAACTCTGCAGGGACCCCAGGAAAGTCGCAGGCGCCGCACGCTCCCTGCTCGCCCGAGGCCGCGGCTGCACACCGCATCTTGCGCTCCTAGTTTACAACTCGATCGCAACGTCGCGAGCGCTCTACGCGCTCCCACTCACCAACGCCAGTCCAGCCAACTGGAAGGCTGTCGACTTCGAGCACCGCACCGCAGTTCGCCAAATGTACGCGCTTCCCCGCTTCTCGCAAGTGGGGGCAGCTCTCGCCGAAGCGGGAAATTGGCCGCCCTCACTTCGCGCGCGGAAACAAGCGCTTAACCACATCGAGCGTCTGCAACGGTCGCCACAGGGTCAGCGTCTCGTGTGCCGCCTCCACACCCTCGAGGGCTCGGGCATGGGCCAGCGTGCCACCGAGTTCAGCACTCGCATCGCCTCTTTGCCTCAACTCCTCCTCCTGCCGTCTTCGCCGCACGCCTCCGCGCTCCTCGACGTAAACATCATCCCGGGCGTCAGAGCAAGCGGCAAACAGCACTTTGTGCCATGCAGCAGGAGGCGGCTGCATTGATCTTCGAACATCTACGCGACCGACTCCTAGTGTACAGTGACGAATCCGAGTCCAGTGACGGTTCCGCCGTTGCCGCGTGCACGGCACCGGACATTTCTGCGTTTCGACAGTGCCGCCTTCGTTTTCCTGCCTCGTCGACAGTCGCCGAACTCGCGGCGATTGACCTCGCGGCTGACCTATTTCTTCAGCAGTGCGGTGTCTCGCCTGCCGCGATACTGTCCTACCCGCGTGCGGCTCTGTGCATGCTGAGGAAGGACTATGCCGGTCTTCCGCTTGTGCAGCGCGTGGGATCAAAACTGCGCCATCTCGTAAATCAGGGCTGCGATTTGGCATTGCAGTGGGTCCCCGCGCACATCGGCCTGCCCGGGTACGAAGCGGCCGACGCCCTCGCGAAGCAAGCTCTCTCGACTCGCTTCCTCCTAGCCAGCTCCGTCACCCGTTTCGACGTGGCCAAGACGGCGATACTGCGCATTCTCCGCGCGCAGCACCCGGATCCGCGCGTTGCTGCAGGTACGCCCCCTCGCCTCCTCCCCCGCGCGGGTCTCTCCCGCTGGGACAGCTCGTTTCTCCTTCGGCTGCACGTCGGCTGCTACAACACGGCCGCCAGAATGCACAGACTGCACGGAAGAGGCAGCCCCGTGTGCTTGGATTGCGGCGAGGAGGAGACGCTTGAGCACCTTTTCCTCCGCTGCTCGGCCTTTGATGTTGAGCGCACTACGCTATTTGCATCATACCGTCGTGTGGGACTGCCTTGTGACTCGGAGGGAGCACTTCTCTTTCCGGCAGCCCACCCTTCCATTGTCAAGAAAGTGCTTCCTGCTCTACTTGACTTTTGCAGTAACACGGAGCTGAGAGCGCGGCTGTAAGCCCCGCATTGCTTCTTCACCCTTCTTGTTATTTTTTCCGCCTTCTTTTCCTTCTCTCCCTGACCTTTTTCTCCCCACTCCCCTTTCCCTGTGCAGTGCTGTTGAGGTGTCCTCCTCTGAGAGACAGTTACGGCACTGCACTTCTCTCTTCCTCTCCTTCAAAAGTCACTACACACACACGGCCAAGCACGAGCTCGTGGGCTCAGTGCTCGTTCACGGCGGTCGCGTTTCAATGAGGACAGAATTCAAAAACGCTCGCCTACCCTTCATTGGGTGCGCGTTAAAGAACCTCAGGTGACCAAAATGTTGCCAGAGTGCCTCATAATGAGATCGTCGTTTTTGGCATCGTGAAAAGCTATTTTAATGTATTTCACGGAGATATATTTATTGGCTGCACATTTTTAGAGTGTTTTCCCCCTTTCTCATTCCCCCGGTGTAGGGTAGCCAACCGGACGTTATTCTGGTTAACCTCCCTGCCTCCTACTTATCTCTTTCCCTCCTCTCGCGTGTTTCTGCCATACGGTTTGTTCTACTTGAGTACCGCGGATTGAACCGTCCCGCCAATTGCGTGCTTGCCAAGCAAATTTTCTTGACAACACAAATATTCGGAAAAGCCGTAACCCGTCAACAGCTAACGAGAAATATTACTAAACGAAATTGTATAGTGACCCTTGCACCGATAATGTTCCGATACAATGAACCGAAATTTTTTTATTGCTATAATCCGTGGCCTATTCCGTGCACGTACTGGTAATCCCGAAATGACACCGTGAAGTTCACGTAAATGTATAATTAATGAAGTTGTATTTTTTTCTTTCATTGCTTTGAAACACATCTGATGAATTCGCGAATACCACTACACTTGTCAACTATGTTCCTCTTATTTTCTTGGAACCTTTCTGATCGCCAGCAACTAAATATACTTTGTTGTCGTTACCATGGCAACGTAATATTCATGGCTTCTTTTTCATTGCTTTTGTTTTATTTTTGCCACTGCGTACATGTGGGGAATACCAGGACAGCACGTTAAAGAAAAATAAGGCAAGAAAAGAAAATAGTTATAGCAGAGGGCCGTTGTAAATAAATGAGTTGAAACACGAGTAATACACTAACAGGAAACGAGACGCAGGAAACGGATTGTGCGGGAATCAAAATGGCTAAAAGTGCCCCCGCACTCTCAGCGCGCACGTACGTGGAGCGTGTTGTTATTGTCGCACGTGCGTGCGCATTCGCGTGGTTGCCCTCATCCATAAAAAGAGAGAGGACATACAGGGGTTCTGTGCTCATATGCCTGAAACGGGCTTTGTTCTGCCGCCCCATTCCTTCCGTGCACCCGTCCACCAATCGCGCTTAATAGTGGCATTGACGTGAAAGTCTCCCACCACACCTGGCTTCTTTCAACCGGTGATCAAGAGAAACTACATCTGCCTACTTGGCGGGAAAATAAAGCGTCGGCAATGTTTTCAACGGGAAATACAAGATGGTTCTTTCCGCGCGAGCGCTATAGAATGACACGGTATAGTCGATATCGGGTGCACGCAGTGCATCAATACATTCTCCGGTTTATCACGAATTGAGGCTCGTGGAAGCGAAAGTGGCGAGGACTGACGACATCGACAACGATTGCCGCTACAAACATCGCCGACTTTAGCCGCTGGACACAAGTTCGGGCAACATGCGCTGCGGCCTTTTGTCGCTAACGTTCCAGACCGGAAACTGTACAAGGTCTCTGCGGCATTACCAGACGTTACCAAGGCATCCTTCTGCGTTTCAGCGCTCTTTCTAAGTTGGAAGTGAGTTCTGGGCTACCTGGTTTTTTATTACGCTGCCTTTCGCGCCAAACAAAAGGCAATACGAAGAGGACGTAGCGTCGTGGTCGGTTATCTCGGCGCCTATAGGACACCGCTGTTACTCTGGCGTTCATCGAGTCACCTCAGTCGCATACCTTGCGCTAGCAGTGGCGCGTCTGAGCACAAAAAACTGAAAAGCGCGTTAAAAATAAAATGCGATCGATGTCCTAATACATTCTACTTTGGACGTATCGAGGCCGTACCTCTTCACAGATGGCCTGCGCACCACGCTTCGTCCTTTCCTGCTTCGTTGCACTCGCCGAGAATAGCTTCCGACTTGATGGATGAGCGGAAAGATTTGCCGCCGCCCCTTTGCTTTATACAACGATTTCGCGCTCCTGCACCCGGTCAATTATGCTATTCAGTGTTGTCTACACGACGCTTCCCAAAATGTCTCTCCTAGAAACTACCCAGCTGTAGCGCGCCTCACTTAAGGGCTGGGGTGGTCATTTAGTTTTGTGACATTTTGCATTCACAGTGACAACACGTTGTACGCAAGCAGATGCGCACACCTGCCAAGACAAACCTCTGCGCGAATGTGCGTGTACGTCTTTGTTTAATCACCAAAGCATTCTTTGCGAACTTCAGACGAATCTATCTATCTATCTATCTATCTATCTATCTATCTATCTATCTATCTATCTATCTATCTATCTATCTATCTATCTATCTATCTATCTATCTATCTATCTATCTATCTATCTATCTATCTATCTATCTATCCTCTGCGTCGTTATGCCATCGAGTACGTTTCTTCAACTTGGTATACAGGGTGTTTCGCGTAACTTAAACCAAGGATTTTAAAAAAGAAGTTAGCCGCAGCTGAATGAAAATAATGTCATATGGTTGTCCATCATGTGGCGCTGCTTAGAGTGTTTTTAATGCACTTAATTAGTTAATTAACCAGTATGAAGTATGAAAATTGTTAATATTCACTTTAGGGCAAAATGCGTTTTGTTGCGTTGTATAGCGGGTTCAGACACGACTAAACCATTTTTTTTTTGTGGCAACATACATGCTTCGTCGTGATTTATTTGTTTCGAGTTTCGAGCCCGCGAAATATGAAATGAAACCACCTGACTGCGCTCATGCGCTATCGTGTGCAACCGCGCTTTATGCGAAAGAACCGCGCACGCGGCTCCAGCCATCGGCTTCACTGTGCGGCAGCATCTTTGGCGACAGCACACGGAAAGGACGCGCCGTCGTCTCTGATTGGCGACAGGCTCGACGCTAGGCTGAGAGCGCTGCAATGCGATAGCGCACGAGCGCAGCCACGTGACTTTATTTCATTTTTTGCGGGCTGTTTTAAACGCTGAAAAAGATCGCCACGCACTGTACACATAAAATTCCATCAGTCGTTTCTCAACCCTCTCTACAACGCAACGAAACGTATTTGGCCCTAAAGTGAATATTACAAGTTTTGCATAATTGATCTTGGTTCATTACAAATTTCATACTATTTTCATACTATGACAGGTATCCGCAACTATGGTCCTTAGAATATCAAGGCACCATACCTCAACGGAACATTGTCCAAGGGCTCTATTCTCGACACGCATGTCGGCTGCACGGACGCCATTACCCGCCATGTTGACTCTCTGATTCGCTCGAGAGGTCACGTGTGTTGAAATTGGTGGCGGGCATGGAGGAAAGGAAGAAAATAGGAGAGGCCCTGACGACACGTTTTTGAAGCCGGAAATGCAGCCATGTTGGTGTGCCGTCTCCCTTTGCACCTCCAGTCAGATCGCCGGAGCGGATAGGCGCCAGCTTTGAACTTGCATTGCTACGAGCCGCCGGAAGTGCGGGCTGCCGACGCGCATCGGAACAAAACTACGAAACTTCTGCAACAGCCTTAGTGAAGCAGACGTTCTCGTTTGCTTTTCCGCGGCACGTTGAAGACGACGACGAAGACCCGTGCCGTGGTTATCTCACTGGCTGTGTTTCTGGCTGATACGTTGATAGATCCTAAGTGTGATAGCGCCGACAGGCGTCGTTCAGTGTTTATCAGAAGCGGATAAGCAACCGCCAGCGTGTATAAGAATCACGCGCTGTTCCGAATAAAGCATTCTCTGTTCCGGAGCCCGCTCGTCTTCTTGCTCGTCACGCTGCGCGCCTGGGCGCGTCCCCGTCCGCACGTAGTACACAACACATGGCGACGAAGATGGGATCGACGCAAGTGGCTTCCCGAGACTTGTTGCTGGGGGTATAGAGTTTCCTACAAAATTACTAGAGGGAACTCTGGCGCTGCAGTCGTTGTCCTACCATGGGAATGATGGGAAGTACATGGATTTGTCTGATCTTCGTGCTTGTGGATTCAGACGTTCTTGTGGCTTTGTATATTGCGCTAGATAAATATTATTGTCGTATTTTCCGGCGCAATTTATATTCTTTGAAATGCAGAAGACGCCGGGAACGCGTACAGTTTCTATTAATTGCAACGATTGAGCTTGTCCAGGTGGCCAAATCGAAACGCGCCAAGCGTCTCAAGGCACTGGCACGCCCGCGATAAATTCATAAGGGCGTTTCATTCGCTTGTCGATACGTACGTCCGTGGCTTAATGGTTTCAATATCAGGCTTCTGTGCTAGAGTCCCTGTGTTCGAATCCTGCCGTCGGTCAATTTTAATGATGTTTATTTAATCATTTATTACGCAATACACTGTTGAAAATGACGAGTTCACAAAGTCACAAAGCCGTTTGAAGCCAAAAAGGACGATGTTTAGGCAAATCCGTGTACTTCCCATAATTCCCATGCTGAGACAACCGCTCCCATTGTAGCTCCCGTAGACACTAGCGCCAGAGTTCCCTCTAGTAATTCTTGTAGGAAACTCTATGGCTGGGGGTACTGCAAATCATTATCCGATTCTTCCGTGGAGTCGTCCACCCAATTTAGTTCTTTGCGTGGTTCGGTCGATTAAAGCCAGGCGTGGCCTATCCGGGGCCTATTAAAATACATGTAAAACGCAAAAGCGCTTTTCTGAGAAGACCCCTGGACCGATTTCAATGAAATATGTTGCATTTGAGGTAGAAGGTTAAATTCTAGTGACTGTAGAAAGTGGAATTTCGATTTAGGGCCTAAATATTTAAAAAAAACATTCTTCAAAAATACAAGAGCTTGAAAAAAATAGAAGCATGAAGTTTACAACTTAATAGCTTTGCACCAAGAACAGATATCGCGGTTCTGTAAACGGCATTCATTTGATCATTCAAAGCGGACAAATTAGATATATCAGCTTTTATCTTACGTGATCTTGTTACATTCTTAACAAGAGTTCTGCAAAAGCTGTATTTCCATATTACTGAATTTTTTTTAGATTCATGTGCAACACATCAATTTTGTCCCCTATAGATGCACTATCGTATCGAATTCACAGAATTGTGATATAGTTTTTTTTGCTGAGTTACAGAGTTGTAAAGTTGATGGCTTCGTTTTCTGAAAATTTGAGTTTTTGCCAATTTGTATTAAAAAAAGTGACCACCTAAATCAAGAATTCGACACCAGCAGTCACTAGATCTTAAATTTTTTCTTTTAAATGCAGCAAACCTCCCCAAAGTTGGTGCAGTGATTGCCGAGAAAAACGAATTCTCCTTTTACATGTATTTAGATATGAGCGCCCGAGCTAAAGCTTCCACCTAGGGTGCGATCGGAGATGCTTGTTCGGCGCGTTCGTTCGGTTACCGGCGCGCGCGATTGGCCTACTCCGCACCGACGTCGCCAGCCGCGGGGCGGGGCCACGTTTTTGGTGACTTCGAAATGATGACACGCTCCTGTCAATCATCTTCCCACCGAGCATTTCGTCTGCTAGGCGCCGAACCCGACGGGAGCAGGGAAGTTTCGAGCGATCATACGGCTTCGCATGGTGCGTCTGGTGGATTGGATTGGATCCAACAGGCGGCCTTTTCGGCTGCGGAATGGCACGTTTGAATCCAATCCATAGTTCAATTCGAGAGAATGGCGCTTCCGTTGGGAACTTACGTTGTTGCGCTGGCGTTTCTAGAAGAAGGAGGAGAGTGGGTGGCGGTGCAAAACGCGTTTGAAGAAATGGCAGAAAGTGAATTCCGGCGTCGTTTTTGTTTCTCGAAACAAATAATTCGTTGGTTGTACAGAGAAATCGACAACGTCATCGGCGCCAGCGAGCCACTGGAATGTTGTCGCTGCCTCTTGAAAAGGGCACCACTCTAACCGTCGTTTTTTTTTTTCTTTTTTCTTCTCGCTGTACGCGACACCACCTAGGGACGACGCAAAGAACCTAATAGTTATAAATTGCAGTAGTCACACGTACTACTATTTGAAAACGTGTTTGGGCTTGAGAAGAAAAAATACATTTTTTTAGATAAAGATTTCATTCAATTGGAAGACGAGAAACATTTGACTTTGTAGTATACTGTTTGCAAGCAGACGACAAACGACGGAGGTAAACTTCCGGGGAGGTCACCGCTTCCTGATTGGCTGCTCTCTCCGCCCCGCTGTCACAAATTTTGCATACTGCAACTTTGTGACGTTGCAGCAACTGAACAGAACGCGTATCGAACAAAATATTTCCGATCGCGCCCCTAAACGCCCGGAGGCATTATATAAAGGAGGGAGGGCTTCAATCCTTGCGACAATCTTAGAACAAATGCACAGAGCAGTAAAGAAACAAGAATAAACAAAAACCAGCGAGGAACAATTGTGAAAAAAGGGTAACATCGTGTTGGAGTAAGGGTGGGTAGGACCGGTAATTAAGCAATGTGGTTATTTAACATTTCGCTGAACGATTTGCGGTCCGTGCATGAGACAATATCTTCTGGAAGACTGTTCCAATGGCTTATTGCTTCAGGGAAGAATTAAGTGTTCATGGCAGATGTCCAGGTGATAATGCGTGCTATGGGACGACTGTGACTTAAGCGGGAGGATGTACGTAAGGGTGGATTTAACAGGGAATGCCTGGTGTGCAGCTAGCAGAGACGACAGATGATCCGGCAGGAAGCAAGTGATGGTACTTCAAGTGCACGTTTTAGTGCGCTTATCCTGGTTTCACGAGAGTAATTGGAACTTATAAACCGAGAACGAGAGAAAGTTGAGCGAGTTGGTTAAAATTCATAATGCAAGAAGGGAACATAAAAGGTCGTTAACCGGTGGATCGCATTCTAACCTTTCCTTACATTATCAAGACTGCCAAGATGGTAACTGCACACCTGAGTTAGATCAATGCGCGATATTGAACAGGCATATGAATGAAGATACGCGTCTTATAGTCGAGGAATCGCATATATATAATGGTGGAAGTGCGTGTATGAGTGAGCCTTCGATTGGCTTAGTAAGGAAGAGATCAAATGCCTTAACAGTTACCTCTCACGTAGACATGCACATGTACCCGATTGAAACATGGTGGTACCATTCCAGAGCATGCGCAGATGAGTTCTGTGTCTTCTTGTTTTTTTAGCCCCAGTGCTTCCTTCAGCTGATAGTCGGCGTTTTTGTTGTCCACTTCACTTGTGTCCGTGTCTGCACGCCTTACCTCTTCTTTGCATTATGAACCGAGCATGCGATTTTGTATGGCTTCTATGCCATAGGTCAGATATGATTAGGAAGAGTCCCTCATAGATGACGTTTCCTGGCTAACGTAGCAGACGATAGCTTGTACTCAGCAGGCGAAGAAAGTCAGAGGTTTTCGAGGGAATAATCGCACGCAATGAGCTAGCTGCCTTATTTTTACTAACGAAAACTGTTTTGCTTTATGCAGAACTATACGTTCATTGCCTACATTACATTTTGTTAGGCGAAACGTCGAATTTGCGTCACGTTAAGAAAGCAAATCGGTCCATCAGCGCCATTTTGTATGCATCGTGCCTCGCAAGAAATGGAGGAATGTCAAGAATAGGGACCGAGAAGGGCCTTCGCATGCCGATTATGATCACAATTATCATGATGATTTCCATACGATGACCCGCACCCACAACGGAGGTTAGCCAAGAAGTATAGGAGCCGACACGGGAATTGGGGGCTCCGGGGCTCAAGCCCCTTCCGGGGTTTTCCGGAGGGGGCCGAGCGCCCCCCTTCTGGTGATGCCCAAGGCAATCCCCCCCCCCCCCCCCCCCCACCAGAACTACCACAGCTAAAATGGCATTACCAGAGGTTTGTCACCCACATCATTTGAGGTTTCTTTTGACTTGCCTCTACCTTTTGGCTTGAAATTGTTATTGTGGCTAATAGCTGATTGCATCATTGTTAGAGCCGACTGGCATTTCTTTTAATTCATACTTTCACTTTATTTCTGCAAATCCTGACAATAGGAGGACAAGTGCATTGGGAGCACTAGTGGCGGCTGCCTCCATCCGTATTTCTTCCCTTAAACTTTGTTTTAAATTTAGACTCTAAACACCATGAACATCGACAACATATTTAAATATACATACTGGAGAAAGATTATCAAATTTTTGAAAGAGAAGAAGGTAGCCAATTAAAAATTATCTCGAAAGGCTTGGATTGCCTATACCCAGAGAATGAATGTGTTTTTGTATGTTCATCGCAGTTGAAATTGATTTGCGTGCTCTTCTGACCCTGAAAAAAAACGCATGCAGACTTCAGTGACCCCTTCGACAAAGTCTTTTATTAACGGCGTGTAAAATGCACGTGAATGATGGGTTTCTTAGTATCGGTTCTCTTTCCAGTAAGCAATGTTCGCGACTCATGAACGAAAGAAATCTTCTAATAATTTACAACATTTCTTAGGTTTCGAAACATCGTCATTACACGGTGAGGTAATATACATATACAGGGTGTCACAATTAACTATCATGCACCAAGATTCTAAAAAGGGCGATTGCGTTACTCGAAGATAAAGAAAGTGCATATCGTTTCCGGTAGAGTGGAGTACCTGCCAGTAACTTTTTTAACGCGATAGCGTTAAGGAGCTCGTGTCGCAGAAAAGCCGGTGTCGTCGGCGTCAGTGTCGGCGTCAGCGGCGTTGGCCGTGAGCGATAAATACCAGGAGGCACTTCATAAATAAAAAACATCTTGCAAGATGGGGCTGGTGGGAATCCAACCAGGGTCTCCGGAATGTGAAACGGAGAGCTACCACTCAGCCACGAGTTTGCTCCTTCAAAACGGGACAAAATCGCCTCTAGTGAATGCGGTGTTGCCTTAGAAACGTGCCGTAGAAAGTTATACTGCGGTGTATATCGGTAATTATGACCATGTAACTTACAGAAGTCGCAGTTTCACGAGTAGCGAAGTACGTTTCCGCTACATTTCTTCTGCGCTCTGCGCACACGCAAAGCCATCTTGCGGCAAACACAGAAGACCCCCTCCTCGCAATGTACGGCGCTGCCCCGACACGTGGCGCGCCACTCGCCCCATGATCGCGTCCGCCTTCATGGCACGTCGGGGCCCGGCTATCTGTGCCGATCGCGCCGTTTGGCTGGCGTAGCGCATTTGAGTAGGCGGTGCGAACGGGGTGCGATAACGCTATCGCGTTCCACTCTTGAAGGCGAAGCTTAAGCGTCCTCCAAATTTTTTATTACTGAGATTTAGTTAGTTAATTGTAATTATTTATATAACTCGAGACGTACTATACTAATTATGAAAGTGTCAATGACGCATTTGTAGGTACAGCCATAACATCTAATTCAGGTATCTTCAGCGACGTACTACTTCCGTACACATTTTTTCTGACTGATAGCTAAACGCCGCGAAATATAAACAAAATAGAATGTGACTGCGCTTCCGCCGGCATTGGCGAGCCTATATGTCGCGCGCCTCCGCCTTTTAGGGTGGTCACAGCTGGGTCCAAGGTTACCTAACGGCGGCTATGGCGGCTGCCAAACATGACAGGCTGCCATCTTGGTCTGCAGCGTACGCCCAACCTGCTTTGAGATGTAAGCGCGTTTGGGGAATATCGACGAAGCAGCTTTTCAACAGCGTCCTCGTTGGCAAAAAGGCTATTCGTAAGAGCGCGCGAGTACGCGGGGTTTCACGTCCATCACCGAGCTCGATGTGTCGCAAGTCCAGCGTCATCTCGTTTCTCATATTCAGAATCCCGCTAAGGCGCAATTAACGTTTCCCAGGTGAGTTCATGCGACAGACAGAAAAACATCTGAGCATTATCTACTAATGTGTACGCACTCTGACGCCGCTTCTCTGTTTCACCAAAATTACGTTTCCTTGGTGGCATTGAAGTAACGCGTCTGGCTTTGATCTCGCCGTTCTTCGAACGGTAAACGTGTTAACTTCGCCAAGTACGCATTTTTGTGTAGATACAAGGCGTTACGGAGACACTTTGCTTGGGTACGTCGCAAGGAATGCTTACACATTAAGAATATCGCCGGAGCAATACCATTCTCGAAATAAGAAAAATGGTGCATGCAAACTTCACCACAATAGCACTACCCTCAGAGTCAATCCCGTGAAGCACTCTACACGAACTGGCGAACTGAACGTGCCCAACGTAAGAATTTAATGCATAGCCATGCACTTACTGAGAAATATAATCGAGGTCGCTGTTGCCACGCACAGCAGGGCATCTATGGCTCAACAGCCGACAGGGCATAACCTCAAGCGCCCGTTCATTTACGCCCATTTTAGTGGAGAAAACACACACAATTCACGCCAAGCTACTTCACTACATTGCTTGCTAGGCATGCAAGAACGCGCTCGACAAATAACAGGGGTACATGCGAAATCCAACAAGCATACAAACATATGTCCGAATTATGAACAGTAGTATCAGATTTTAAACAGCACTTTGCCCAACAGCGTAAGGCATATAAAAGTAACATTGATCATTTGTGACTTTTTTCAATCAATGTAGTTAAAAAAAAATAACCTGAAAGCACAGCGGCTAGGAACCAAAATAAAGCCAAAATGGACCACACAAGCGCACAATACTGAAGTGGGCAAAGCAGAAATAACCATTTTACGACAAAGCAGCTCTAGAAGAATACAGCCAGCTTCTTCAGGCTTGGGTCAAGGAGGTCAGCCAAATGACTACTGTCATCAATGTTGTAGCTAGAAGACTTAGGTGTATGCAGAAACTGGCTAACACAAATGGTCTTCAGTGCGCATTTCACATCGTGTGCATTGGTACACGTTTCTTGAGCCTCACAACTGAAAAAAACATCTTTAAGGCAATCATGAATTAACCTAGCAGTGAGGAGGTACAAGCATCCGTGCTTCGCCAGGACCTCCTCCAATACGCGCACTGCAACGGTTGTAGACACCAAGAGACCGACTTTAGGTGGCTTCCAATGTGCAGTCCCTCCCACTTTAATTCATCTGAACGTGGCACTTCCAAGCTACAAAGTTCTAATTGCTTCCTTGTGCTTTAGGCGATCAAAATGGCTTAAAGCGACGATGGAATGTTATCACGGTGCGCCATTATTCGGTTCGGTGATGCACCGATCAACGGGAGACAAAAGGGCCTATTGTCACGTAGTAGTGACGGTGAAGAAAGCAAGACGTTGAATGGCGAAACTAGCTGTTTATTGGGCGAGATTGTGCCCACAAAAGCAAGTTGCACTTAAAGGAAAGCAATAGCGGCGAATGCGATCGCCGGTCGTCGAAACCTTATCAGCGAGTCAAGCGCGTCGGCTTTTTACACCACTCGTCGAATGTTCCAGAGCAATCGCTGGGACCCGTGTGTATTCCACAAAGTTCTACACTATTCGCGTCGCGCATACATGCAATCAGATTACACAAGTTTATGTGACAGACAGCGGATGGAACCATCGATAACATTCCAGAAACTTCCGATACATGCAGGCGCGACCTGCGCTGTCCGATAACATTTGTTAGGCGGTAAAACGCGGTCGCCTTATAAAGATAAACAAGTACATGTATCAATACCCCCTCTTAAAAAGCATCAACCCGTTGTTGCAAACCAACGAAAGTAATCAACAATAACACCCGTAGCAAAGAAACAACAAAATAAGAAGTTCGTAAGCGTGCGTAAAATGGTTTAAGACGCGCCACGTGGACCACTTCAAATCGTGCGCGGCGCTGCTATGAATGCGAGATGCCGTCTGGCACGGCCTCATAGTCCAGTTCGGCAATACGTTGGATGATCTCGTAGGATTCAAAATAGCGTTGCAATAGCTTCTCACTGAGTCCTCGTCGGCGTATCGGGGTTCAAACCCAAACCCGGTCGCCAGGCTGGTACTCGACGTAGTGACGTCGGAGGTTGTAGTGTGGGCCGTAGGTACGCTGCTGGTTCTTGATCCGTATGCGGGCGAGCTGTCGGGTTTCTTCGGCACGCTGAAGATAGGTGGCGACGTCAAGATTCGCTTCGTCACAGACGTACGGCAGCATGGCGTCGAGAGTCGTCATCGGGTTCCTGCCTTAAACCAGCTTGAACGGCGTGATCTGCGTTGTTTTTAGCACCGCCGTGCTTTAAGCGAAGGTTACCTACGGCAGGACCGCACCCCAGGTGTTGTGTTTGACGTCGACGAACATTGCTAGCATACCGGCGAGGGTCTTATTCAGGCGCTCCTTAAGACCATTCGTCTGTGGGTGGTAGGCAGTTGTCCTCCTGTGCCTTGTCTGGCTGTACTGCAGAATGGCTTGGGTGAGCTCCGCTATAAAGGCCGTTCGTCTGTCGGTGATGAGGACTTCTGGGGCGCCATTTCGTAGCATGTTGTTCTCGACGAAGAATTTCGCCACTTCGGCTGCGCTACGTTTCGGCAGAGCTTTCGTTTCAGCGAAGCAGGTGAGGTAGTTGGTCGCCACGATGATCCACTTATTTCCGGTTGTTGACATCGAAAAGGGTCCCAACAAGTCCATCCCGGTCTGCTGAAATGGTCGGCAAGGAGGCTCGATTGGCTGTAGTAATCCCGCTGGCTTTCTCGGTGGTGTCTTGCGTCACTGACAGTCTCGGCATGTTCTGACATAACGGGCGACGTCGGCGGTCAGGCGCGGCCAATAATACCTTTCCTGTATCCTCGATAGTGTCCGGGAGAATCTGAGGTGTCCTGCGGTCGGATCGTCATGCTGGGCGTGCAGTACCACCACGCAGCGCTGAGGGAATAACAAGAACGTAGTTGGCGAGGACTGGTGAGAAATTCTTTACTAGCAGGTTGTTTAGAAGCGAGAATGAAGACAATAATCGCTTAAATGTCCAAGGGACAACGTCGGTGTTCCCTTACATGTACTCGTCGAGGCTCCGGGTCTGCTCGTTGCTGTTCAGCGAAGTCTTCCACGCTTCTTTCTCCAAGGAAGGCGTTGTCTTCCTGGTCATCTTGCGGCGGCGGGTGAATGGGGACGCGTGATAGGCAATCGGCATCAGAGTGTTTTCGTCCGGACTTGTAGGTTACAGTGATGGCGTATTTTTGTAGTCTGAGACTCCACCACGCCAGTCGTTCTGAAAGATCCTTTAAATTCGCTAGCCAACACAACGCGTGATGGTTGCTGACGACTTTGGATGGCTTGCCTATAGATAAGAGCGAAATTTTGCTGTAGCCCAAACGATGGCGAGGCATTCCTTTTCGGTCGTAGAATAATTGCCTTCCGCTGTTGACAGCGACCAGCTAGCGTAAGCTTTCGGCTGTTCAACTCCATTTTCCCTTGGGACTCGAACGGCACCGAGGCCTAGGCTACTGGCGTCAGTATGAATTTCTGTATCGGCGTAGTCGTCGAAGTGCGCAAGTACAGGTGGCGACTGCATGCGTCATTTGAGTGCTTCAAATGCGTCGGCCTGCGGCGTTTCCCACTTGCACTCGGCCTCACATTTAGTTACATGTGTCAAGGCTCAGCGATGCGTGAAAAGTCCTTGACAAAGCGCCTGAGGTAGATACACATGCCAAGGGATCTGCGCACTGCTTTCTTGTCGATGGGCTGCTGTAACTTTGCGATGGCGGCTGTCTTCTGTGGGTCGGGGCGGACTCCAGATTTGCTGATGACGTGGCCCAGGAACAGAAGCTTATCGTAGGCGAAGCGGCTTTTTCTCGGCTTCAGAGTGAGCCCTGATGACTTGATGACCTCTACTGTCGCAAGCCGCCTAATGTGATCGTCGAAATTTGCGGTGAAGACGACGACGTCATCCAAGTAAACAAGACAGGTCTGCCACTTCAACCTTGCTAACACCGTGTCCATGACGTGCTGGAAGGTTGCAGGCGCAGCGCACAGTTTGAATGGCATGACCTTGAAGGCGTAGAGGCCGTCTGGCGTGATGAAGGCGGTCTTTTTGCGATCTCTCTCGTCGACTGCTATTGTCCAGTAGCCAGATTTGAGATCCATCGCGGAGGAATATTTAGCGTTGCAGAGCCGATTCAATGCAGCGTCTATCCGGGGAAGGGGGTATACGTCCTTCTTATTGATCTTGTTCAGTCGACGATAATCGACGCAAAAAACGTAGGCGTCCGTCCCTTTTCTTCACTAAGACAACAGGTGATGCCCACGGGCCTTTGGAGGGCTGGATGATGTCGTCGCGCAGCATTTCGTCGACTTGTTCGGTTATAGCTTCACGTTCTCACGTCGAAACTCGGTAAGGGCTCTGGCAGAGTGGTCGAGCGCACTCTTCGTTTATTATGCGGTGTTTTGCGACTGGTGTTTGTCGAATCCTCGATGACGTCGAAAAGTAGTCTTTGTATCGTCGAAGCATACTTCTGAGTTGTTGCTGCTTAATCGTCGGGAAACATGGATTTATGTCGAAGTCTGGTTCGCGAACTACGGTAGTCGGGGTAGATGCGGCAGAGTCAGAGAGGTCAAAGGCATTGCTGGTTTCCAGAATTTCCTCGATGTATGCTGTCGTCGTGCCCTTGTTGATGTGCTTGAACTCCTGGCTGAAGTTTGTCAGCAACACTTTCGTTTTTCCTCCGTGCAGTCGAGCTATCCCTCTAGCGACACAAATTTCACGGTCGCGTAGTAGACATTGGTCACACTCGATGACGCCTTTACGTCTGCAGGTGTTTTCGTGCCGACGGAAATGACAATGCTGTAGCGGGGCGGGATGCTGACTGGATCTTCGAGCGCACTCAAGGCGTGGGGACTATGACAGCTCTCCAGCGGTAACGCCTAATTTTGCGACAGCGTTATCGACTTCAGGACGATGATTGCACCATGTTGGTTCAGGAAGTCCATGGCGAGAATGACGTCTCGTGAACACTGTAGGAGGATAATGAAAGTTGCAGGGTAGGTTCGCTTTTGAACTGTAATACTTGTGGTGCAGACTCCAGTCAGCGTTATTAGGTGTCCTCCAACGGGTCGAATTTGAGGGCCTTCCCATGCAGTCTTAAACTTCTGCAAGTGGTCGGCGATGGGTCCTCTTATGATGAAGTAGTCGGCTCCTGTATCCATTAAGGCGGCCGCTGCATGGCCGTCTTGAAGCACGTCGAGGTCGGTGGTTCTTTGTCTTGCGTTGCAGTTAGGTCTTGGCGCCGGATCACGGTTGCGTCATGTTGAACCGAAGCTGCAACGTCGCGTCGTCAGGTCGTCTTTCGTGGGTGTTTTCTTGACTTTATGGCTTCGTCGGGATGGCGGCGTCTCGTTGACATATCGTCGACATCGTGTTTTCAGAGTATTCATCGGCGGTGGAGGATCTTCGTCACTTCGACGAACAGCAACCGCACCTCCATTGGCTGCTGTCTTTAGCTTTCCGGATATGGGCTGACAGACCGGCCCCGGGCTGGGCCAGTGTATGGACGGTGCTGTGGCGACAGGTAGCGGCCTGGTGACGGCGAACAGGACGTTCGTCGAGGGCTGCACTGCGTGGCAGTGAGCTAGTCGGCAATGTCCCGTAGGCGTTTCCCTTGCTGTGGGCGCTGTGCGTTGATGGCGAACCCTCGCAGGCTCATCTCGCGGTAAGGGCATCGGTGGTAGATGTGCCTGGCTTTTCCACAGTGATAGCAAAGCGGACGATGGTCGGGGGCGCGCCAAACGTTAGTATTTCTTGAAATGCTGCGTGGGTCGACGGGTTGGCGCGCTCGCGGTGGAGGTGGTGGTAACACTTTATTTGGGCCTAGTTGGTACATACTTTTGAACTGAACGTAACAGCGCAAACATCTAAGACGAGCCACAAAAAGAAAGACAGGACACACACTGGCGCTGACTAACAACTTCTTTTTTCCTTTCGTCGTCGATGTATATATATACCTAGCCTGCGCGATTATGTGGCCTAGGTATATATATGCATCGACGACGAAAGGAAAAAAGAAGTTGTTAGTCAGCGCCAGTGTGTGTCCTGTCTTTCTTTTTGTGACTCGTCTTAGATGTTTGCGCTGTTACGTTTAGTTCAGGAGATGGTGGTGGACGACGGAACGGTGTAGTCACAGGGGCCTGCCGTGCGCGCGGAGCGGGAGCGTGACGCCGGCCTACAGTGGCGTATGTCATCGCTTGCGGCTGAAGCTGCCGCGATTTATGGGCTACCCCTTTGACTGGGTAAAACTCCCTGCACGAAGAAGCTGACCACGAATATTTTTTCAAAATGTGAGCAGGATTGGCCGTGAAATATAGTTTCCAGCTGTCGTCCAAGTCGGGGCGTGCAACAGAGCAGAGAGTTCTTGAGTGTCTGTGGCTTGAAAGTGCAAGGAGGCGCCACACTGCCCTGTTCGCTTTTCCCATTTCATTTGTCACAACAAGCACTCTCAAAGAAACCTCAAAACCGGGCTCAATTAAACGAAACACTAGCTCCTTCAAAATCCTTCCGTCAGTTGAACGACCAGTGAAGTGGTAAGCGAGGACTTGCTTCCATCTTTTCTTTAAACTCCCAACCATAAACACGTGGTCATGGTTGGTGACATTGGCTGTTGATTCCGGTAGAGTCGTACCTCGAAAAAGAAAATCGAGGGAGGGATCACGTTCGAAGCCCTGGCTGATCTCCATTTCGTCTGTCAAAAGCGCACAGTCTTTCTTAATGTCTTCCATTGTTTCCGCCTTGCGTTTTAAAACTACCAGCACTTCAGTGAGGATGCCAGGCAGGAAAGGTCTGTTCTGCATTCATCGAATCAAGGTCCTGTTTGAAGGCAGCGGATATGACAAAGACCTGAGAAATTCGTAGCCTGTCGTACCGCTTGCATGCTTAATTTGGAGAGCTACTTGTATAGTCTTCTGCGACCACTTGCGAATCCTGGTTTTTGTTGCCAGAGCTTTTGTTTGATCTGCAGCAAGAAACGTTGCTGATTTTAACGCATATAGTTGTTGAGCTGAATTAATTTTCCTGTTAAGACTCCTTACTTTTGACCTGGCTTGCTCATGCAGTGGTAACCAATTTTTACACTTCCTCTTTAGGTCGCTGTCTTTTTCGCAGCTCAGCATTTTCTCGGCGCAACATCAACAATGTGGGAGTTGCTCCACCTCCAAACATAAGGGCAGCCGGCGTGGTTGTTTGACCGTGTGGAGAAGCAGTGCTGTCTGCGTCAGTTGCTGCTATGCTGGGACGGAGATGTGGCAGAATGGCTGCTGATACACCATCACGGCTGGACTCAGGAGTGCCGTCTGTGTCACTTGCTACATTGTTGGGAGGAAAATCTGGTGGAGAGGCGGCTGCCGACGCACGATGACAGCTCCGCTCGCCAGTGTTGTCTGCACCATTCGCTGCCTTGTAGAGAGGACTCTTGGACTGTGGTCGCGAATGTTTACGTTCCCAGGATGTGGAGGCAGCTGTGGAACGATTCCAGATGTGTAAACACGTTTGGTGCGAGAAGAAATTGCAGGTGTCAAGGCACAAGTGCGCTTCTTTGGGGACTTCCGGTGTTTTGGAGCGGCTGAAAAAAATTGAAGACGCATAAATCACTACAATGAAATGTTTGCCTATGCTTTCTTATTTAGGAAACAGTTTAGACACCCATTTTAGCTTTGCAGAGTAAAAATTACAAGGAAATTGTTAGCAGTTTTATTAAATGAAATGCACCACCCAAAGCATCTTATGAACCGTTTCAGGTGCTTCGAGTAAAAAATAAAATAAGAACAAGACACCTCTATGCAATTGGACTAAGGAGATTAGAGGTTTTTTATTTTGCAGACATAGATTGACGAATATAGAAGCGAAATGAAACTTTTTTTTTCTTTTCCAAAATATTTTTTACATATGTACTTACCACCATAGGGAAACAGAGTTGGCATAGCATCGGGCCTAAGCTTTTTAAATCCATCTAGCCTGTTCTGTTCAAAACGTGCATCTCCAAAATGTGCCTTGAATAAAGAAAGACAATCATACCAAAATTATTTGAAAACACTATAAGTTGTTTCAGTTGCTGGAAACTTAATGTAATGAGGACCCCAATAAAAATGCAATTTTTTGCAAATAAATATTTAGGCCATGCGTTCTACATTTCCCAGTGATGCACCAAACGACCTACAGAAAGCGTATCCTGAACCATTCTAATTTTATTCGCGCGTCGAAATTACGAATTACAATATACATATCAAGTTTATTCTAACACAATGCAAAAGAAATCGCGCCCTACATCACCATGAAAAACACGCGAGTGCATAATTATGTGCTCGTTGAACGAAAAATATTTCGTCTAAATCACTTGGTTCTTCGTGCCGAAATCACCATAAGCCATCCTATCATTATATATATATATGCACCAGAATATAAGCAGTTCTGGGTCCGGGTAAATATTCACAGTGAAGTAGACGCGCGTATGAAGCGGTTTATTGACATTTCGGCCGGGGTCCGGCCTTCATCAAAAGGCCGGACCTCGGCCGAAACGTCAATAAACCGCTTCATACGCGCGTCTACTTCACTGTGTATACTTATATATATATATATATATATATATATATATATATATATATATATATATATATATATATAATCACAATCAGCCTTTACGGTCAGGCTTGTTTGGAATACGTTTGACAGGTTCGGTTGACTGGAAAAAAAATCCATGCAGACCTCTGCACGATCGATCGCTAGCGACGGAGGACGCTCGATCTCTCGCTTCGATTACCTACTGGTATCAAAATGAATCATGACCTGTTACTAACTGATGCATTACGGAAATGTTTCTGTGGAACTTGGAGACAGAAAACTGGAATGCACAAGTGAGTCCTCATACGCAGTTTGTCAGTGCACGATATGGGCTTTTATCTTTTGCAACCAGACCAATAAATTACTTTTAATGGCACGGTATAAGCCAGAATCATAATAATAAATTCAACCCCTGTGCGGAATTTCAGCACAAACAACACAGCTAATTATTTTTCACGAAGATCTAATAAATAAGCATCGCACTACGTACAAAGCCAATTGCCGAACGTAGCTAAACGATGTGTAAAACTGAACTGCAGATCATTCCAAGATTGAAATGCGGCTGCCAAGTTAGAACATGTTATACAATCAGGCTTAGGTTATAACATTTGCGTTTCATGCCTTCTTAATACGGCGTAATGGAGCGCATATATCCTCCCCTTGCGCGCACGCCGCATTGTATACAGCTCGGCTACAGGCGGCCGTCGCGGGCAGCTATCAGTCCCCACTCACAAAAAACATACAACCATAGAGAACATCAAGAATGTAGAATATAACAATAAGTACGCGCGCAAATACATGGTGAAGCGAGGTATAATACTCACAGCGCAAACACGAGAAGCAGCAGTGGGCTCCCAGCGGTCCCTTTTCACTTGCACAGCCAGTGCTTTCTTAGGTTAGGGCTAGCCGCGAATCGATAGATTCGGGTGCCCTTCCTGCAGTGGTTCGTGCATTGCGGAACGCAACACGCGGGCATTTTTGGTGCTCACACAATTCTGAACGTGCTCACAGCATGGTGCCAATAACGACTTTCCGTCGAGAGCGAAAATCACACTCATTCAACAACAGCAAGACCACAGCCTTATGCGCACGGCGACGGCATGCGACTGGGGACCAAGTTGGCACGTCAACGTGTGCTGGCAATACTGGTCAGCAGCGGGCTGCGGAACGAACAAGGTCAAAGGGTGACACCACCCTTAAAAGACGGAGGCGTGCGACATGTATGCTCCCTAGCCTGCACCATAAGGCAGCGCCCTCGAACAAGCTCCCTCTGAGCTATAGGCAGGCCAAAAGAAAGAAAAAACATCGTGATCCAGCTACTTCCTTATCTGCCGCTCCCCCGGCTAAAATAACACGTCGCATTTGGTGTTAGTTGGAAGCAAGCTGTGATAGCTGTTGTCTTATGGTAAAGTGCATAATTTTGTTCTTTTTTTTTGCCACAAGACCTATCAACACAAAAGCGAATTGAGAACGTAAGTGCAAAGGTTTCAAGGTGCGTTTTCTTTCGTCCCAGTCGCTACGTCTTCCTCTAATGAGCAGAAGGAAAACATGATCCTTGCCTTGGGAGCTGCGAATGGCAACAAGAGGAAGGTGGCAAATATGTATCAGTCATGGAGGTGTCGCGGTATAAAAAACGCATCGACTATCATCAGAAATTATGAAAACCTGAGACAAACCAGCAGCTCCCAGAAACAGCGGTGGAGGACTCCATCTTGGAGTCTTAGCCTACGCACGGATGTTCTAGCATTTATGACCTCAAACCCTCATGCTATCATGCAGGACGTAGCCTTCCAGATATGAATTTTCAAGTCATCAGGTCGAACGATCCTAAATGACTCGGCATTTCATCCTGACCACTTTATCCTGCACAATGCATGGAAGATAGGGCGGGCTGCGGAACGAGCAAGGTCAAAGGGTGACACCACCCTTAAAAGACGGAGGCGCGCGACATGTATGCTCCCTAGCCTGCACCATAAGGCAGCGCCCTCGAACAAGCTCCCTCTGAGCTATAGGCAGGCCACATTGCAGAATAGGTGAGTAGAAGCAACACATTGCTTCTACTCACCTATTCTGCGTCGTCTCGTGCAGGTCTCACTTAACATTTCAGAAAAAGGAAGAAGTTCTATGAGGCGGTGGACCTGCTGAATCATGTAGTTTTCTCGAATTGTGTCCTCACAAAAGCCGGTGGGTCACAAGACATGTTGAGCAACATCATGTGCCCACATCAAGTGAATCTTTGAGAAAAGACCAGGTAAGCTTGCATAATGCACGCTATTGCCGTGTTTCCAATCCCCAATGGGCAAAGCGCACTCGGCAAAAGTACCAGTGGTCGTTCATTGTGTGGTTGGTAATTTACGCCGGTGCTATAATCGGGTTTAATCTTCTTCGTACACAGAATTACTTGACAGCGTTACGTGATCGAAATCAGGGAAGTCCCACTGTCCCGTCTTCCATTTCTGTGGTACCATCACACAGCTGCATGCGAGCACCACACTGGCTGTGTGCGATTTTTCACACACAAGATTGAAAGGCACGGGCCTGCAAATTGGCCGGGTAGCTCACCCAACCTCTCTCCACTTGATTTCTTTCTTTGAGGTTATGTGAAAGATCGTGTTTACTTGATCCAGACGGACGTCAGATGACCTCCAGGCAAGGATGCCGTAGAATTCCAGCGTCGGTCATCAAGAAAGTCACAGAAGATGTGATAAAACGGATTCAGTACTGCGTAGCTGCAGAAGGAGACATATTCGAACGCGTCCTCTAGGCAGCCACTGGTGCTGAACGGCGCTTACGAATTCATAGAAAAAAAAGGGCACACAGAAATGTGATGGTTTTAAGTGCGTAAGCATTTGGTGTCCTTACCCAAAGACGATTGCTTTCAACATAGCGCCCGCAGAAGCGACTGAATTCACCTGCGTGCTGCCTCTCGTTTCAACGGCAACGAAGCGGTGAGAACACAGCGCTCACGGAGCTTTCAACACATGCCACACTCTTGCGCTTTCGCAGAGCGCTTTCAAGATACGGCCCGCGCCGCCGCGCCAGACGTAGCCGCCCCCGGAGCACGGTTGATCAAGGTTCATAATGCTGTTGTGTACCTAATACATGTTGCATATATTTCCTTCATTTGCAACATATCCCTTGTCATTTCATCCCACGTACATTACACATTACTTCTACTCACCTATTCTGCGTCGTCTCGTGCAGGTCTCACTTAACATTTCAGAAAAATGAAGAAGTTCTATGAGGCGGTGGCCCCGTTCGTTTCTGCTCGCTTTTTATGTCACTTTTAATTAGTTTGTTTACATTTTGCCTGGACATCATCGCTCTGGAATTCAGGGAGAAGTGTAGCGACCTACGAGGCCAATGAAGCCAGTACGAAGCCTTCTTTGCCTTTTCCCTCGGAGTGTCCCCAACCACTATGGCTGTCGGCAGCCGACAACGACGGCACGAGCCTTATCACCGCCAGCGTGTTTTGAGGCACATGAGTGCATCGCAGGAACGCGTCCCCGGTACTGCCAACACGCACCAAGTGCATGACATCATCAATTAGGCACGGATTGAACATGGTGGAGCCCAGTGAAGGTGAGAGCAAGAGACCTCGTCTTGATTAGGCACCTGTTAGGTCGGCGTAGCCCCCATGAACGCCACGCCGGGCGCGTCGGGCATGCCTGCACGGCGGCCGGAGAGAGGCACGGAGATAAAGACGGGGACCGAGGCAAAGTGTGTTTCAGTACAAATGCGCAGGCCTTAAAGAGGCTGAGCCCTGAGGGCGGATGGGATTCGATGTTATGCGGTTTTGGTTTCGAAACCGCCGATACATCACCCCCCCCCTCTTTTCTAATTATTTTGAGAACTTGTTATATTAACAATCTCAACACAAGCAGCAAGGAGGCGTCATTATACATTTCTAAATTACATTATGCATTTCCAAATGACATTGCACAAAAGCATCAATAAAAATGTGTGAATGCCACAGAACACTGGCTGTCTACTCTCTCCTCCCTGGCAAACAAAAGCAGAAAATGAAAGCACTCGGTTTTTCATTTGAAGAGACGCAGGGAAATGAACGTTTTTTAAATGCAAATATAAGACAGCATTTAAGCACATACACCAGATACATGTAACTTCATGGACTGCCCATCAGTCAACTATCTCAACACCTATCCAGGCTTAACATGAAATACTGACGTGGTATGGAACACTGGCATGACATGAATGGCTCCGTTAGTTTTGAGATTTGCCGCTCAGTTAAGCACCCATGAGATGAAACTAGGGGCAGAGTTGCAAACTTGACATGTGAGCTTTCTAGCTCTCTGAAGCGCCCGTCTGACGACTCTGAAGGCGAAGAATAGGAATAAAAAGAATCCAAAGATTCACTGACGCGCTCCGCAAACACAGCTGGGAGCGAAGACATACGAAGAACTGCATGTGAGCAATAATGCTCGGAGACATGAGCGTTAGGTGTTTCAAGGAAAGCATGAGGACTGGGCACATCAGTCATGTGTTGTGAAAGTGCCTGCATTGAACCAGTCGGTTCAGTTACACGGCTATGATCAGTTGAAAGAACATGTTGGCTGGGCACCACAACCGGATGAGAAACTGGTGGCTGAATAGAATCATGAAATCCTATCAAGCGCTCAGCAGGCGGTGCTGCTAGCGGCGCAATTTGACTGGGCCCGTCAGTCGGAATTTGATCACGTACCTGATCTTGCCTCACGGCTGAGCATGAAACACTCGTTCGAGCAAGTTTACGAACTATATAAGGATGCACTCGCGAATGAGAAGAACTGTACTGAAATGCGCAATTCACTGAAGGAACATTTGACGTAGCTGCATGTGACTGTTTTACAAAAGAATATGAAAGAAGGTTATATGCCTTGGTATGCGTGCGACAAAATAAAAACCTGGTGGGAATGCGCTCAACACGAAAATTGTCCTGTGATGTACAGTCCACCTGGGTTTTATGTGGAGCTTGCCATCGCGACGCTTTAACTGGGGTAGACAGTTCCAATACTGTACAATGGTTCGCGCTCGCTGGTGGTGAAGTCAAACAGGCGTTCGCCTGCGGTGCATTCTCAAAGTCCGTTGTATCGTACAAGTTCCGTGAAGTCAGACGACGTTCCGTCCAGCGGGAACGAATGTCGAAGTCCGGTGGTGAAGATGAGGCTTGCACGCAAGACAAAGTCGCTCCATCGATCACTAGCATGAGTGCCTATCAAGGCACTCATGCTAGTGCATGGAGTCCCAGAAGTGACGAACCAAGTTCAGTCACGTGAAAGTTCACCAAATCTGACTTCTCTTGAAACTTGATGGTTGCGGGCAAAAATCCCAAGTTTTTCACCAGTTGCTCCGAGTAGTTCTGGGGCCCCATAACGTAAAACTATTCCAATTTGTTTTTATTCCAATCTCCTAACGTCTAATTTGCGTAACCGCCGACGCAGCATCGGACAGTCACCCGCAGAGTTTTGTCAACAGACCAATCAAACGCTCTTCTCGTTCATAGGCGGTCACTTTTGTTTGCTTCAAAAACGAATAACATTGCCTACACTGATCGGCTTGTCTTATCTAATTGGCTCACAACAGGCGAGAAGCACGCTCAAGTGGAGAGGGATTTGACGGGGACGAGCCACTGCATTGAAAATCGATAACCGGATGAAGAGGGTGGTGCCGGCGTCTGCGATTAGTCCGCTTTCCCTTACATAGCTTGCAGTGGCTCGTCGACAATCGCGGCGGCATGGAGCAGAACCTTAAGAATTACGCTAAAACGGATCCTCAGCAAAAAAAAAAATAGTTGGCAGAACAAGGTCATAAACGTGCCGAAATTGCTTGAAAATGCTGCACGGCCAAGCAAAAAGTTTTATTACACGCAAATAAGTCCATGCTCTCCGGCAGGAGTGAGTAGCTAGTGCCTGAACAAACAGCAGCAGCCATCTTTTATTCCTTTCGGGAAGGGGCAGCCTACGGCTATTCAGAAGAAAATTCAGTTTTGTTCGGCATATTAATGCATCTTTAACGCGTACCCGTCAGCTTGACGTGGTGAGTTTTTGCGGTTTTGTGACGTCGCGTGACAGGCTGGCGAAGCGGGTGCAGCCAGAATACTCTTGACCAACAGCCGAGGGCTAAGGGCGAAAAGGCGTCGAATCAGAAATAACAATGTTTCTTTTGTTCGGCCAAATCATGCGTAATCAGTGTGTACACGTAATGTCAGATAGGGAGCTATGGCGGTTTTTGTGACGTCGCGTGACAGACAGGTGAAGTGGGGGTGGCCCAAAAACGTTTTTGACCAATTGCAGAGGGCTGATTGCCGAATTGGTATAGTTTGGAAACTCAAGTTTGGAATAGTTTTACGTTACAGCGCCCCTGGATGATTAAAGGCGATTGAATCACGTGGATATGTGAAAAGTGCCTCTCGTAGTCCTGAAGATTCATGAGTGAGACGACTGCCCCTGTGTCGTTCATCAGGGGTAGAGTTACGTTGTTAACTTGTACGGGAATGCGCATAAGCAATGGAGCGCCGACAGCGTCTTCGATGCGTAGGATGGTCGCAGTTTTGATAGCAGTAGTGTCGCGCGTTTCCAGCTCGTTGATGTGTCCAGGTGTATTTTCCGATGACCGGCACATTTGGAAAGACTGCCTCTTCTTTCCACATGTCTGACAGAACTTGCGGTGGGCAGGGCCATCTGGAAAGGTCGCCCAGTGCTGCGGCGAGCCGCAGCAGAAGCAGGCGCCTGGCCGAGCCGACGGCGCGGAGGCAGAGGTGGCGCCCGGCTGCCGGCATCCCTGACGCTCACCTCCTCGCTCTCAGCGTCCGTCATCTCGACGTTGTCGGGGGGGAGTGCCGGCACGTTGGCCGCCATCTTGACCGGAACCCAGGCGGGGAGGGTAACCGCCATGTTGAAATCAGTCGGGCGGGGAAGTTAACTGCCATCTTGAAGGTCCCGAGGAAGACATGACTGGTCGCGACCGGTATCTTGTGGTTGACGACGCTGTGAAATGGCGTCTACATGTAGAACGCCGAGCTTCTCCATTATTTTGTCGGTGCGTTCCTCTTCTTGCGCATTTTCCAAAGCTTTTTGATGGTGAAGGGCTCGCCGAGTGGAATGAACCAGCGGCGAAATTGTTGCGACTGCAAGCAGCAAAAGATCTGGTATTAGACCATGATATCTGTAGCGGTGCCAAACTTGCAGGATTTGGCGAGCCGTTGCACGTCCTGGATGAAATGTGTAGTCGGCTCCGCCAGACTTCGGAATCTGAGCTTGAACTGTACGAGGCTGCAGTATCTTCTTCAGTAGAAAAGTGCTTGTCGAGCACTTGAAGTGCCGCCTCATAAACATCAATTGCCGGCGCCTCCCCTTTCCCTTAGTCGGCCGCTGTCTTCGTCTCGGTTATGGTGTAGTAGATGTTGACGCCTTCCACCCCCAGCACGTTGAGGAGAAGCGCTTTGTTGTGTTCCGGAGTAGCGGTACTGGCGGCCGCATCGATGTAAGCCTGACACACACGTCGCCATAATAGCCACAGGATGGCCGGTACGCCAGGGCATGACAAGGAGGGGGGGGGGGGAGTATTGCCGAATTCATGCCGAGCAGTAAGAGATAGGGCCGAAGGACAAAGACGGACGCAAGGACAACGCGGCAGTAGCGTCGCGGTGGGACAGGTGACGTCGAAGGCGTCGACGTCGAATGAACAGTGCAAAAATGCTTCTTGCAAGGAGGGCAGCAGAAGTATGAAGCAGAAATAGGCAGAGCCGAAGGTAAAGTAGATGCAAGGACGACGCCGCAGTAGCGTCGGACAATGGGGTTGCAGAAGCAGCAAGCAAGGATCAGGCAGCCGCAGTAAGCCCAGAAGTACTGCTTGAAAAAAGAGCAGTCGAAGGGAAAGATGCCGTGAGAATGCAGTCGGTCAGCGCAACTTACTGGCAGGCTCGATGTAGTTCCATGTTCCTCGTCGCCAAACTGTTATGTTGGCGTGGCCGCCATGACCGCCACGCCGGCACACCAGGACGGCGGCCGGAGAGAGGCAGGGAGACGCAGACGGGGACCGAGGCCCAGAGTTATTTATCATAGAATAAAGAACCAACTTTCGAGAAGGGAAACTGTATCTTCCGCAGTGGTAGGAAAATAAGCAGCAACATCGCATGGAACCTACTTAGGTGGACGCCAGATGGCGCTGCTCAACCAGGAAGCGGAAGTGCGTTTTTTAGAGCAAAATAATATATGGCCCCTTTTCACCGCTAGCGTACGCTGGTACGGCCGTGCTTGCCCTGCCGGCTATGCGGCATATCTCAATGCCTTGGCTGCCGCGTAGCTGGTGCGTTCTAATTGCCAGGAGACCAAAGGGTCTCTACTGACGCCCATACAAACAAGCCACAAGTGAGTGAACAGAGCGTTCGACTTTATTGGCGGAAGACAACCAGCACATTCTTGTGCAATAGCAGAAATAAAATTTGCATATCGATATATGCGGGAATCATTGACGCGAACTCGCAAACGGCTCACCGTCGTCGTCGTCGCGCATGGCGGTCTGATAACGAGCGACAACCCGCGGTGCAGGCAGATTGGAAAGAGTGTCCCACCTGTTTACAGCGGCAGTCGCTGTTAAAAATGAGCAACTTGCATTGCGAAGCAATCGGCTCATGCAGGCATCTGCTGCGGCAGCCAACATAGCCACATGGACTACCCGGCATTCTAGCTTTAAATCCTTTCCAACCTGCACGTTTCTTTTCTTTCGGCGGCCGCTAATGTGTGGCTCACACTTGGTCTCCCACTTTGTCTCAATATGAACAAGTCGCTATCGTGGGCATCACCTTCGGCAGCCATTTTCGCGGGCCTTTCCATCTATACAGGTATCAAGTTCACACACTTCGAACCATGTATGCGCGTATGCTGGTCTCCGTTCATGCCTAATCACCGAGAAAGGCCACAGGCACAATTTGCCCATGGCTGCAGCAGGAAAGGGTGAACGGGGAGCACGAATCACGGTGTGTGTAAATTGGGAGTCTATGTTGTTGTGCAGACTGCAGGAGCAAATACTTGCTTCGAGAGACTGCTTCCCAACGCAACTGACCAGGCCGCCACATCCGAGAATCATAACACGGCGACCTTCATACACTTCGAACCATGTAAGCACATATGCTGTTCTTCAAGTGAGATAACAGCGAAATTAAACAGGAATCAGTCACCGCATGAAGTTCAGATAATACATTATACATCGGCTACGAACCATATGGCAACAGTGAGCAGATTCACGGGTACCTTACTATACATTAAGCAGCTTACTTACAGGCCTAATGCTTGCCTACGTCGCACGCGGTAGTCTGGTAACGAGAGACCACCAGCAGTACAAACAGATCGGACAGAGCGTCGCACCTGTTTGAACCGACAATTGCCGATGCAATGAGCAACTTCCATTACGAAGCAATCAGGTGACGCAGGCATCTACTGGCGCAACGGACATAGCGACATGGACCCCCGGTATTTTAGCGTTAACTCCCCTCTCTGCCCCGCGCCACGGCGTGGTGGTACTCCCCGAGAACAGAAACTCCCCTTCCACATACAATGAGATCACGAAGTATCACCTTTAATCGCAGTGTTTGCGGTTTGCCGCATCCTAAACTAAACAGGGCTCAGGCACTTACATTACGCTTACTACAGACTGGTACTTATCCTTGCCCACAGAGGCTGAACATGTTTTATCCTGAGACGTATACAGAGCCTCATTGCCAGGATTGTGGTGCTTTAGCCACGCTCGAACACATGCTCTGGTCTTGCGAAAGAATCGAAGACTCGACGATCAAGGGCGCGCCCAGGTGGGAGGCTGCACTTCGCAGTCCGGACCTGGATGAACAATTCTGGGCTGTCCAGCAGGCTCACGACGTGGCCGTGAGGCTTGGCCTTCCGGTCCCGACGTGGGAGCAGTCCGCTTAGTGGTAAGTTATCACTACTTGCTGGACCAAATATCCTTTTGCATCCATCCATCCATCCATCCTTTCTAAAAACCTGCACGTCTCTTTTCTTTCGGGGACCACTAACGCGTGGCTCGCACTTGTTGCCCCACTTTTTCTCAATATGGACAAATCGGTTCCGTGGGCCTCAGCTGCGACAGCCACTTTTGCGGGCCTTTTCAGCCATGTGGCTATCCACTTCATACACTTCGAGCCATTTTAGCACATATGCTAGTCTCCGTTCTGAGCAAATCATGGCCGAGGAAGGCCACAAGCACATTTGCCCATGGCTGCAGCAGGAAAGAACGAACGGGGAGCACCAGTTACGGTGCGCGTATAGTGGTATTCTATGTCGCTGCTCGGACTACAGGAAAAAATGCTTAACTTAAATAAACTCGAGAGAATGTTTACCAACGCAACCGACCAAGCTCGCACATCCGAGAAACGTAATACGGCGACACGACCAGGTGGGGCAGCATAACCAGATTCGGCAATCCATCACTCCAGTGTAGCTTGCGCAAAGACCCAGGCTATCGAGGAAGAAGAGCAATCATCAACGAGACTAGGGACAATGAAAATGAGAAAGCTTGCATTTAAGAAATATGCCACTCTGCTCAGCAAGCCTTGAAAGCTAAAAAGTAAGACAGTGCATAGCACACGGTGCTTAGGGTAATGCAAGACACATGCCGATACTGCATCAGCTATTTCAGGAGAGGAGTCGCGCATGACAACACACAAGAAGATGCTGCTACAGATATCTTACTCTACTAGACAGTGACTGGTAGTAAGTAGCAGCGAAGAAACCGTTGACCTTTATGTTTGATGAGGATGAATGATCTTGGTGAGGATGAAAAGCTTGCATTTATAGAAAAAAAGAATTAAACTTGGCACAAATGGAATTCACATGGCCAGGAAGCTGATTAAGGACAAGCTGACGGAACTCTTTTGGCCAGCGTGGTCCGTGCTTGGTCACAAGTTGCAGGTGCATCTGAACATGAAGAATTTCTAGAAAGTGCTTTTTAATTACCTGGATGACTCGGCTAAATGTTCGTGTTAGTGGAATGGTGGCTGAAGCTCTTTTCAGTCTTGACACAGTCCTCTGCAGACTTGGTATGGCAACCAAATTCTTTTCTCCATGCGCTTCTTTGCTCGAGATGTAAAAGCCTCGCAAATTCATCTCCAGCCGCTTCCTGTTGGTGTATATGCGAGCACCTGTGATGACCAAGTTGTGCTTGGCACAGAGTCTGTTGGGGGCAGAACTGTGACACACGAGATACAGCACAGATTAGCCAAACTCATGTAGTGTTTTCTTTTATGTTCGAACCAACTAAACTGAACCATAAATATGAACAAACATTCATATCTGTTACAAATAAATGACATGTATTTCAAGACTAGCAAGCCAATACAGCATGTATTAAGCATATTTATTTCTGAACCAGGTGTTGTTTACCTTGTAGTAGCAGCCAAAGTCCACACAATGGCCTTGTTGTAGCAGGGAGCAGCTTCTGTTTAGTGCATGGAGTGTGTGGCTTTATACAGGTGCCGTCCTCATTACTGCATGCCTAGAACAGAAATTTTGACTGCATCAGAAATTGAAAAAGCACAATTTTCCAATATGAAATGCAAAAGCTGTAATGTATATATTGTAATGGTTTGCGACTACAGAACACATGCAAATGTACACATTCTGTTCTAGGGTGCTTAAGCAGCATGGTAAATAAATATTGCCATTGTCCATAAAATTGATGTCTGCCTAGTTACAATGCACGTCAACAGTTTAATTATTACTAAAATCACAAATTAGTACATTTCTGCATTCATTTATACACTACGAGAGATCACACTGCTGGTTCCATAAGCAAATGCATGAAAGTCATGAAGCTATTAGAACTGATGCATTATTTTTCTGCACGAACGGGATGCGCAGCTTCACTACTGCAAAAATAAATGTCCTACGGTAAACCAAACTGAACAGCAAGAACGTTTTGAACCAACAAGTACGAAATATGGAAATTATCATGCTTGCAACTGTTTAATACATTAAATTCTGTACTTTCACTTCATTTTACCAAAGGGTTATTCGGTGTTGTGGACGAAAGAAGTTGCCGGCTGACTCGAAAGAAAAATTTTATATGTATAGTGATAAGGCTACTTAGTAACCTATGGCGATAGCTACAATAAGATGGAAAATGTGATGCGTGTTCTGATGTCGCTCTCTTTTTTTTCCTGATTGTGTGTGTAAACGACGCCCTCGCAACTTGAGATTTATTTAGGAAACAGCAAGGGAGGATCCTCACTGCCCATATGTAATGCAGAATCTAGTTCGCTAACTTGTCTTCGCCTATAAGTTAATGAGACGAATATTATATAACTATTCAAGCAGCGGCGTTAAATGACTAGCCATTATTGCCATTGTCAGCCGCAGTATAATCCAGCTCCCATTTAGATGCAGACGTGTTCTGAATGGCTCACGACCGAAATCTAGCTTTTGGGCTTACATGTCCGCTTGCAAACATGTCACTTCACCCCAAGTTTAATAAAGCGAGACATCGAAGCGCAATAAACTACCTTTAGCAACAAAGAAGCAACCAGTCTGAGTGTACGAACGAATGAATCCATGCCACCGTGCACTCAAAAATACCGGTAAATATTTTTAATCCACGCAAGAGGTCACGTGAAAGACCGATGACACAGAACAGTATTTGTGGTTATAGTGACAAAGACACAATAAACTTACTAATAAAGAGTACAATATCTAATTAGAAATGATAATTTTGCCCTATTTTTATGTAATAAAAATGCTTCAATAATTGTAGGAGAAAGTTTATAATATAATATTGCGCTAATTACAGCGCCTCTAGCGGGAAATATTAAAACTAACGTAAGCATCCCGAGGTAATCCTACTATGCTGCTTTTATTAGCAACAGAGTGCGGTTGCTTTTTTTGCCCTCTTTGGCGATTTGTAGAATTTGAGAATGTGCTATCTCTGTCTTTATTACGAGTGCGCACGCCTTAAATAGGCTGAGGGTCGTTACGTCAGCGCCCCCTGAGGGTGGGTCAGATATGGTCAGATACGGTTTCGATTTCGAAACCACCGATACAACAGAACCCAATCACACAATGACCGTACTTCAAACTATGACCTAAGCGATTATGAAGCCATTGAGTGTGATGAAGAACTTTCAAATTCATGACCTACAAAAAGAAAAGAAGTCAAGGAATCCCGGTGGTGTTTCGATCATCAGAAGAAAGACACAATTTTCGGCAGGTCAATCCAAATCATGCTGCATCAGAAATACTCTCGGCGGTAAAGGAAAAAGTTCAAACGTTCCGAGTAAACAGAGACGGCGGTTTTTCAATGAGTGTTACTTCAGTGGCGTCTGCAAAAAAATCTGCTTTGACTGCACGAAGTCGCAGGCCTAAGAGTTAGGCCCCACATACCGGCTTCGTACATTCGAAATGTCGGGAAGATTCGTCCCGTGCCACTCCAGTACACTGAAGGGCTCGAGATTTTGAAAGATTTTGGAGTAATATCTGTCTACCGACAAGCAAGATACTGCCGTCTGGAGGATGGTACAGTTGAATCACGCTCTCTGCACAGCGTAATCCTTTACTTAAGAGATTATAATTCAATGCCTCAGCGAATCCACTTGGGCTTCACTAGCCACCCGGCAGAAGAACACCTCGGTCCTGCTTTGAGGTTTTATAACTGGCAGAGGTTCCGACACCTGGCAAGAAACTGTCGTGGGGCACGTCGATGTAAAATCTGCTCTGAGAACCATGAGCATGCTGAATGCAAGTCTGTGAGACAGCCTAAATGTGCAAATTTTAGGGTAATCACACTGCTTCTTTCTCAGGATGTCCACAGAACGAGGCCGCATTGAAGCTGCGCAAACATGAATTAATTGATGGAAAGCAACCACAACACAAGGATCCCATTCCGAATCTTCATGCCGTGAGCCCAGCGAATAATCGCTAGTTTACATCGAGTAACCAAAGATAAAAGGAGCCATCGTATTCGGCGGCATTAAAGCAGCAGGCTGCGCAAGGGTCTCAGAGACAGCGGAGTCATCGTTTTGCTACGGCCACGCCACGACAATATCACTGACCTAAGCTCGCACAGCCTCAGCGACCTTCTCAGAACACCCCTCAGCGATCACCTCAGACGGCGGGCGATTGGAACATCGGCCTTCCAGGATAACACCGCTGCACTCAGTGTTGGACAGATGATTCTACCCATGCTGTTTGTGGGCGTTCGAACATTTGTCATAGCTCTACCTCAGGCGAACAAGCTTCCTGATGCAAAGGCACCTTCGACCAGCTGTGGTTGCTTAGTGGCTATGGTGTTGGGCTGCTAAGCACGAGGTCGCGGGATCGAATCCCGGCCACGGCGGCCACATTTCGATGGGGCGAAATGCGAAAACACCCGTGTGCTTAAATTTAGGTGCTCTTTAAAGAAGCCCAGATGGTCGAAATTTACAGAGTCCTCCACTACGCCGGGTCTCATAATCAGTAAGAGGTTTTGGCTCGTAAAACCCCATAATGTTTTTTTTCTATGGAGCCATTAATGAGCCAGCTGTCCACAGCAGTGCTACTGAATGGCAATCCTGAACAGTTACAACAATGTTGCAATATTTCAGTGGAACGCTAATAGCCTTCAATCCCAATCTACTAATTTTCGCAAGTTAGTTCCACAGTGCAGGTTCTCTGTACTGTGCATACAAGAGGCTGGAGTATGTGATGATTTCTGTCTTGCTGATTTCATAATATATAAATCTTGTCATTCACCTGTGAACAGTGGAACAACTCTCTGCGTTCGAAAAGATTTGCCCTCTCACCGCATTCATTCAAGTAGTTCAGATTTGCCTGAATATGTAGCCTGCAAAGTACATCTCGCAAAACTATGTGTAACAGTTGTAAGCATATACCTGCAAGCATCGAGACGTATTACGATTGATAACTTGATAAATATTTTTAGCATCACAAGATCAAACATTATCGTATTTCGGGACTATAACGCACACAATATAACATGGGGGAGTAATCGCTGTGATGCCCGTGAGAATATCGCTCAACGTGCCGTGGAAAGATGCAATCTGTCAGTATTGAATGACGGATCTCTGACATTTATGCGGGGATATCGCTACGCCAGTTGCATAGACGTAACACTGTGCTCTAATGATTTGTTACCGGTGCTTGGTGGACAGCAGATGCAGAAACAGGTGGAAGAGATCACTTCCCAGTTCATACATCAAATCCGCGTTTAAAAAGAACTGCAAAATGAAGTTACGTGGATATAACAAACTGGCAGCTCATTCGTCAACGCTTGTTCAGCTGAGTGGATTGTGAAGCTGGCTTAGAAAAACTCACATCAGCGATACAGGAAACAATGAAAATGTGTACGAAACAAGTGCCCATTCCTGACGAGTACAGATTAGTTGATGAACAATATGAATGTTTGAGAGCTGTAACAAGAAGAGGAGGAAGACCTCATCGCTGGAGTGGAAATATAGAAGCATATAGAAATTGAAGCCTGGTAAAACATCTATTTATCTTGAATCTTTTCGTCCTGTGAGTCTCACGAGCTGTTGACGCAAGGCAAAGGAGAAAATTATTGACACTAGGCTACAATGGCGGTGTGAGCATACAGAAGCACTTCCAGATTACATGACATCATTTCAAAGGCGGCGATGCACCATGGATGCAATTTCGGATGTCGTTACGTATGCTGAACACGAACGAGCTAGAGGAAATGGAAAAAAAGCGGTATATGTAGACTATAAATGAGCATTCGACACAGCCATCCATGCTTATATACTATGTAGCCTGCTAGAACTGGGAGCCTCTGGAATGGCGCTATGGTAGATGTCCAGCTTCTTGAACAACCGGTCAATATTTATTCAAACAAATGAAGGAAAAAGTTCCTCCCATAATATTAGTCAGAGTCCCACAAGGCAGTGTCTTAAATCCGTTTCTCTTTAATTGTGTCATGGCGGATTTACCACGGAGATTTCACCTGCGCTAAACTACTCTAAGTATGCGGGTGATGTTCGCATTTTGGCTTCTGGTTCAAGTACCAGCCTTGTTGAATCAACTTTGCAGGAAGACCTAAGCATTGTCGACAAATTGCTAAAGGAAAGAGGAATGGTACTGTCTTACATTAAGACGGCTGTGTTGCCTTTCACCAGAGGACATCTAAAGGATTTTCAGCTGTGCCTTGAGCAACGACCTTTAGACATAGTGAAACAACACACATTTCTGAGGGTCATACTAGACAGGCAACTTTCTTGGAATTCTCACATAGAAACCCTCGAAAAACAAATAAACTTATTAATAAATGTTCTTCGCCGCGTAGCAGGCACGACATAGGGAGGGTTGGTTTCATCCTTACTAAAAGTACATAATGCGCTTATAAAGCAAAATATAGCATATTCTTCACCTGTTCTGCATGGAATCTCCCGTTCATCTTAAGAGAGTCTTCTACGAATAATATAGCTAGGAGCCTTATCATTAGGCGTTCCTCGAGCAACCTCAAGTTCCTTAGTAATTGCAGAGTCACGTCATCCTCCATTTCACATTACGTGGATGATTGAAACGAGTCGACACTAATTTCGCGTTGTAGTGCCGCACAAAAGGCACCCACTAGCGTGTGCACTAATTGAGAGAGACAGGGCGAACATCAATTTGGTGATTCAGGTGGAGCTACTACCACATCACGAATTTTGGTTCTGAGATATTTCTTGCCCTCCATGGTGACTCGTAGCTCCAAAAATTGAAGTTTCGGTTGAGGAAATTATTCGCATACGAGATATCTTCTTGCTAGCAGCACAACTGGAGTCATACCAAATATACTTTCGATACCCTGGCTATGTTCAAAGGTATACAGATGGTTCGTGCCAAACAAATTCTTCTACAGCTGCCTTTGTCATTCCAGAATGGAACCAAGTACAAACATTTAAATTATCTGACACGACTTCATCATTAACAGCAGAGCTTCTTGCAATATTGTCGTTTCTACGCTACATAAGTTCAATGCAAGAAGGGCGACAATGGGTAATCCTTTGCGAGTCGCAAGCAGCTTTGTCTTCACTTCTTAGTGAGATCAGCAATTCACAAAACATGACGTTATTTAACGAGATACTTATGGAGCTTGTGCAAGTCAAGAAACTCGCACAATAATGTTCCAAGGGATACCTGGCCTCTGCAATATCCCTGGAAATGTTGCCGCAGATACGGCAGCTGGACAAACGCATGTTAATAACGCCACACATGGTCTCCCTCTAACACCAGGCGAATTGCGCTGCATACTAAGATAGATATCAGCCCCTGGTTGCAAAGTGACGTGGTTTGACCAGAACACCAAATCTTCCGATTTATTTCACATTGACCCATTACTTCAATTTAATATCTCGTTCACATTAGATACACCCAGGTCTTTTAAAACGCTGATTCACACTCTGGGTCTCGGTACCGCGTACACAAAACACTTTCTACAGCATCTTCTGCAAGAATTTTTGCGACATGACACACTCACACAATGCTCAGCACTTGATTTAGTGGCCTTAGATCGCAGGCCCTTAAGCCTCGGGAAGATCTTATGTCCTTGGCCAACACTCATTGCAAAGACGAGCATTACTGGCCCTTCAAACATTTCTAGAAGCGAGAAATATTCTCGGAAAGTATTGAATAGAGTGCTTAAACGTGATAGTGCATTCTATGTTTTTATTTTACCCGACTTTGGCCAGTCCAATGCCTGCTTTTTTGTAACTTCATAACTATTTATTCCGTTATTTATCTGCCCTTATTTTAGCCCCGCTAAGTGACCGGACTTTGTGTTTACTTTAGTGCACATATGTGACTGGACTCTGTGTTTCTGTGTGTAATAACTGCAGTGTTCTTCTTATCATTTCTCAGTGGAAGCCTGCAGCTACACGTGCCAATCTGGTTGCCTATCTTATGTTTTCTTACTTCGTTTCCCTTCCCCTCCTTCCTTAACGTGTATTTATATTCCGGCGTGCACTGCAAATAAACGCCCATTCTTCCAGCTTGTCAGCGTGTGTCTGCCTCGCCTGCGTCAAGCGCAGTGTCCGACCTACGATGTAACACTGTGTTACTGAGTTTACTTTCAATTTTAGTATGGCATTAGTCTAGTTACGTGACTGTACTTTGCGTTTTTATGATTTGGAGTTGTCTAGCGTGATTATGTTACCGGAATTTGTGTTGTTATGATATCACTATTCTTGTTAAGATTTATTTGTTCTTTTTTAAATCCCTATGTGAAAAGGAGTAGCCAGCGGCAATTAAAGGTGACGAAATCTTCTAGATACCATATAATAAAGCGTTCGGTGTTCCAACCGCGCTTATACGTTTCACGGTTCTTCCGTGGTCGTTCTCGCAATTACACGAAACACCACGTCAATACTGCGAAATCATTACATATCATTCAGATAAATCCCAGGAAAGATTCTGCACGGATTTTCTTTCTTTTTTTGCGTGTGTGGGTGTGTACATGTGTAGAGACGAGTCGATTGCCAATCCGGCTAAGGGGTACATTTAATTACTTTCTTGAATGCACCGGCAGTGAACGTGAGTCGCTTTGTTTATATCGCTTTTATTTTTTGCCTCGAACCTGTTTCCGCAGCACCTATGCACTGTCATAAAAAATAAAACCATCGCTTTAATTTGGCTTGGGTATGTACCAAGTTTCTTCCGCGAAACACCTGCGCGCACACTCTTTCGATGCAGTGTGAGCAGAGCCGGGATTTTGAAAAATTCTATGTACAGTGCTTCCCGCATTCTGTGCGTGGTCAGAGTGGCGCTTCGGCCGATATCAAGGGGCTTTTGTCATCAGTGTGATCAGTCAACCTTGCGAGACGGATTATAAGTGCGAGCTAAAGCGGAAGGAATAGCTGCGCAGCCAAGAAAGCAGCTCTTGGGGCTCCTTCTGTACCAGTATCAAGATTATACGCTGTATATTCGGGTGTGCGACTGGCAATGCAGTTGCTTTCAATCAGCTTATTTGAGGGCGCTGCTTCATGGTGCGGGAGGGAGCGCAGTCCGGTGGTATTTTTTTATATTTCATGGGATGTCATTACCTGTCGGAAAAAATCGTACGTAATTCTCAAAACGCTGAAAACTGCGCAGTTACGCGTCATTTGGGGAAGCTTACAAATGGCGCATTGACACTTTGATAATTACGACAGTACTTATCGACTTAGATAATATATGATAATTGCCAAATTAAATCCCATTAACGAAATAATTACTGGCGGTTACTCCACTGTACTGGGAACAATATGCAGTAGGTTTTCTTCGAGTAACGCCATTGCTGTTTTCTTAAGTCTTGGGGCAGTCTTAAGTTGGGATACCCTGTATAATCCACTCAGCAGCCGAGATGAGGCCAAGCAGCATTCATTCAAAATCAGAATCAACAGCAGTCATGCGCAGCAGCGCTTATAGTCGGACTCAAAGAACAGAGACGGAGATGCTGCCGGAAGGGCGAAGCAGTATTAGTGATAGCGAACTGCACGAACAATTTCACGATGGAAGATTGTACCACCGAGAGATGCCAGATTCCTTGCGGTGCGATGGGACTCATGCTGTGGAATTGGTCTCCGACTCGTATATGCTCGTATAAGGCCGTCACTTCAGTGAATAGTTCTTCGAGATCACACCAAGTCTCGGCAACTGTAAATGTTGTTAAAGGTGACACACACACATACATACATATATATATATATATATATATATATATATATATAGGGGGGGTCATAAAGATTGTTGGGCCCCAGCGCCGCCCCCCCCCCCCCCCCCCACTCCCGGAAAACTGAAAACGTTTCGGCTGTGCCACGAAGTGTGTCTGCGCGTTCACGATGATAATTTCCGTACTATGCACACCAACAACGGGGTGCAGTGGTCCGGTGCTTTTAAAGAAGAACAAACGAAGAGATTCTAAGATGCATGGATAGGCGAGAGCGCATGCGCGCGCTCGTTTCCTTTGCGCATGCAAAAAGGCAGGCAGGAAATTGTGATACGGCGAGGATTTCATTACCCGCTTCTCGAAAGCTTCGCTTGACTTCGATTACGACATGCTCGTCGGACGTGCATAATTCTTGTTCTTCTGTAGATTACCTTCTCGTGATCGAGGTCTTAAGTGAACAATTTACCTAGAATTCAGCTGTTCTATATAACACGCTTTCATTCTTGTGCCACGCATTTTGAAAATACCTTTTTTGCTTCCGTTTACAGTAAACTCGCTGTATAATGGATCTGTGGCAGCGATGCTAGTTATCTCTGCTTGTCGGCTGCAAAAGAACTCAATTATCGGCAGCGTCAACTGCAGAGGAAACGAAAACAAAAAAAGGAGTTAAGCACACACCCGTACCGATCCGCGTTTGTTTCGAGGTCATGCAACGGAGGGGAAGCCTTGCACGCGCCGCCGTCGGCTCACTCTCCTTCTCCGTGGCCCTCTCGTACTCCAGAAAGAGACTGCCCAAAGAGGGAGGCTGTGGCGGGCCATCTGTTCGCGTCGCGGGAAGAAAATGGCGGAGGCTGTGCTACCCTCCCCTGTCGGTTCGGCCGACCGCTTTCTCCTCCACGCGTTCCCCCTTTCCGAGACCCTCTCATTTCTTTTTTTTTTTTCGTTTTGTCTCCTCCATCGTTCCCTCGAACTTCTTCCCTCAGTTCCTGGTCGCGCGCCTCGAAAACCTTTTGTGCAGTATCGCGGCGGGGCATCCTTTGTTAGCCCTCTTTCCCGTACGCGCGTTTATTTATTTTTTTACCCCCCCCCCGCGCCGGCCTTTTCTTTGCGTGAGTCTGCACCTTTTGCTTTCTGGCCCTTTTGCCGCAACACTTTTTCTTTTTCGCTCCGCAACTTCCAGCACTCCGCGAAATTTTCGGCTTTGCGTTCCTTTTTTTTTAAATTTCCGGGCCGCGCGCCTTGTTGTGAATTTTGCTCCTAATACTTACAATCGGGACTTCAACGAGTGTGCTCGTACGCTGGCACACTCCCTGTCGCCTTTTCTCCCGCTGTGTATTTGCTTTGCCGGCACCAAGGTCTCGCCTGTGTGCCTTCAGCGGCCGCCGAGAAAGTGAACTTGAATGGGCGCGTGGTGTCTCGCCGTTTCGACATTTGGCTTCGGGGTCGAGGTGTCTGCCTCCGCGTGCAAACGTGCACCTATGTATGGTTACCTTCTTATTTTTTTTACTGGCGCCAGGATTCTCCCAGGACACCCCTGCAACCTAGTCGACTTGGTCTCGCGCTTTCACTACGTAGGCTTTTCTTTTGTGTAATTACTTATACTTTACCACACCACTCTAATTACAAAATGTCTGGATTTGTTACCGGCCGGAAAATCTGGTTGTTCGTATAACTGCACTGGCACTGTTAGCGGTCTGCTAACAAGATTATTAAGACGCTACTGCCTGCTGCCATGAATTTGTTCTAAATCCTCTAATGCCACTTTCACAAGGCTTTCTACGAAATTTTTATTACACTGAATATATTAGCCGCGCGACAACAATTGGTATGCTTGTGGCACAGCACGTCCAAGATCCTGCCTTGCATGCTAGAATTCCGCTTGCCAGTATTCGACTAGAGGGTTATATCATTCGGCACATTTATTTATAGATTATTTTTGTACGCGAGCAATAGTCCTACAACTTTCTTTCTTTGCATAGCGCGCACAGGACGGGAAAGTCAAATTAAGGCACACACGAACAGTACGAGCGCTATTTGCTGTTCAAATCAGGCACCAACAAGCCCAAGAATCTAGGCTGCCTAATTACATTGCTTTCTTTGCCGTCCACCGAATCCTTAACAACATTGGTGAGCAAAGTCAACAGCGTTAACTGCCACGAATTTGTTATGCATCATATAATGTCACTTTAACAACGTATTCTACGAGCTCTGTATTACATTGGATCTCAATGACACGGCAAACAATGAATATGCATATAAAGTAACCATGAAACTAGAAAACAAGAAATGGAAAATATATGAAATGGAATTTAAGGAATCTGATAAAAAAAAAATTAACTCTTATGAGTGTGCGGCACATATGTGGGCGCTGAACGCATCAATAATTTTCACTCCACGAAGCGTCGTCATGTACAAACAATCAGCCTAGACCGACCAGGCAGCCAGATCTCTGTAGTACGGCGAGGGAATATTTGCACTTTAACTGGCGCACGGCATCTTGCTGTCCTTTCTTTTACAATATTTTATTAGGGTTTCATTCATTTATTTACCCCAATTGACGTGTGTTGTAATTTCCCCATCGAATTTTCGTTTGCCAATTTCAAGCGGCGCCTTTCTTTTCCTGTAACTTCGCTGCGAACCGTGCTTACGTTACGATCATTACTTTACCTCCACGAACTTCATAACAGAGATTACGTAATACTAAATACATCCTACGCTGCCAATCATTCAAACTTTCATTCCGTGCGTTTGGTTTTATCCTATTTTCGTCCTTCAGAGCACGCTTCCGCTTGCGCTGCTTCTCTTTCTTCTCAGCACCATTCAATTACAATGCACGATCAAAGAGAGCACATTAAGTTAATCGCGATCTGTATTTCCCATATGAATAACAGTCGCTGACCATTGTTCTTCGTGCCTGGGTCCACCACCCGCGAGTGCTACATGGCAGCAAGCCATGCACTGGGATGGAACTTAGGTCGCATTAAATTTGTGACCTCCTGTGCCTATTTTTTTTTCTCGGCGCAGAAAATAAGGCTCACTGCAGGCCTCTTATCGCAGAAGTAGTGCCAGCGTGTTTCGGACAGCGCCAGGTCCCGAGATCGGCCCCTCTAGATCGGCCAACGGTTCACGCAGTGCAGCTTTATAGACCGTGATTATTCGTAGAAAGAGAATAAATAGTGTCAACAAGGTTTCCTTCTTTTTTTCACGCACGAACCGCATCAAGTTTTTTCTTGGAACTTGTTGCGCGCTGATATGTCTGTAGCTCTGTGGGCGGGATGAGTATTCTGGATGGCAAACTGCGACGGCACCTCGAAGACATGGCGCAGCTCGTAAAATCTTGTTTCAGATAAAGCAGCTTTCAGATTTCGAAATACGCAAGCGAAGAAAATTCTGCGGACGATGGTTTAGCCATTTTCTGTGAGCATAATGAGCCTGAGGCTAATTATGCTCACATCATCACGTCCATGCTGGCTTTCCTCGATTATAGCCCAACCTGCATTACGCGCTAGAAAAGTCGCAACGCCTGGTCGGCCTGCGCTGTAGCGCCACGGGACGGCGCTGCCATCGCCGCCGGGCCATCTTCCGAACCGAGCCTCACGCTATCTCGGCAGAACACGACCTCGATTAGAAAGAGAGAAAGGAGGATACGTGTTGTCCATATACTGGTATACTACAACGGCATTGCAGTGCGTAAAGCACGAACACAGAAGGAACCACGGAACACTGGAGCAATACCGGGGTGCCTCCTGCATGATTGCTTCTGTGTTGGTTTATTAGGTTTTGGATTTTTTCCGAGGACACGAGCTCTTTGCCCGCGTTCGTTTCGTCCAACACTGGTAGCACGAATAAAAGTTGTTGCGGCAGCGACAGATAGCTCTTTTTACAAACTACTATACATACTATACCACATATACTATATATACGGGGTGTCTCAACTATCATGCACTAAGATTTATAAAAAAGATGCAAATGCCACGTGGCTAGACAGAACCAACCCAATGTGTTTTCCTGAGGCACTGTGCGAATACAAGCAATTTTACGTGTATTCGCGGGCTTCTTTTACGTTCGGACAAACGCGTTTATGTAGCACGTATTGAGCAACAGAAAGCTGAATCGGGAGTTTTTCATGTTGCTCTACAATTTTCTCATTGACACATTTAATCTAATTCTAATATTTGACAAGTCGTATAATGAAGACTAATTATGAACTTAGGCGCAATGCTCAAAAATAATCTGAGTATCTCCTAGCGAATGCAAACAGCATTACCTTGGTTCTGTCCAGCTATGTGGAATTCGCATATTTTTAAACTCTGGCTAAAGTTAGCTTGGACCCCCTGTATACTGTGCTTTATGCATTACGGAGCAAACCACAGTATGTTTAGGGATATGTCCAACTTCATAATTATTTCAGAACGACTAATTTAGCTCGGAAGCTTTAAATTTATGAAAAATGTGTCAATGAGACAGTCGCAAAACGCTGACGCCAATTCGGAACACCTTTACCTTAGTGCTCAATATGTTTAAGGCATATTTTAGATAATACGGCAGTATAAAAGTATAGTAAAGGGATGGCATGCTCGCCCACCCAGATGGCACTGCTCACAAATGTGCCGTGCATAAACCAAGAGTGCTTTCAACCAAATGGACTGCAGTTGATGAGGTTGCAGAGCGGGGGACATTTCAAGTTGTTCAGCCTGCTTACCGCAGAAGAGGATAGAGAACTGGTGAATCTGGTATTGATTCATGTTTAATAATAAGCAGCGCACTGAAAACTAAGACTAATGAAGCGGTAGACAGAGCAGGACCGCCAACTATCAACTGAAAAATTTATTGAGGTAACAAGTTATTACAATTTCTAATTGTCCCACCCTTCCAGTTGATAATCAGCGCTTGTGTTTATGCCTTCCTTCGTTCTCAGGGAGCGGCACTTAATAGCATTGCTCATCGTTGTTATCATCTTAGTTTATTTCGCGAATGGATCCTGAATTTCACGAATTTCAAAACGTGTGACACTTGCTGCGCAAGATTGTCAGCGAAGCGTCTTTATATTAGCGCGATTCAATTAGGCAAAGTTACATTCCTTTGGGGTGTATCTCTGCCACACAACAACAATGCTCATCTGCGTTGCTTGCGTTTCCTTTCATGAAAACGCCGCGCCCGCTACGTTCCTGTCGGGAATGCTATGTCATGCTGATAACGCGCATGCCGTTCGTTACTGGGAAGTACCCGGCTCGCCGCGTTAAAGAAAGGAAATGCGGACGAGACAGATGACGATTATCGTTGCGTGGCAAAAGGGTGTAATTTTGCTTAAGAGTGTAGTGATACCATGGCTAAGTTACATTGGCACACGGGCGTGCGTGTATGTTCCGATACCTGCTCATGGGCAAACCAAAGGTGCACGAGAAGCTTGCTGCGGTTTCATCGTGGATAGAGATTATTTCTTTCTAAACTTTCATTATTTCATTTTTTTTGTTTGTCTGGCTCCGCTACCGGTGGCTTTCACGAGAAACTAACACATCCAGTGCAGAAGATTTGAGCGTACGTGGTGAAGAACTTTTGTTTGTAACCACACGACACGCAAACAGCGTGATCGTACACTTTAAAACACATATTTTAATCAGGTTAGTAGCACCTATTATATCTTTGAAACATGTTGAGATATTGCTGGGTTGTCTGTCCCTTATATTCGGTTTATATATTGTTGCAGTTTTATACGTTTCAGAAGCACGCTTGCTTCCACAATAAAAAAAAAGAAAGAAATTAAATTATGAGGTTTTGCGTGCCAAAACCACTTTCTGATTATGAGGCACACCGTAGTGGAGGACTCCGGAAATTTCGACCACCTGAGGCTCTTTAACGTGCACCTAAATCTAAGCACACGGGTGTTTTCGCATTTCGCTCAAATCGAAATGCGGCCGCCGTGGCCGGGATTCGATCCCGCTACCTCGTGCTCAGCAGCCTTGCTTCCACAAGCAGTGCGCTGCTCTTGGCCGTTAACTAAGAACGCAGGAACTGTTGCGCTCTCCAATATAATAAATTTACCAGATAAGGTTATAACTAATTTCCTCGACAAGCTCAGCTAGCCAAAGACCCCCTCGGCACGTAATGGGTAGTTAGCGCATTTTAATATGCTGTTTTGAAGAGTACGCAGCAAACGTCACCGGTGAATAGTTTGTGGGGTCGAAGACGCTGCGAAACAAACCGCCCTTTGCACCTTTCATCACGTTCGCGTTAAAGCGGCCAACAATCTGAGGAAATCGCCGCGCACTGTACGCGGGCCGCAACTGGTGCGGCTTCTTCCGCCACGTTCGCGCGCTGCCACTGACGGTGTTCCCTTCTTGGATGACGCCAGGGCAAGTACCGGCAACGATCGGCAGCCAATTTACAAGCCTCTACGCATCCCCCATTCACCCCTCGCGCAAGCGTGCCCCTCGCCGATGCGCTGCGCGTCAATGCCGGTCGCGCGCGCACACAAGAAAGGCCCAAAAGACGCCGAACCGCACCACCCGCGCGCACCACCCGTCAATGGCTTTTGCGTCGCCATCTGGACTCTCCCGTGGCACGCGAATGCTTTCCCCCAGTCTGCTCTTTGCTCAAGTCGACATCAGTCTCGCCCCCTCCCCCACGAGGAGACGGCCGCTCTGGGGACAAGGCCTCGTGCGGTCGTTGAACCCCACGGCGCCCCGCAAACACCAACAGCAGCCGTGTTGGCTTTTCTTCTACACATCGGCGACGTAGCCGTCATCGTCGTCTGCTCCCCAGTGTGCACTGCAAGGACTTGCGAGCCCGCACGCGTCTCGTCGCCGTCGTCTGCTCCACCCCTCTACGCACAACGCACGATGGAGCCCGTTTGCGAGCGTAGTCCAGCCGGAGCCCTCTTCTCCGCCATCCCGTTTGATGTGCGGCATTTATTTCTCACTGAATTATTTATCTGATTTACTGCAAGTTTGGGATTCTCGCTGAAGCCTACGATATGAAGATATTTACTTTCATGCGAGGAAACGTCTGGTTAAGGCTAAGAAAAGTAATTTGAAGGCGCATCTCCTCCCTCGCTGAGAAAGCGCCAAATAAGGCACCTAAGTTGCTAGCAATTTTCTTCAGCCCATTGACGTCGACTGGTATACAACCCATTACGCTAAGACGTAGGAAGGGAGCTAGACTGTTGTAGCTGGGATTTTTTTCTTTGTAGTTCCTTTTCAATATAAACCCTTCAAGATGTTATCAACAATTTTACCTTTCGTGTCGTGGAAAATTAACCTCCCCACCCCTATTTCTCAAAAGATGTAGAATGTACACAAAAATTTCACAAGATGTCAACAATTTGCACTCTGTCACCATGGCACTGATGTACAAATCAATTGTGACTGCCCACTACGATACCTTTATTCAAAGTATGTACAAGAAGCAATTATTCACCAAACAGCCGGTAAAAATGAACCCGAGAATTGAGCCGTTGTTATTGTGAGTGTAATGCAATTCAGGTATTTTATTTCTCCCCATATTTGCGTGATTCCACGGACCCATGGCCAAAATAGATGAAAAACACCGGCATCATGACGTGCTCGCTAAATGCCAGCCATGTCGGTAAAAAAATTAAAAAGCGCAATTATAGACGAAGTACGTAGCATACGCATTTAAAGCAACATTCCGATGCGGAAAATGCGCTTTGGTGCAAAGCAATTGCCACACAACTTGTGTAAGAAGAACGGTAAAACTCTTAGAAAAGTAAACTGTATAATTCGCTTAAGGGGAGGAAAAAATTCACACGTGATTGCGATACTCCTAATGAAAATTTTTAACGCAACTGTTTAGGTGTTCTGAATTCGCGATATACTGTGGGAAAGATATCAATTCTGTACAAGTCGGCGCTGAGCTTCTCGCCGGGCAGCTCGTTTGGCAGAAGCGACAGGTGAAGCATTTGTACCGTTTGCATCGCTCATTGTTCAGAAAGAAAGCGTGAATACCGGAAGACGTGGCTCGCGCGGAACGCATCTTGTAGTGGCAGCGGCGCAGGCGAAGTAGCGCATGCGCAGTGGGTCTGAAGCCCACGCCAGCGCTTTGTTTCCATATATGATATCGGTGGACGCGCTCGCCGCACGCGTGGTTGCAAACCGTAGAGCACGTTTCGTGCGGCACTCCACTTTCCTCCTCAACCTTTCCCCATACTTCACTCTGCCGCATTCCTTCCCATGCTTACGCTGCATCCTCCTCCTCCGCTTTCCTCCTCGCGCTCTTCTCGCTCTAGCGGTCTTTCATTTCCCGCTGCAATCCCCATTCGCTCTTTCACCCTTCGCTGTGATGGTTCGCTCAGCTACGTCGAGGATCGCTGAGGCCGAAAGCAGGAACGGGTGTTTAAAAGCTGCCCTCTAAAACAAATCGCAGGAAAAATACTTAAAATATGCAGCATTGTACAATCACCAAGTTTAACCTCTAGGATCTGCAGAGCAAGTTGTGAGGAACGCTCCAGTGGAGGCAGCACGAAGGGATCGAAGGCCACCCAAGACGAGCGATCTCTATGTTTCCGTCGTTTCGGCACAGATCACTCTCTCCTCCCCTTCCTCGTCCTCTCCAAGTAGGCATCCGTTCCAACTAGACCAACTTTCTACGTTCCCTAAATCAAATTGGCTTTGGCGTTGCAGTGCTAAGCACGAGGTCGGGAGATCAAATCCCGGCCACGGCAGCCGCATTTAGATGGGTGCGAAAGGGAAAAAAAGCCTGCGTACCATGCGCCTTCAGGAACCGCATTTGGCCAAAATGATCCGGAGTCGCCCACTACGGTGTGCCTCATAATAAGATCGTGATTTGCACACGTGAAACACCACAATGTAATTATTTTATTCAACACCACGACCATACATTCGTATTCCACCCCTATCCAAATGTGGCCACCGGGGCTGTGAAACAGGCTAGAAGAGCGGCAAGATAACGATGCTGATATAATTAGCTCTAAATTATGCGCCTTGTTTACCTGATATGTACTGTCGTTGAGGGCAGAAGTACAACGAAGGGCAAAAGACAGTTCCATAAGGTTAACGGTTCGTCTCTTGGAAGATCATCATCTGAGATATTTTATCTAACGTTTCAAGATAACGCATAGCCATAGGTGCAGCCATGTTTTATTACGGCCCAGAAGTGGGTGTTTAAAGAATTTCATTGTTTTAGTCTAGCTCAACTATATCAATAAAAGTTACTTGCAAGTCATTTTCTTTTTTTTTGTTGATGTTTGATCTAGTGAAGTGTTTGACTGAATACCGTCTGGTCAGGTAAAGCAGTGTTAAAAATGAAACAGGCCACGGACCAAGATAAAGAATAAATAAAATAAAATGATGTTTCGGGATCCGTACGGATGTCGGTTAAGCACATAGTTCTTAAATAGCGCTGAGCACATGAGGCTAAGTTCGGGAGTACATGTGATTTAGAGTATCAGATGATCTATTGATTGTATTATTTGCCGCTTTAATTGTTACGTGATTCGACATGTAAAGTTCTTTTTGGCCACGATACGCCCGTTGTCCCAGTTTATCTCGTTAGTTGTCTTCCCGGCATCCTCTGCGAGGGCATTTTTCACTGTGTGGCATTTGGCGACATCATTCTTGTGCTCTTTGAGACGCCACACAGGCCCCCTTGGTACGGACAGCATCATGCCGCATTCATGGGATTCGCGAATGGAGCTGGCTTTCACCACCGAGCAGTTCGATGCAGCTCTTGTTTTATGTAATCGGTGGTTGTCACCTAGGCCAGATAGCGCATCGTGCCACATCTTGTGCCATCTGGGTGAGCGATCCGTCTGGTACCACTATTTAAACCTGGCAAGTCACCACTAGAGCTCACGTCATGCCACTCAATCGCGCTGGCTAATTGCGTATATGGAAGGTGATGGAACGCATAATCCTCGCCAGATTGGAGTGGCATCTGAAACGTTACATAGTTTATCCAAACGCTATGGCCGGTTTTTGACGTTTTCTCTGCTCCATCGATAATGTTATGGATCTGGTCGCTTACGTTCAACATCAAAATAGGTGTAAATGGTTACCTGTCGCAATGTTTCTGGACGTAAAAGAAGCTGATGACAATTTTGCTCATGGCGCCATACTTGATGCTCTTGAATCGGTTGGTCTTCGTGGCCGAGTGTACCGTTGGATGCTGCAACTGTAGTTGAACATGAGGCCTTTTTTTGCGCAGACTGATTGACGGCCCGACCTTTGAATGCAAGACCCACCGTGGTATTCCCCAAGATGGCATCTTGAGCCCACACTATTCAATGTTGTTTTTGTTGGTCTCGTGGAGCGCATACCAAGTGCTGTCCAGACATCAATGTCCACCGATGTCATCTTCGCGTGGACATCAGGTGCAAGACGTCTTCAGGGGCGCGCGAGGCTTCACAGAGCTGCTACTTTAATATTGGCGTATGTTGGCAAGCAAGGTCTCCAGATTTCACCCGAGATATGTGCGCTGGTCGCATTTACGCGGAAACCAATGAGGTCCTACGCCATATTTATCATCTAGCGAAATCTCTATTATGCCAATACGCACAGTTTCTTAGGGGTCATTACAAAGAAAGGTGTGCAGCGACCAAGTAAAACGTGTTAAAACAGATTCCATACGGATGCCTTGTTCACAATGGGGAGAAAAATGTTGATGTGCCTGTTTAAATAGGTTTTAGCATGTCGCGCAAGGGCCGCGCGTAATACGGGGGAGAACACCTTCGTTTCTATTGAGCGTGTGTCCTGTAGATTGTATCTCGAGAGAGCCCAGACGTGACTGCCAGTTTCTTCCCTGGTCGATTAGACTGGACTTCATCCAGTCAATATTGGGTATAGTCGTTGCTACGTGCCCTGCCAAAGCATTTGAAGATTTGAAGCCACTCTTTGCTTGTATATATATATATATATATATATATATATATATATATATATATATATATATATATATATATATATATATATATATATATATATATATATATATATATATATATATGTGGGATTTTCTTTCTACGGCCTCCGCCTCCATCTGCTGCGGGCAACGCGTTCTCCACATGACTGACAGGACCTATTCATTTCATGTAGATGACGCACCACTTCATTTGCTTGCTGCAGAAGATACCGCGCTACCACCTCGCCATCAAAGCATTGTTACTATCACGTTTGATGTCATTGACTGCGGCGACGTGCTCGTATTACCATCTGCACGCTGTCTCGCCAGAGGGATAGCCATTGCATCAGGGCTGGTTCGGTTTGATCATGGCTCTGCACTTCTCTGCGTTACAAACCCGACATCCGAAAAGTTTCTCATCCCTAAAGGCAGTACATTGGCTTGCGCCACTGAATCGGAATCTATCTCTGTTGTTTCCTTTAAAGCAGCTTCCTCTGAAATTCCTTGCACTGGACAGACCGCATCTCCTTCAGCTCTTGCAGCTGCCATAAAAAAAATTAGGGGTTTTACGTGCCAAAACCACGTTCTGATGATTATGAGGCACGCCGTAGTGGAGGACTCCGGAAATTTCGACCACCTGGGGTTCTTTAACGTGCACCTAAATCTAAGTACACGAGTGTTTTCGTATTTCGCTGCTGCTGCTGCTGCATCGCGCGTAATCATCAACATCAGCAACATCACCCGCTAAACATCGTTCCTTCTAGGCCACACATTGACTGTTTTAAATTTTCTTTTTTTTTCTGCTTACAACTGAAATCGGGAACAGTTTGTATGGTTCGCTTCGTGCATTGCCATTTGAAGAGTCTGTTTCGCAATTGCCTAATCACATTACCTGTTGATTTGTTCTTTTCTAGTAGTACTAAAATCTGTACTCACTCCTGGTATGTGTCGAAAGAAAGGCAGCAGTATTTGTAAATATATATATATTGTAATGCAGCAGTTATCAGGACGTATATTACGCGTCGGAGATGCGGCGAACGGACCACGCCCAAAGCACGGATCACACAAGGCCGAGCCCCACAAGCGATGAAGAAGAACCCCGTATGAACTCCACATGATGATGGTCATGTACAGATGACATAGTATAGCTTATAAATGCCCACACTAATGCCCCCTCGCGCGAGAGCGACCATCCTGGCCGCAATTCAAAGGGGCGGCGAACGCCTCGTGAGAAGCATATTTAACAGGGATAAGCGGGCTAGTTGGTGGTCGTTAATGGAATGCATCATGTAACCGCACTGAAAAACAAGGGACAAGGAAGGAACACACAAGACAGGCGCGGAACTTCAACTAAGATTTACTACGGGAAATCTCACATTTATACAAATGTGAGATTTCCCGTAGTAAATCTTAGTTGAAGTTCCGCGCCTGTCTTGTGTGTTCCTTCCTTGTCCCTTGTTTTTCAGTGCGGTTACATGATGCATTCCATCGTGAGAAGCTTCATACGGGAAACGTGGACAACGTCAGCAGCGTGGCAGCGGCGGTCATTTGGAACAATAACTGGTGCCACGCGATAATTACCCGGAGAGGTCTGCTCCAAGACTTTGTAGGGGCCGATGAACCGAAGCTGAAACTTGTCACACAAGCCAGGAGTATGAACTGGTGTCCAGATTAGCACTTTCTCGCCAGGGCGGAAGCACACAACGCGGTGAGAGGCGTCGTAATGCTGCTTGCGGTCCTGTTGCCGTGCTTCAGTGTTGATGCGGGCGAGCTGACGACAACGCAGAATGCGGGACACCTATTCTCCACAGGAGGATGGGCATCGATCGACAGTTGGCGCGAAGAAAAAGACGTCAAGGCAGGAAGAGGGCGAACGACCATAGACAAGGTACTAGAACGATGAAAAAACCTTGTCTAGTTACTATTGGTCATGAGGGTTAGTAACAGAGCGGTAAAGGACGCAATGATCAGCATATAGGCGCAATTTGACGCTGTGTTATTAATAGCATTTAGTATTCCATTAACGGAAATTACGAATAATAGAGATCCGAGCACCGAACCCTGAGGCACGCCTGATGTAACGTCGACTGATGGTGACTGAGCAAGGTTAAAAGTGACGAATTGATAACGCAAGTGTAAGTAGTCGGTGATCGAGTCAAATACTTTAGACCCATTAAATATTGCACGCAATTAGCACAGAAGCTTTTTATCAGACCAAGTCAAATGCTTTCGAATAATCAATAAAAAGGGCATTAATTTGATCGAGATTATTGAGTGCAGAAGCTCCGTCATGCGTAAATTTAATGAGCTATGTGACATTGGAAAAACCGGTTCGATAACAGTGCTGGTATCGTGAAAGCAGATTGTGACAAGTTAAATATTTAACAATGTGTTTATGAGTAATGTGTTGAAGAAGCTTGCAGTAAGTGGAAATTAGATATCGGTCTCTAGTTAGATGTTAGTTGATTATTACTAGATTGAAATACTGGAACAACGTTGGCGATTTTCCATGCTTGGGGAACTGATGACGTGTTTAATGATTTCTCGAAGATCATTGTAATATTGAAGATTATTGATTATCATTATAACGGGCATTCCATTCTGAATGCCGCTTTAGGATCATGTTAGTTATGGTGTCAGGTCCCGCGCTGTTTAGTTGTGTCAATGTTTAGCAACAGATTATGAAATCAGGCGTAAGTTATATTGAAACTTGGGAAGTCATGGACCAAACTTTGAACGAAAGCAGTATTAGTTCTGTCATCATGTGAAAGACGGGGCGAAAATAGTTATTGAAGTCTTCAGAGATGGTGATAGAATCAGTGCAAGTCTGATCGTTGATAATGAATGCTACAGAGTGGTGAGAAGAGGGAAGTATTGTTTTCCAGAATTTCGACGTGTTATCTTTCGTGAAGGTAGACAGCGTTGTGTTTATGTGAATGTTTTTGGCTTCAGTCATTTTTGTTTTTAGTTTAGGCTTTAGCGAGGAATGAAGTGTATCGCGATTTTCTCTGTGCACGCCGATACGCTTGCGCATGCGCATGCGCTTGAAGTGTCTTATGAGGTGGATTATATCTCGGGTGTACCATGGATGCTTCAAGTTATGTTTTATACATTTTGTGGGAACGAAGTTCGGCACACAAGTGCGCACTAAATTATAAAGCTCTTCTGACAAATCGTCAACACTTCTCATTTCACTGCTTGCTACAGAATCATCAAAAGGGTACTTTAACATTTCAACAATAGCATGGTCGTTGGCATGTGTGAAGTTGGTAAGGACGTTAATTTCGGGGTGCAGAGTTCACAGGCTACGTTCAATTGCAAAAAAAACAACCTTGTGGTCTGATAAATCAACTACTTCGTACTCAAAACAGCACTGGAAAAACTGTTGATTGATGTACACAAGGTCAAGAACTGAATTCTCTCGAGAAGGACATTCAACCACTTGGGTTAAATCAAATGAAACAGCTATATTAATCACACAGTTGCAGAGAGCCTTGTCATGGCCTATTCAAGTTAACAAGACCCAATCAATACAAGTAGTATTGAAATCCCCTGCAACCAACATTTTATGATTATGAAGTCTGTTTTATGTATTTAATTATGTATTTATTTATGCATTCTGTAATATGGAAAAACCATTTCCTGTACCAGGCGCTCGATAAAGAGCGCCCACTACTGCCACAAACCAAGAACAGTTATCCGGCACCAGACGGACTCAGTATTCGAAAGTTCTGGATGCACAAAAAATTGAATACCTTTTCTAATCAACAGAGCTACGCCCCCCCGTTTACCAAGTTGTCTCTCGTTTCTTATCACGGAATAACTTGCAGGCGAAAATTCGGAATCCAATACGCAGTTGTTTAGCGACGTTTCACTAACGCAAATCACTGATGAACTGTGACAGTGGACTAGCTAATTCAATTTTTCTACGTTGTTAAACAAACTACGAGCATATCTGTTCAGAAGTGTCAGCTTCTGTTCATTAACAAGTCCCTCAGTGCTCCTAGCAACTGCGGCATGAGGAGCTTGAACAATCGTTTGCGAGCATCATCCAACGTGTAGCGAACACTGTCGATAATCAGGGAATCATATTGCAATCTATATTTGGCTTTTTGCTGAAGAATATCAACAGAGTGATCCCACAGATTCTTGCGAATTTGTCGTACAACGTGCAGAAATGGCCTCGCTAATGTGTGTATTGGATCATTTTAGTTTACTGACGTTTCTGAGGATTTCAAGCTTAGTTGTGAAGTCCATAACGCAAATATTACTGGCCGCTTTTTGTTATTATTTGGCGTACGAAGTCTACGACAGGGTTCGATGTCCTTGCATTGAATTCCAAGCTTGGAAGAGAGCAATTCTGTCCCAGAAGCCAGCAAATCCTCAGAAGTTTCATCTGATGACTCACCCAAGCCATAAATTATTAAGTTATTCCTACGGGATCGATTTTCAAGGTCATTATTCTTGCCATCAAGTTTGTAGATGATGTCTCTAAGACTCGAAAGCGTTTCATCGAGAACATGAACGTGCTGTAGGGCACAGTTTACTCATGAAGCCAACGTTTCTATGTTCGTTAAACGTTGTTCAACAGAAATCATTCTTGAATTGCGCATGGAGAGCTCTTCAGTGATACGCATCTGCCCGGCTAGCAGATCCGCCAGCATAGTTTCTACCTATCTATCTGGGCATAGATTAGTCTCGATATCACCCGAAAGTAGCAGCACAGTTCTCAGGGAATGCGGCAAGCAGGAAAGATACACACTAAGTGCTGAGGGTCTGCTAGCAGCAACAGAAAGCGGTCATCGCTTCAATACCATTTGAAAGAAAATATTGGGCCTACCTTCAAAAAGAAGCACGAGGGCTTAGAAAAACCACTTGCCATGTCGCTGCCAGATCTACGGAAGAGGATTTGCCGGAGCGACGGCTTTATAGCCTGTCGTGTCCATGTATATGTCGTTCGGGTGCTGTGCCATGCACAGTCCAGTGAAGCAAATCCAGGGTTGGTTGAAGCTTGTGACGCATTGCCGCCTGCCAAGTAGAGGGCTTTACAGAAGATAGCGCAGTCGATGGTGCAGTTGTGAATCATGTAGGTGCCAGTGATACTGGCGGCCATCTGCAAAAACAAGCACACGTGCGTGCAAAAACCGCTTGCCATGCCACTGCCAGACCAACTGAACTCATCGTTCTGAAGGTCAACGTTGGAGGCATTGAGTGTGCTCACCGTATTGGTCAGCGCCGTCACGGTTTTCACCGTCCTATTATAATTAAATTCCTCAACTTTAAATCTAAAACAAAAGTCCTACAAAATGCCCATAAACTGAAAAATCTCGAGTCCCCTAAAGTGTGGATAGAAGAAGACTTTTCACCTAAGGTAAAGTTGGCTCGTAGGAAGTTGCGCGAGTTTGCTAAGAGCAATCGTGAAGGAAACGAATGTTTTTCTATTCGTTTTATGTCTCTACATTTTAAAGATTCTGTTTACCGGTTCGATTCAGTCACTAATAATGTTGTACAGGTTGCTGTAAGGAACCAACCTTACAGTAATTGACGAAAAACAACTGAGGGGTAAGCTTACCTCCGTACATGCTGTCTCGTTGCTCTTGGCAAATTTCCGCAGCCTTTTTCATAAAATGGATGCAGTGAAGACGCTCATACATTCTTGCGCTACAGATATAGTGATAGGTACGGAAACATGGCTTTCTAGTGACATCACTAACAGCGAACTTACACTTGACCCATCTTTTGTAATCTTCCGAAAGGACCGAGAAGGCTTCCGAGGAGGCGGAGTTATTGTGGTCATTAAAGATGACTATCAACCATCTCTTGTGATAATCGACTCTCCTCTTGAAATAGTGTGGGTCTCTGCACGTATCGGACATGCGCAATGTGTCATTGGTGCATGCTATCGTCCACCCGATAGCCGTTTGGAATTTGTTAATTTTTTCAATGATGCTTTACAACAGGTCTTATCCCAGTTCCCAAAATGCATACTAATATTAGGGGGTGGCTTTAATTACCCAGGTATCGAGTGGTCAACCTCTTCCTTAAAGGAAAATTGCAACAGATCTGAGTGTCTTCATTTTCAACAAACCTTGTATTTTCATCACTTAACTCAATTCGTGCGCGAATCAACTCGGGGTGAACACATACTAGATATCATTTTAACAAATCATCCAGACCTTGCTGCGACACATGTGCTAGAACCATTAAGTGATCACAGGGTGGTACAATGTTCCTTTTCATTGAAACCTGCCAAGAAATATACAGCGAAAAAATATATTCTCAACTACACACGAGCCGACACTGGCAGAATTATTGATATGTTAGCCTCATTTACAGCAGACTTTGCAAACAATTTTCGAAACAGAACGGTAGATGATAACTGGAGCTTGTTCCGCGATAAACTCAAAGAAGTTGAAACTACATGCATACCAAGAATGACCATCAGCTCAAGGCAGAACGATCCGTGGTTTAACCGCGAAGTGAAGAAGTGTATAAACAAGAAAAAAAGAGCGTTCAGAAAAGCTGTCCGAACAAATGCTCCAGAAGACTGGCAAAATTACAAAACCATAGCGTGCCATACAGAAACTGCAATTGTCGAAGCTACACACAAGTTTTTTAATTGCACCCATCCCAATATGATAAAAACTGATCCGAAAACGTTTTGGCAAGTAGTTAACCCAAAAGCAAATCACACTGCTCCCTTACTACTTTCCGAAAACGGAGCAGTGCTTAACACAAAAGATAGCACTGAGCTATTTAACAAATGCTTCTCTGCAGTTTTTACTAACGAACACTCACATACTTGAACAACCTTCTATTCGATTCCCTTTTTCATCCATCATAATAACGGAACATGGTGTCTCTCGTGCCATTGACAGGCTTCCTCATAAAACCAGCCCAGGTCCTGATGGTATAAGTGCTAAACTTCTAAAATTAACCTTGCACTATTCTTCAGTTTTGTTATCTCTAATATTTCAGCAATCACTCGATACAGAGCGCCTACCGGAAGATTGGAAATCAGCATTAGTGATACCGGTATTTAAATCTGGTGATACAGCAGACCCTAATAATTACAGACCTATATCATTGACATCTACCTGCTGCAAATTACTGGAACACATCCTATACTCTCACATTATAGACTATCTTAACGATAATAACCTGCTCCTCAATAACCAACATGGCTTTCGCCAAAATCGCTCATCTCAGACGCAACTTTATGAACTTGTAACAGATATTCACATTTCTTTGCACAGATTGATTAGTACAAACGCCATTCTTATTGACTTTTCTAAAGCTTTCGACCGAGCACCTCATAATCGACGAAAACTGAAAGTTAGAGACCTACAGCTTGACTACAACACGACGCGATGGATTGAGGAGTTCCTACTTAACGAACCGATTTCAAGTAATCAGTCTCAACAACTGCTTTTCTAACCGCATTCCCGTCTCTTCGGGAGTTCCTCAAGGATCCGTCCTTGGGCCACTGCTATTTTTAATATACATAAATGACATCGCAACTAATGTTACCTCACAAATACGTCTCTTCGCAGATGACTGCGTCTTGTATAATGAAGTAAGCTGCCCTGCCGACATCTTTGGGCTGCAGTCTGATTTAACTAAACTAACTGACTGGTGTGACACATGGCAGATGGAAATTAACATAGCCAAAACTAAACACGTAAAATTCGCTTCGATAACTCGACTTACCTCTGACCAATATACAATACGCGGTATTACTGTTGACTCAGTATCTTCAATCAAGTACTTGGGTGTCCTGTTTACCTCCAATTTAAGCTGGAATGCTCACATTGAACACATCACCACAAAAACATGCGAAAAACTTGGTTACCTGAAACGTCACTTACACCTTGCTAACACAGATACCAGACTTCGCGCATACAGTTCTCTTATCAGGCCTTCTTTAGAATATGCGTCAATAATTTGGCACCCCCCTCACTCTAATCTCACGAACCTACTCGAATCAGTTCAAAATAAAGCTGCGCGGTTCATCTTAACTTCATACTCTCGATATCAAAGTGTGTCCGCCTTAAAGAAATTACTTAATCTCCTTTCACTTGACATGCGAACGAAATTATCACGGTTGACCCTCTTCCATAGCCTTTACCACAGCAACATTGCATTCGCTCGAGCCCATATTCTTCCCGCTCCCCACATCTCTACCCGCACAGACCATGTTCATAAAGTAAAACCTATATTTGCCAGGATTAACGCTTATCAAAATTCGCCTCTAGTTTTATCTATTGCCGAATAGAACTCGCTACCTGCAAAAATTGTCTCGCTTACGGAATCATCATCATTTCATGCAGCACTGCTAACCTTTTTAGAGTGTGTCAACCTGTCCGAACTCACATTTCCTTGAATATTTACCTAAACAGTGTTTTCAAGTGCTCGGCATTGTATAACATTCATTCCGTTTCATCTGATATATATCTGTGTAGGCTGTTTACCTAAATCGTTATTCGATTGTATCCTTAAACTCGTGTTCTGATGGGTACGAATTGCTTGCATCGCATATTAGGTCCTTATGCATGTTTCACGCTAATAAACATTGTATAAACTTCGTTACCCATTTCTTTCCTTCTTTCTTTCTTTCTTTCTTTCATTTTTTTCTTTTTTGCTTCTGCTAGATGTCTTTACGGTTCCTAATGCCTTCATATTTGCGGCCGAACCTTGCTCCTATTTTCACTTCTGTTCTTCACCCTTAGCTGACGGAACGACTGTGCCGTGGACGCCAATCTACACGAATTTGCTGACTGAAGACCGTTCGTGGCAGCTATCTGCCGCCACGTGTTCACTAAGATCACTGCCGGATTACCAGTTCACCGCCCGTTCATCAACTGACCGCATGTGTTAAACAGTCCGCAGCGCAAGCGCCATCGCTGCCAGTGGTGGCACCCCCTTCCGGAATCCCTATAAAAAGGACCGAACATCAGCTGCCGAGTGGGATTTGCGGCCGAACCTTGCTCCTATTCATACTTCTGTTCTTCACCCTTAGCTGACGGAACGACTGTGCCGTGGACGCCAATCTACACGGATTTGCTGTCTGAGGACCGTTCGTGGCAGCTATCTGCCGCCACGTGTTCACTAGGATCACTGCCGGATTACCAGTTCACCGCCCGTTCATCAACTGATCGCATGTGTTAAACAGTCCGCAGCGCAAGCGCCATCGCTGCCACTGGTGGCACCCCCTTCCGGAATCGCTATAAAAAGGACCGAACATCAGCTGCCAAGTGGGATTTGCGGCCGAACCTTGCTCCTATTCGTACTTCTGTTCTTCACCCTTAGCTGACGGAACGACTGTGCCGTGGACGCCCATCTACACGGATTTGCTGTCTGAGGACCGTTCGTGGCAGCTATCTGCCGCCACGTGTTCACTAGGATCACTGCCGGATTACCAGTTCACCGCCCGTTCATCAACTGATCGCATGTGTTAAACAGTCCGCAGCGCAAGCGCCATCGCTGCCAGTGGTGGCACCCCCTTCCGGAATCCCTATAAAAAGGACCGGACATCAGCTGCCCAGTGGGATTTGCGGCCGAACCTTGCTCCTATTCATACTTCTGTTCTTCACCCTTAGCTGACGGAACGACTGTGCCGTGGACGCCAATCTACACGGATTTGCTGTCTGAGGACCGTTCGTGGCAGCTATCTGCCGCCACGTGTTCACTAGGATCACTGCCGGATTACCAGTTCACCGCCCGTTCATCAACTGATCGCATGTGTTAAACAGTCCGCAGCGCAAGCGCCATCGCTGCCAGTGGTGGCACCCCCTTCCGGAATCCCTATAAAAAGGACCGAACATCAGCTGCCGAGTGGGATTTGCGGCCGAACCTTGCTCCTATTCATACTTCTGTTCTTCACCCTTAGCTGACGGAACGAATGTGCCGTGGACGCCAATCTACACGGATTTGCTGTCTGAGGACCGTTCGTGGCAGCTATCTGCCGCCACGTGTTCACTAGGATCACTGCCGGATTACCAGTTCACCGCCCGTTCATCAACTGATCGCATGTGTTAAACAGTCCGCAGCGCAAGCGCCATCGCTGCCAGTGGTGGCACCCCCTTCCGGAATCGCTATAAAAAGGACCGAACATCAGCTGCCAAGTGGGATTTGCGGCCGAACCTTGCTCCTATTCGTACTTCTGTTCTTCACCCTTAGCTGACGGAACGACTGTGCCGTGGACGCCCATCTACACGGATTTGCTGTCTGAGGACCGTTCGTGGCAGCTATCTGCCGCCACGTGTTCACTAGGATCACGGCCGGATTACCAGTTCACCGCCCGTTCATCAACTGATCGCATGTGTTAAACAGTCCACAGGGCAAGCGCCATCGCTGCCAGTGGTGGCACCCCCTTCCGGAATCGCTATAAAAAGGACCGAACATCAGCTGCCGAGTGGGATTTGCAACTGAACCTTGCTCATATTCATACTTCTGTTCTTCACCCTTAGCTGACGGAACGACTGTGCCGTGAACGCCAATCTACACGGATTTGCTGACTGAGGACCGTTCGTGGCAGCTATCTGCCGCCACGTGTTCACTAGGATCACTGCCGGATTACCAGTTCACCGCCCGTTCATCAACTGATCGCATGTGTTAAACAGTCCACAGCGCAAGCGCCATCGCTGCCAGTGGTGGCACCCCCTTCCGGAATCGCTATAAAAAGGACCGAACATCAGCTGCCAAGTGGGATTTGCGGCCAAACCTTGCTCCTATTCGTACTTCTGTTCTTCACCCTTAGCTGACGGAACGACTGTGCCGTGGACGCCCATCTACACGGATTTGCTGTGTGAGGACCGTTCGTGGCAGCTATCTGCCGCCACGTGTTCACTAGGATCACTGCCGGATTACCAGTTCACCGCCCGTTCATCAACTGATCGCATGTGTTAAACAGTCCGCAGCGCAAGCGCCATCGCTGCCAGTGGTGGCACCCCCTTCCGGAATCCCTATAAAAAGGACCGAACATCAGCTGCCGAGTGGGATTTGCGGCCGAACCTTGCTCCTATTCATACTTCTGTTCTTCACCCTTAGCTGACGGAACGACTGTGCCGTGGACGCCAATCTACACGGATTTGCTGTCTGAGGACCGTTCGTGGCAGCTATCTGCCGCCACGTGTTCACTAGGATCACTGCCGGATTACCAGTTCACCGCCCGTTCATCAACTGATCGCATGTGTTAAACAGTCCGCAGCGCAAGCGCCATCGCTGCCAGTGGTGGCACCCCCTTCCGGAATCGCTATAAAAAGGACCGAACATCAGCTGCCAAGTGGGATTTGCGGCCGAACCTTGCTCCTATTCGTACTTCTGTTCTTCACCCTTAGCTGACGGAACGACTGTGCCGTGGACGCCCATCTACACGGATTTGCTGTCTGAGGACCGTTCGTGGCAGCTATCTGCCGCCACGTGTTCACTAGGATCACTGCCGGATTACCAGTTCACCGCCCGTTCATCAACTGATCGCATGTGTTAAACAGTCCACAGGGCAAGCGCCATCGCTGCCAGTGGTGGCACCCCCTTCCGGAATCGCTATAAAAAGGACCGAACATCAGCTGCCGAGTGGGATTTGCAACCGAACCTTGCTCATATTCATACTTCTGTTCTTCACCCTTAGCTGACGGAACGACTGTGCCGTGAACGCCAATCTACACGGATTTGCTGACTGAGGACCGTTCGTGGCAGCTATCTGCCGCCACGTGTTCACTAGGATCACTGCCGGATTACCAGTTCACCGCCCGTTCATCAACTGATCGCATGTGTTAAACAGTCCACAGCGCAAGCGCCATCGCTGCCAGTGGTGGCACCCCCTTCCGGAATCGCTATAAAAACGACCGAACATCAGCTGCCGAGTGGGATGTGCGGCCGAACCTTGCTCCTATTCATACTTCTGTTCTTCACCCTTAACTGACGGAACGACTGTGCCGTGGACGCCAATCTACACGGATTTGCTGACTGAGGACCGTTCGTGGCAGCTATCTGCCGCCACGTGTTCACTAGGATCACTGCCGGATTACCAGTTCACCGCCCGTTCATCAACTGATCGCATGTGTTAAACAGTCCACAGCGCAAGCGCCATCGCTGCCAGTGGTGGCACCCCCTTCCGTAATCCCTATAAAAAGGACCGAACATCAGCTGCCGAGTGGGATTTGCGGCCGAACCTTGCTCCTATTCATACTTCTGTTCTTCACCCTTAGCTGACGGAACGACTGTGCCGTGGACGCCAATCTACACGGATTTGCTGTCTGAGGACCGTTCGTGGCAGCTATCTGCCGCCACGTGTTCACTAGGATCACTGCCGGATTACCAGTTCACCGCCCGTTCATCAACTGATCGCATGTGTTAAACAGTCCACAGCGCAAGCGCCATCGCTGCCAGTGGTGGCACCCCCTTCCGGAATCCCTATAAAAAGGACCGAACATCAGCTGCCGAGTGGGATTTGCGGCCGAACCTTGCTCCTATTCATACTTCTGTTCTTCACCCTTAACTGACGGAACGACTGTGCCGTGGACGCCAATCTACACGGATTTGCTGTCTGAGGACCGTTCGTGGCAGCTATCTGCCGCCACGTGTTCACTAGGATCACTGCCGGATTACCAGTTCGCCGCCCGTTCATCAACTGATCGCATGTGTTAAACAGTCCGCAGCGCAAGCGACATCGCTGCCAGTGGTGGCACCCCCTTCCGGAATCGCTATAAAAAGGACCGAACATCAGCTGCCGAGTGGGATTTGCGGCCGAACCTTGCTCCTATTCATACTTCTGTTCTTCACCCTTAGCTGACGGAACGACTGTGCCGTGGACGCCAATCTACACGGGTTTGCTGACTGAGGACCGTTCGTGGCAGCTATCTGCCGCCACGTGTTCACTAGGATCACTGCCGGATTACCAGTTCACCGCCCGTTCATCAACTGATCGCATGTGTTAAACAGTCCACAGCGCAAGCGCCATCGCTGCCAGTGGTGGCACCCCCTTCCGGAATCCCTATAAAAAGGACCGAACATCAGCTGCCGAGTGGGATTTGCGGCCGAACCTTGCTCCTATTCATACTTCTGTTCTTCACCCTTAACTGACGGAACGACTGTGCCGTGGACGCCAATCTACACGGATTTGCTGTCTGAGGACCGTTCGTGGCAGCTATCTGCCGCCACGTGTTCACTAGGATCACTGCCGGATTACCAGTTCACCGCCCGTTCATCAACTGATCGCATGTGTTAAACAGTCCGCAGCGCAAGCGCCATCGCTGCCAGTGGTGGCACCCCCTTCCGGAATCGCTATAAAAAGGACCGAACGTCAGCTGCCGAGTGGGATTTGCGGCCGAACCTTGCTCCTATTCATACTTCTGTTCTTCACCCTTAGCTGACGGAACGACTGTGCCGTGGACGCCAATCTACACGGATTTGCTGACTGAGGACCGTTCGTGGCAGCTATCTGCCGCCACGTGTTCACTAGGATCACTGCCGGATTACCAGTTCGCCGCCCGTTCATCAACTGATCGCATGTGTTAAACAGTCCGCAGCGCAAGCGACATCGCTGCCAGTGGTGGCACCCCCTTCCGGAATCGCTATAAAAAGGACCGAACATCAGCTGCCGAGTGGGATTTGCGGCCGAACCTTGCTCCTATTCATACTTCTGTTCTTCACCCTTAACTGACGGAACGACTGTGCCGTGGACGCCAATCTACACGGATTTGCTGTCTGAGGACCGTTCGTGGCAGCTATCTGCCGCCACGTGTTCACTAGGATCACTGCCGGATTACCAGTTCGCCGCCCGTTCATCAACTGATCGCATGTGTTAAACAGTCCGCAGCGCAAGCGACATCGCTGCCAGTGGTGGCACCCCCTTCCGGAATCGCTATAAAAAGGACCGAACATCAGCTGCCGAGTGGGATTTGCGGCCGAACCTTGCTCCTATTCATACTTCTGTTCTTCACCCTTAGCTGACGGAACGACTGTGCCGTGGACGCCAATCTACACGGATTTGCTGACTGAGGACCGTTCGTGGCAGCTATCTGCCGCCACGTGTTCACTAGGATCACTGCCGGATTACCAGTTCACCGCCCGTTCATCAACTGATCGCATGTGTTAAACAGTCCACAGCGCAAGCGCCATCGCTGCCAGTGGTGGCACCCCCTTCCGGAATCGCTATAAAAAGGACCGAACATCAGCTGCCGAGTGGGATTTGCGGCCGAACCTTGCTCCTATTCATACTTCTGTTCTTCACCCTTAGGTGAGTGTGACGCAAATACATAGCTTCTGTAAAAAAAAAAAAAAAATGTCTTGGCCGCAAATCCCAACTGTAGTTTTCTGAGCTGTCAATTCTGTTGTGATGGGTGTTGATATTTGCACATTCCGCGTCCGAATAGGTTGTTTTGTGCCATTTGGGAGGGACACTGTGTCATTTTCACCAGTATGGTTTCGTCCAGGCTGTGCTGCCACTAGGATATGCGTAGGCGCTCGACTGACTTTAGCTGTGTCGTGTATATGGCTCCTGCTAATCTGTGCTGGCGACGTTGAGAGAAATCTCGGCCCAGATAAATCTGATCAAGTTCTTGCTGCAATTAATGAAATGAGATTAGTCAGTGAAAATTTTCAAAAAGAAGTTCTTGGAAAAATCAAAGATGTGCAGCTGAGCGTTACAGAAATCAAACGGCGCTTATCTAAGCTAGAAGACAGCTCGGCCGCTGTCACTGACATCTCTAAGGAAGTCAACACCTTGGGCTCAATGCTGAAAGAATCTGAAGACAGGCTTCAAAGCATAGAAACAACTCAAACGCGACAGTCTAGCAAACTTGTTGATGACCTCAATAATAGAATGCGTAGGAATAATTTGATCTTCAAAGGCATTGCTGAGCAGACAACGGAAACATGGAAAGATACCGAAGATGTGGTGACAAAGTTTGTAACCACGAACTTGGGAATGTCAATTGGCGAAATCGAGCGAGCCCATAGAATAGGAGAACGAAAGGAGAACAACACCCGCCCAATAATTGTGAAATTCTTAAATTTCAAAGACAAGACCTGCATTCTCAAAAATTCCCACAAACTGAAAGATCTTAAATCTGCTTCCGTTTGGATAGAAGAGGACTTTTCACCTAGGATGCAATTGATTAGGAAACAGCTTAGAGACTTTGCTCGAAAGAACAGACATCCTGGTGAGCAATATAAACTCTTCTTTGATAAACTCCTTCTTAATGGTACCCTGTATTCATTCAACTGCACCACTAGAGAAGTGACTGCTCTTCCCAAACGCCACTCTACAGATAGGGCTGCTCTTTCGAAAAACGGTATAAAAGAAATGACTACTCCCCATGAAGGCGATGCGACCACTCAGGACAACTGACTAAAAAATAAAGGGATGAATTCAACGTTGTCAATTTTGGTGACAAATTTCCGTAGCCTCCTACCAAAGCAAGATCATTTCTGTTCTTACGTCGAAGCATGCTCAGCTGACCTGGTGTTAGGATCAGAGGCTTGGTTATCTCCCGATGTTAATAATTCCGAACTATCCTTGTCCAGCCAGTGTTTATTATTTAGGAAAGACCGCATAACTTCACGCGGTGGTGGTGTAACAATCGCTGTAAGGAAAAGCTTGGAAGCGTTTGTTATTGATACGGAATCGTGCCTGGAAATTTTGTGGATTGCATTACGTCTGTCACCGTCTGTAACTTGTGCCGTTGGGGTGTGTTATCGCCCACCTGATTCACCCGAGGAATTCCCTGAACACCTGAATGAATCTTTAACTCACATTCAGAACAAATTTCCACGCGCACCAGTATTCCTGGCCGGCGACTTCAATTATCCGAATATTGATTGGAAAACATGCAGGCCCCTCCATGGCACAAGAAAGCGTGAATGCCAGAATTTTCTGGATGTGTTAACGCTTTTCAATCTGCGCCAAATAGTTTCCACACCTACGCGTGGTCATTCGCTTTTAGATCTTGCACTGACAACGGAACTGGAGAAGTCATCTGTACACGTTTTAGATGGCATCAGTGACCACATGATACTGCAGTGCGATTATACAGTAGTCAGGAATAAACCAGAAAAACAGAAAAAAGTAATATTTGATTATACCAGAGCAAATGTTGACGCTCTTCTTGATGAACTATCATTATTCTGTACAGATATTTCCACTCTTTCAATATGCGGGATGCAAATGAGAACTGGTTCCTAATTCGTGATAAACTAATTCTGCTGAAAGATAAACACCTGCCTAAGGTCACCATTACCACATCTACAGAAAGCACATGGTTCACAAGACATGTGAAACGATGCATAAACAAAAAGAAACGGTTGTACGCAAAAGCTAAACTGACAGCATCTGAACACGATTGGAACAACTACCGCACACATGAGCAACTGTGCAAAAGTGAAATTGAATCAGCGAAGGACAAGTTTTATAACAGTGACCTTTCACACATGTTAAAAAACAATGCTAAAAAATTTTGGCGGGTTGTTAATCCAAATTACAGTTCAAACTCCTCAGTATCCATAAATAAAGAAGGTAATCTTCCTACTTCCCTTGAAGCAGCAGAGGAATTTAACCAATTTTTCTGCTCAGTATTCACTCACGAGGGCCTACTGACCTACAATTCCCGACGCTGCACCAAACTATGCCTGACATAACTGTCACGCCAGAAGGCGTATATCCTGCCATAGACCGCCTCCCTATTAACTCGGCACCCGGCCCCGATGGAATATGTCCTAAATTGCTAAAAATAGCAAAGCCTGTAATATGCCCAATCTTAGCCGCAATTTTTCAGCAATCTATAGATACGGGCTGTGTCCCAAACGACTGGCAAATTGCACGTGTCATACCCGTTTTCAAATCTGGTGATGCCTCTAACCCGTCAAATTACAGACCAATTTCGCTAACCAACATCAGCTGCAAATTACTAGAACACATAATCTCATCGGCCATCATGAGCTATTTGGCGAAACATAACTTCTTTTTTGCGAATCAGCACGGCTTTCTCCACGGTCGATCTTGCGAAACACAACTGTTCGAATTAATTACTGACCTTCATCGTGCTGTTCATGCTCACTCTAAAATAGACGCCGTATTTGTAGATTTCGCCAAAGCGTTCGACAAAGTTCCACACAAACGTCTAATTAAAAAGCTTGACAATGTGAAGATTAACTCGAAGGTTATTTTTGGATTAACGATTTTTTGGCCAATCGCTACCAATCAGTCTTTGTTAATGGTCATTCATCAACCCTCTCCCACGTTAAATCTGGAGTACCACAAGGGTCTGTACTTGGACCTATATTATTCTTAGTTTATATTAATGACACAAGCAATAACCTGAGTTCTACGGTCAGATTGTTTGCAGATGATTGCGTGATATACAGGCAAATAATTGAACCTTCTGATTCACTTCAGCTACAATCGGACTTGGGCAAGATTAACAATGGGTGCACACAATGGCAAATGAAATTAATACCTCGAAAACAAAAGTCGTGACATTTACCACAAAAACTGACCCAGAACCTTGTCATTACATCATAAACGGCATGACCGTAGAATCGGTACCGGTCAGAAAATATTTAGGGATCCATTTAGCATCCGACCTTTCATGGAACATTCACATAGATATGGTCATTAACAAGGCTTCTAAAACACTCGGATTTCTCAGACGCAATCTGCGTTCAGCTAATGCAGACACTAAGTATTTAGCATACACCACATTAGTGCGCTGCTCGCAGTTGGATTACGCCTCTTTGATTTGGAACCCATACCAAGCATACTTAATAACAAAATTAGAGTCTCTTCAAAATAAAGCCGCTCGATTCATATCGAAGAACTACTCGCGTACGGCAAGCGTCACTGAAATAAAGAAAGCTCTCAAGTTACCTCTTCTTGAAAGACGTAGAACGCTTTCCATGCTGTCCTTTTTCCACAAATTATATCACAGCCACTCTTCCTTTGCTATATCTAGTCTCACGCAAGCGCATCGCATATTCCCACGCATTGACCACCAACTCAAAGTAGAACCCATCTTTGCTGGCACTAACCTCTTCTTTCATTCGCCGCTCGTCCTAGCCATCCGTCAATGGAATCTTCTGCCTCGCACCATTGCGTCTGTCATTGATTACGAAGCGTTTGTAACCAGCCTGAAATGTCACCTTGAGCCGTAACCTTCATTCTTCCCCTCTCCTCACTTCATACATGTTTGTGTATATATAACGCTACTTTCTGTAACAATTGAATGTTTGTCGATGATTGTTGATATTGACACGTGTACTTGTCTCTATCGGGCGACAAGTTTTGCCGCCGAACAAATGTTATCGCACAGCGCGGGACGCGCCTGCATGTATCCGAAGTTTCTGGAAAGTTATCGATGCTTCTACCCGCTGTCTGTTGTCGCCGAACGTTGTGTTATCTGATTTCATCGCTTGACACGAATGGTGTAGAACATTTTAGAAGGCATGCGGGTCCCAACGTTTAATCTGGAACTTTCGATGATTGCTGTATAAAAGCCGACGCGCTTGACCCGCTGATCAGATTTCCGACGATCGCCGACTGTGTTCGCCGCTTTCGTTGTGCTAGAAGTGTAGCCTGTTTTGTGGGCGCAAGTTCGCCCAATAAAAGTTAGTTTTCTCGTTCACAGTATTGCTACTGTGTTCTTCTACGTCACCACCACGTGACATCTGGTGGAGGTGCTTTGCGTTCATGTACCGGACGCCCCCACAAAGCCGTGACCCAAGCCCTCACTCGGAAGACACCAACGTCGCCAAGAACCAGCGAGGTAGCCGCAGGCTGCAAGGACTGCCCCCGGAGCACGGACTTTTGCCTGAGACGACTAGGAAGATGGCCACCACGTCCACCCCAATGGCAGCCCCAGCGTCACCCGTCGTGCTGCAGCAGCCCAGGGAGCCTCCGACGTTCCGCGGTTCAACTTTCGAGGACCCGGAAAGCTGGCTCGAGACGTACGAGAGAGTCGCTACCTTTAACAACTGGAACAGCGACGACAAACTGCGATATGTCTTCTTCGCTTTGGAAGACGCGGCCAGGACGTGGTTCGAGAACCGAGAAGCCACCTTAACGACCTGGGAACTTTTCCGAAGCGGCTTCCTGCAGACGTTCGCAAGCGTCGTACGCCGAGAACGAGCCCAAGCGCTATTAGAAACCCGGGTGCAGCTACCTAATGAGACGACCGCGATCTACACGGAAGAAATGAGCCGTCTCTTCCGCCACGCCGACCCTGAAATGCCCGAGGAGAAGAAAGTCCGCCTGCTGATGCGTGGTGTGAAGGAGGAACTTTTTGCCGGAATGGTACGAAGCCCACCGACGACTGTCGACGAGTTTCTTCGCGAGGCCACCAGCATCGAGAAGACACTCGAGATGCGAAACCGGCAATTCGACCGCCGCACGAACTCGACAAACTACGCCGGAGTTCGATCACTGGCCACCGACGACCTGCGCGAGGCTATCCGAGCGGTCGTGCGGGAGGAGCTACAAAAGCTGTTCCCACCATCACAGCCTCAAGTGGCTTCGATTGCCGACGCCGTGCGTGAAGAGCTCCAACAACAACTTGGAGTAGCCCCTGTATCGCCCCAGCCTGAGCCGCAAGCGATGACCTACGCCGCCGTCGCACGCCGTCACGGTCCCCCTCCGCGACCGCGCCAGGGCCCTGTCACGCCGCAGTTCCGTCGTCCGCCGCCGCCAGCGCCAGCACGACCACCCGTCGCCCAGCGGACCTACGCGAGGAAGACGGACATTTGGCGCGCTCCTGACCACCGCCCGCTCTGCTACCACTGCGGAGAAGCGGGGCACATCTACCGCCGATGCCCATACCGGGAGATGGGACTGCGAGGTTTCGCCGTTAATGCGCCGCGGCCACAGATTGGCGAACGACCTCGCGATATCGCCGACTACCTCGCCGCCACTCAGTGGAGCCCTCGACGAGCTTCCCGTTCGCCGTCACCAGGCCGCTACCTGTCGCCGCAGCGCCGACCATACACTGGCCCAGCCCGGGGCCGGTCCGTCAGCCCATATCCGGAAAACTAAAAGCAGCAACCGATGGAGGTGCGGTTGCTGTTCGTCGAACTGACGAAGATCCTCCGCCGCCGACGAAGACGACGAAGAAACCATCTCGACGACTTAATGACGACACGCCGCCGTCCCGAAGAAGTCGGGAAGCCAAGACTACACCGACGAAAGACGACTTGACGACGCGACGTTCCAGCTTCAGATCAACACGACGCAGCCGTGATCCGACGCCAAGACCCAACTGCAACGCCAGACAAAGAACCACCGACCTCGACGTGCTTCTCGACGGCCACGCAGTCACCGCTTTAGTGGACACAGGAGCCGATTACTCCGTCATGAGTGGACACATCGCCGCCCAGTTGAAGAAAGTTAAGACCGCATGGGAAGGCCCTCAGATTCGCACCGCTGGAGGACACCTCATCACGCCGACTGGGATCTGCACGGCAAGAATAACCATTCATGACCGGACTTACCCTGCCACCTTCGTTATCCTCCAACAGTGTTCACGAGACGTCATTCTCGGTATGGACTTCCTGGACCAACACGGCGCAATCATCAACCTGAAGTCGAAGTCAGTAACGCTGTCGGAAGATAAAGCAATGCCGCCGGAGAACCCTCGTAGTCACCACGCCTTGAGTGTGCTCGAAGATCAAGTGAGCGTCCCGCCTCGCTGCAGCATCGTTATTTCAGTCAGCACCGAAACACCCGCTGACGTAGAAGGCGTCATCGAAGGCGACCAACGTCTACTGCTAGACCATGAAATTTGCGTCGCAAGAGGGATCGCTCGACTGCATGGAGGGAAAACTGAAGTGTTGCTGACAAACTTCAGCCAGGAGTTCAAGCACATCAACAAGGGCACGACGATCGCGTACATCGAGGAAATTCTGGAAACAAGTAATGCGTTTGTCCTCTCAGATTCCGCCGCATCTACCCCGACGGCCATGGTTCCCGAACCAGACTACGACATTAATCCAAATCTCCCTATGATTAAGCAACAGCAGCTCAGAAGTCTGCTCCGACGATACAAAAGCTGCTTTTCGACGTCATCGAGGCTTCGTCAAACACCAGTCGCCAAGCATCGCATAATCACCGAGGAATGCGCTCGCCCACTTCGTCAGAGCCCTTACCGAGTTTCAGCGCGAGAACGTGAAGCTATAAGAGAACAAGTCGACGAAATGCTGCGCGACGACATCATCCAGCCGTCGAAAAGCCCGTGGGCATCCCCTGTTGTTCTGGTAAAGAAAAAGGACGGAACCCTACGTTTCTGCGTCGATTATCGTCGTCTGAACAAGATCACGAAGAAGGACGTATACCCCCTCCCACGGATAGACGACGCATTGGATCGGCTCTGCAACGCTAAATACTTCTCGTCCATGGACCTAAAGTCTGGCTATTGGCAAATAGAAGTCGACGAAAGAGATCGCGAAAAGACCGCCTTCATCACCCCAGACGGCCTCTACGAGTTCAAGGTTATGCCATTCGGACTGTGCTCGGCGCCTGCAACGTTCCAGCGCGTGATGGACACGGTTTTAGCAGGATTGAAGTGGCAGACCTGTCTCGTATACTTGGATGACGTCGTTGTATTCGCCGGAAATTTCGACGATCACCTTAGGCGGCTTGCCACAGTACTAGAGGCCATCAAGTCATCAGGGCTCACTCTGAAGCCAGAAAAATGCCGCTTCGCTTACGACGAGCTTTTGTTCCTAGGCCACGTCATCAGTAAATCCGGAGTACGCCCCGACCCCCAGAAAACAGCTGCCATCGCAAAGTTCCCGCAGCCCACCGACAAGAAGGCAGTGCGTAGATTCCTTGGCATGTGTGCCTACTACAGGCGCTTTGTCAAGGACTTTTCACGCATCGCCGAGCCGTTGACACGTCTAACTAAATGTGATGTTGAGTTCAAGTGGGAAACGCCGCAGGCCGAGGCATTTCAAGAACTCAAACGACGCATGCAGTCGCCGCCCGTACTTGCGCACTTCGACGAGCACGCCGATACCGAAATCCACACTGACGCCAGTAGCCTAGGCCTCGGCGCCGTCCTGGTCCAGAGAAAAGATGGACATGAACACGTGATAGCTTACGCTAGCCGGTCGTTGTCAAAAGCGGAAGGCAATTATTCTACAACCGAAAAGGAATGCCTCGCCATCGTTTGGGCTACAGCGAAATTTCGCCCTTACCTATATGGCAGGCCATTCAAAGTCGTCAGCGACCATCACGCCTTGTGTTGGCTAGCGAATTTAAAGGATCCCTCAGGACGGCTGGCACGGTGGAGCCTCAGACTACAAGAATACGACATCACTGTAACATACAAGTCCGGACGAAAACACTCAGACGCCGATTGCCTATCACGCGCCCCCATTGACCCGCCGCCGCAAGATGACGAGGATGACGACGCTTTCCTTGGAATAATAAGCGCGGAAGACTTCGCTGAACAACAACGAGCGGACCCGGAACTTAAAGGCCTCGTCGATTATTTGGAAGGGCACACCGACGTTGTCCCCAGGGCATTTAAGCGCGGATTGTCTTCCTTCACGCTTCAAGACAGTCTACTCGTGAAGAAGAACTTCTCGCCAGTCCGCGCCAATTACCTTCTTGTTGTCCCGTCAGGACTTCGTCCAGAAGTATTGCATGCCCTACATGACGATCCGACCGCTGGACACCTCGGATTTTCCCGGACACTATCGAGGATACAAGAAAAGTATTATTGGCCGCGCCTGACCGCCGACGTCACCCGTTATGTCAGAACATGCCGAGACTGTCAGCGACGCAAGACACCGCCGACAAGGCCAGCCGGATTACTACAGCCAATCGAGCCTCCTTGCCGACCATTCCAGCAGATCGGGATGGACTTGCTGGGACCCTTTCCGACGTCAATAACCGGAAGTAAGTGGATCGTCGTGGCGACGGACTACCTCACCCGCTTCGCTGAAACAAAAGCACTGCCGAAAGGTAGCGCAGCCGAAGTGGCGAAATTCTTTGTCGAAAACATCCTGCTGCGACATGGCGCCCCAGAAGTCCTCATCACCGACCGAGGAACGGCATTTACAGCGGAGCTCACCCAAGCCATTCTGAAATACAGTCAGACAAGGCACAGGAGGACAACGGCTTACCACCCGCAGACGAATGGTCTTACGGAGCGGCTGAATAAGACCCTCGCCGACATGCTAGCGATGAACGTCGACGTCGAACACAAGACCTGGGATGCCGTCCTGCCGTACGTAACATTCGCTTATAACACGGCGGTGCAAGAAACAACACAGATCACGCCGTTCAAGTTGGTTTACGGCAGGGACCCGACGACGACGCTCGACGCCATGCTGCCGCACGTAACGGACGAAGAGAATCTTGACGTCGCTGCCTATCTCCAGCGCGCCGAAGAAGCCCGACAGCTCGCCCGCCTGCGAATCAAGAACCAGCAGAGGACCGACAGCCGACACTACAATCTCCGACGACGCTTCGTCGAGTACCAGCCCGGCGACCGTGTTTGGGTATGGATCCCGATACGCCGACGGGGACTGAGTGAGAAACTATTGCGACGCTATTTCGGACCCTACAAGGTCATCCGACGTATTGGCGCACTGGACTATGAGGTCGTGCCAGACGGCATTTCGCATTCACAGCGACGTCGCGCACGACCTGAAGTGGTCCACGTGGTGCGTCTGAAACCATTTTACGGACGCTAACGAACTTTCTTTATTTTGCTTTATTCTTTGCTATCAGTGCTTACTTATTACTTTGATTTGTTTGCAGCATCGGGTCGATGCTTTTTAAGAGGGGGGGTATTGACACGTGTACTTGTCTCTATCGGGCGACAAGTTTTGCCGCCGAACAAATGTTATCGCACAGCGCGGGACGCGCCTGCATGTATCCGAAGTTTCTGGAAAGTTATCGATGCTTCTACCCGCTGTCTGTTGTCGCCGAACGTTGTGTTATCTGATTTCATCGCTTGACACGAATGGTGTAGAACATTTTAGAAGGCATGCGGGTCCCAACGTTTAATCTGGAACTTTCGATGATTGCTGTATAAAAGCCGACGCGCTTGACCCGCTGATCAGATTTCCGACGATCGCCGACTGTGTTCGCCGCTTTCGTTGTGCTAGAAGTGTAGCCTGTTTTGTGGGCGCAAGTTCGCCCAATAAAAGTTAGTTTTCTCGTTCACAGTATTGCTACTGTGTTCTTCTACGTCACCACCACGTGACAATATGTACCTTTATATTTTGTTTTTCTCTTCAACATGCTGTTAATGGTGAGCGACTTCTGTACACATCGTAGTACTGCGTTGCCTTGTACTAACTGTTGTTCCCCCCCTATGTAATGCCTGCTGGGCTTTTAGGGTATTTGAATAAATAAAAAAAATATATATATATTCACATTGTACAGATTTCACTCATGCTGGAACTTTTCCGTCCTCCCCCCCCCCCCCCCCCCCCCATGTAATGCCCTAACGGGCCCTTAGGGTACTCAAATAAATAAAAAAAATATTGACGCAGCCGCTGTTGATCATTGATCAGCTCGAGGTCTTAACTGAAGATGTGGCTTACCTGAAGATATCCTTTTGCATTACCTGAAGAAGCATATAACGGCCAATTCCCACCTTTTCAATTTTCTTGGAGGGAAAACGTGGTGTACGTCAGTGCACGCGATGTTACAACTCTAAAGGACGCTCTTTTTCGGTAGCTGAGGTACAGCTCACCTGTAATGAAATATACCTGAGGGAGTAACATATGCACAATCGACCCTGCTCAGGCCCAGACACTCAGGGTTTGTTTTGCATTTCCGCGCTGCATATCAACAACGAAGACAATTGCGGTTGCTTAAGATTACGCAGTCACAACTCATATGACATTGGAAGTACTCAGAGCACACATCCGGCACGTCGACCCTTTCTACAGCTCCGCCGCGCTGCCGAAAGCCCGGCCCAGTGCCTCCTTTTGCCAGGAGGTATCAGTGTATCGTAACTGCCGGACAGGCCGCCATTGGAATATGAACCTGGCAACGTTTAACGCTATAACATTATCTAGTGAGGCAAGTCTAGCAGTGCTATTCGAGGAATGAGAGGAAAGTAAGTGGGATATAATAGGGCTCAGTGAAGTTAGGAGGCCAAAAGAAGCATATACAGTGTTAAGAAGCGGGCACGTCCTATGCTACCGGGGCTTAGCGGAGAGACGAGAACTAGGAGTCGGATTCCTGATTAATAAGAATATAGCTGGTAACATACACGAATTCTATAGCATTAACGAGAGGGTGGCAGGTCTTGTAGTGAAACTTAATAAGAGGTACAAAATGGAGGTTGCACAAGTCTGCGCCCTTACATCCAGTCATGATGACCAGGAAGTCGAAAGCTTCTATGAAGACATGGAATCAGCGATGGGTAGAGTGAAAACAAAATACACTACACTAATGGGCGACTTCAATGCCAAGGTAGGCAAGAAGCAGGCTGGAGACAAGGCATTGGGAGAATATGGCAAAGGCACTAGGAATAGCAGGGGAGGGTTATTAGTAGAGTTTGCGGAACAGAATAATATGCGGATAATGAATACGCTCTTCCGCAAGCGGTATAGCTGAAAGTGGACGTGGAGGAGCCCTAACGGCGAGACTAGAAATCCAATAGCCTTCATACTCTGCGCTTACCCTGGCATCATACAAGATGTGGACGTGCTCAGCAAGGTGCGCTGCAGCGACAATAGGATGGTAAGAACTTTACTTAGCCTAGACCTGAGGAGGGAACGGAAGAAACATGTACATCAGACGCCGATCAATGAGTTAGCGGTAAGAGGGAAAATAGAGGAATTCCAGATCAAGCTACAGAACAGGTATTTGGCTTAAACTCAGGAAGAGGACCTTAGTGTTGAAACATTGAACGACAATTTTGTGGGCATCATTAAGGATTGTGTAATAGAAGTCGGCGGTAACTCTGTTAGACAGGATACCAGTAAGCTATCGCAGGAGACGAAAGATCTGATCAAGAAAGGCCAATGTATGAAAACCTCTAACCCTACAGCTAGAATAGAACTGGCAGAACTTTCGAAGTTAACCAACAAGCCTAAGACAGCTGACATAAGGAAGTATAATATGGATAGAATGGAACATGCTTTCACGAACGGAGGAGGCCTAAAGGCCGTGAAGAAGAAACTAGGAATTGGCAAGAATCAGATGGATGCGTTAAGAGACAAAGCCGGCAGTATCATTACTAATATGGATGAGATCGTTCGTGTGGCTGAGGAGTTCCATAGAGATTTATACAGTACCAGGGGCACCCACGACGATAATCGAAGAGAGAATAGTGTAGAGGTATTGAAATCCCACAGGTAACGCCAGAAGAAGTAAAGAAAGCCTTCGGAGCTATGCAAAGGGGGAAGGCAGCTGGGGAGGATCAGGTAACATCAGATTTGTTGAAGGATGGTGGACAGATTGTTCTAGAGAAACTGGCCACACTGTATACGCAATGCCTCATGACGTCGAGCGTACCGGAATCTTGGAAAAACGCTAACATAATCCCAATCGATAAGAAAGGGGACGCCAAAGTCTTGAAAAATTATAGACCGATCAGCTTACTGTCAGTTGCCTACAAACTATTTACTGAGGTAATCGCAAATAGAATCAGGAACACGTTAGACTTCTGTCAAGCAAAGGACCAGGCAGGATTCCGTAAAGGCTACTCAACAATAGACCATATTCGCACTCTCAATCAGGTGATAGAGAAATGTGCGGAATATAACCAGCCCTTATATATAGCTTTCATTGATTACGAAAAAGCGTTCGATTCTGTTGAAACCTCAGCCGTCATGGAGGCATTACGGTATCAGGGTGTAGAAGAGCCGTATGTAAAAATACTGAAAGATTTCTATAGCGGCTCCACAGCCACCGTAGTCCTCCATAAAGAAAGCAACAAAATCCCAATTAAGAAAGGCGTCAGGCAGGGAGATGCGATCTCTCCAATGCTATTCACAGCGTGTTTACAGGAGGTATTCAAAGACCTGGATTGGGAAGAATTGGGGATAAGAGTTAATGGAGAATACCTTAGTAACTTGCGATTCGCTGATGATATTGCCTTGCTTAGTAACTCAGGGGACCAATTGCAATGCATGCTCACTGACCTGGAGAGGCAAAGCAGAAGAGTGGGTCTAAAAGTTAATCTGCAGAAAACTAAAGTAACGTTTAACAGTCTCGAAAGAGAACAGCAATTTACAATAGGTAGCGAGGCACTGGAAGTGGTAAGGGATACATCTACTTAGGGCAGGTAGTGACGACGGATCCGGATCATGAGACGGAAATAATCAGAAGAATAAGAATGGGCTGGAATGCGTTCGGCAGGCATTCTCAGATCATGAACAGCAGGTTGCCATTATTCCTCAAGAGAAAAGTGTATAATAGCTGTGCCTTACCAGTACTCACCTACGGGGCAGAAACCTGGAGGCTTACGAAAAGTGTTCTACTTAAATTGAGGACGACGCAACGAGCTATGGAAAGAAGAATGATGGGTGTAACGTTAAGAGATAAGAAAAGAGAAGATTGGGTGAGGGAACAAGCGTGAGCTAATGACATTTTAGTTGAAATCAAGAAACAGAAATGGGCATGGGCAGGACATGTAATGAGGAGGGAAGATAACCGATGGTCAGTAAGGGTTACGGACTGGATTCCAAGGGAACGGAAGCGTAGCAGGGGGCGGCAGAAAGTTAGGTGGGCGGATGAGATGAGAACTTTTCAGGGACGACATGGCCACATTTAGTACATGACCGTGGTTGTTGGAGAAGTATGGGAGACGCATTTGCCCTGCAGTGGGCGTAACCAGGCTGCTACTGCTGCTGATGATGATGAACAGCCTCCCTTGAGACTATACGCCTCCTGAGAGGCTCCTGGCACCTCCTTTGTGCTTGGTTGTATCGCCCACAAGTTCCACTCTCGGTACCGGGAATTCAAACGAAAGGAGGAATTTCTTTGCCAGCTCTCAAGCAGCTCTCTCTACTCATGCTGCACGAGATATACAACGACCATCTTGACATTTATACCGATGGCTCGACAATCGCGGACGGATCGTCAGTAGCTGCGATCATTCCAGAAAGAAACCGTCACAATTCAGTTTAATACTTCTCACCGGACAACGTCGACTGCTGCGGAGCTTGCTGGACTTCGCAGAGCACTTCGCAAGATCCATGAAGATCTACCACGAAGATGGGGCATATTCACTGATTCCAAGGCAGCCGTGCATTGTTTGCTATCCGCTCTAAGTCGAGGACCAAATGACCAACTTGTGCTGGTAATAAGGCAGTTTCATCACCAGCCAGCAGAGAAAGGGCATGGCATCTCTTTTCGGTGGCTCTCAGGCCACTGCGGTATCATGGGCAACAAAACGCTGATGAAGCTGCCAGGAGGGCTCACGAAAATGTTGTGAAGGAACCCATGCCGCTGCCTAGAACTGATCGAGCAATAAAGCTGCGCATACTAGCGCGTGATGTTACACGATCCATGTGGAACACGCCAGGTTTCCGACATACTCGACTGCAGCGACTGTACATATCTTTCCGCCTACGCATTATGTCTGTACTATTCCAAATCGAGACAACTGTCCTTGGTCGACTGTGGCTTCAAGTGTCTTTCACGAGTGCATTTGCTTGCCGTGTCAGAACGGCTCACAATGCTGTCTGTGATAGTTGCAGCGGCGAGGAAATAACGAAACATATCCTCTGTTACTGTCCTCGCTACAGCTACCAGAGACAGTCGCTCGTGACGGCGTTGACACGCCTCGATTACCGGCCGCTTTCTGAGCAGACGATCTTGGAGTGCCGGCTGATGTGATCTTCACACCAGAAGGCGATGAAGGCGCTGTGAGGTTTCTCTGGTCAAGCGACCTTCTTGAACGACTGTGGTACTCTTAGGGAGGAAGGGGTACTCTCTGAGTCTCAAACTAGTGGACATGTCCATTTCGCCTGCGGATGAACTGCTGATTGGCTGGGCGTGACTGTCTACTTTGGCCGCGCACCCAGCCCAGCCAATCAGAACTTGAGCCGTGGGCGAAATGGGCATGTCCACTATACTCGCGGACAATTTTCCCCGGCAATGAAGGGACGGCGCGTGGCTGCTGCGCATGTGTTACGGCGCCAGGGAGCCCGCCAGTGTGTGACAGGTTGCTCGGAACAGACGCTGAGTAGACGCAGCTTCACGTGCGACGGTTTGCCCAGGCGTGGAAGCGAAAAATAAGCGAAATTTTACATTCAGTCGTGTGTTTTATCTTGTTAAACTGTTGCTAATAAGGTGCTTATGTTGTCTCTTCCCCAGCTGAACCCAACGTGGCTTAAAACCCGGGACTTTTTTCAAAAGCATTCACACTTGTGCGCTCTTTGCCTCCGTGTCTTTTCCTTCATTGCCACAGAAGTGCGCGAGTACAGGTGGACACTGACAGAATACCCCCCCTGCGTTTCTTCGTCTGTTTGTGTGTGTGTGTTGCTCCGCGCGTTCCGTCCATGCTTCGCTGGTCATGTCTTTAGTGTCATGCTTCGCTGCGCGCCAGCAGCGTTCGCTCCCGCGAGCACGCACGTGAGGTTCCTCGCGATGGGTTACAAATAAAAAACCCGAAAAGAAAAAGAAAGCTAAAGAAATATCTAAAACAGCGCATTAGCAGCTGTATACCACAGTGTGATTGTTGGATTAAAAGTTGTTTCATTCTATGCTGAGCCTATATAAAAGACAGTTGCGCACAATTGCGGTAAAAAGACATCGAACTATATCCGAGTGCGAACGAAGCCACTGCAAGTAGTCTCTCTAGCCTCCACAGCGTTTACTGCTATGTGTGGAGCGGAGTATAGGGTTCTTCTCACAGCTCTAATATAGGGTAGAGCAGCGCGCTTATATATATACCGTATGTACGCTTCGTCATTTCCACTCGGCCAATTCCAAAGCGACTATTCAACGTGGGAGGACGACCTGCCTTTCACTTTCCGCACTTTCGAGCGACGCAGGCGAAAGTTATGACAATTTGCACCTATGGGCTCAGCCACGCTATAATAAAAAGAACCGGTCAAGGTGCCACAGAGTACACTTAAGCATAACGAAATGTCACCGGTGGCCGTCATATTGTAAGCAGCTTTCTTTCTCGTGCCTTTTACTCCCTTACATTGCTTCTATACCACGCGCCTACATATTGACGCGAAATAGGTTTGCACGTGTTGAAACGGGACCCTTAAGGCGAGAACGACGAAGTTCGTGGTTGCGCGCGGGCTCTCCGATGACCAGCCATCGCTACAGGCAGACGCTTTTTCTTAATCTGTCGGTGCTAAACTGTTTTAGTTGTCATAGCTGGGTGACATTTCTGGTGGACGTGCTGGGTACGGTCGATGTTAAGATCTCCGGAGCATACCCCAGACCTCAGCCCGGCGAGTAGTTCAACCGAGCTTACCCCTGTGCACGTACGTGCCAGCCGACGCCTCCAGGGACTCCAGCCACAGCACGGTCTGCTACCTGAACGAACTAGAATGACGACCCAACCACCTCCGGCCACTCCTGCAGCATCGCACGTTGTCGTCAAGAACATCCGGACGCCGAATCCGTTCCACGGAAGTGCTTCAGAGGACGCCGATGACTGGCTTGACCATTTTGACCGGGTTGCCAACCTCAACGACTGGAACCACGAGCGTAAGCTACGTTACGTGTACTTCGCTCTTGAAGATTCCGCGAGAACATGGTTTGAGAACCACGAGGCGACACTGACGTCATGGGAAGAATTTCGTAGGCAGTTCCTCAATGCCTTCGCCAGGGCGGACAGGAAGGAGAGAGCGGAGTTAGCGTTGGAGGCAAGAATTCAAGGCCCGAATGAGCGAGTGACTGCGTACGTAGAAGACATGAATCGGCTTTTCAGACGTGCGGACCCTTTGATGATTGAAACAAAGAAGGTGCGCCATCTCATGCGCGGCGTCAAAGAGGAAATCGTTGCTGGCCTAATTCGAAATCCGCCGACGACACTTGCAGAGTTCCATGACGAAGCCAGTACTATGGAAAAGGCCCTTCAACAGCTGGCCAGGCAAAACAACCGCGACCGTGTCATTTCAAGGGAGCTCTCTGCCGTTACCCTCGGTAACGACGTTGGCGCCTTGCGAGAACTCATCAGGGCTGTCGTCAAGGAGGAACTGCAGAAGATGCAGACGACCACTGCCCCTGTGGGACAACTTTCCATTGCGGAAATGGTGCGCGCCGAGGTCCGACAGGCCGTCCATGTTCCTGGACAGTACGAGGCACCACAGCAGGTACCGCACGCCGAAATGAGTTACGCTGAAGCAGTACGCCGTCCGCCACCCTCAAGTGCGAGCAGCATGGTACACCCCACTCAACAAATGGACGTAAGCTTCAGGCCGCCTCGCAGCCCACCGCACATCGCCGAAGCAAGGACTAGGAAGAGCGACGTCTGGCGCACCACGGACTACAAACCCCTTTGTTTTCATTGTGGCGAAGCCGGGCACATCTACAGAATGTGTCCTTATCGTCATCTGGGGCTTCGTGGATTCTCGCCGAATGCACCTCGTCCACGACCTGGTGAGCGGCCGCCGGAAATAGAGAGTTTCGTCACAAATCGTCGCAATGATGATCAGCGATGGCCGGAGCACCGTTCGTCGTCTCCTGCTCGTTACAGGTCACCATCACCAAGCCAAGCTTTTACTCGCGGCGCTCTGAGACGCCGCTCGCCTAGCCCGGCGGGTCGGGAAAACTGTGTTCAGCGACCTCCGGAGGTGAGGCCGCTGACGACGACCGTACGCAATATCCTCCACTACGACGACAACGACGAAAACAGAACGACGCAGACGTACAGACGGAGTCGAACACCTTGCGAGAGGTTGTAACGTCGAACATTCCCGTCACCATAGACGACGAAGAAATAACGGCGTTAATCGACACTGGAGCGGACACCTCAGTTATGAGCATGGACCTTGCCTGCAAGCTGAAGAAAGTTTCTACCGAGTGGACAGGGTCGCAGATTCGAACTGCAGGAGGCCATCTGCTAACCCCGGTAGGGAGATGCACAGCGCGAGTGAGCATTCGTGGGTTTACGTACCTCGGAGATTTTGTTATCCTCCCAAGCTGCTCGAGGGACCTAATTCTGGGAATGGACTTTCTGCAGGCTAATGGAGCTGTGATCAACTTACAAAAGTCGCGGGTAACGTTTTCGACGGCGCAGGCCTTAGCAGGGAGCAGCACTGACGACACGTATGTCAACGCCTTGAGGATTGTTGACGAGAACATCACGGTGCCACCAAGGAGCAGCGTATTGGCCCTCGTCACCTGCGACGCATTGGACGGCTATGAGGGTATTGCCGAGGCAAATATCCCGCTGCTGCTTGAAAAACACATCTGCATCGCCCGGGGCCTTGTTCGAATACAGCATAAGTGCTCGCAAGTTTTGTTGACAAAGTTCAGCCATTAGTATCAGCACGTCCCTCAAGGTACAGCTGAGGCATTCCTGAACGAAATTGCTGACTTCTCCGATATCAGCACGTTACAAGTGACTTCACCGGACGCAACAACTCACGCCAGCCTGAATACCCGCGTCCACATTAATGCTGACTTAGCAGATGTCCAGAAGAATCAGCTGCTGGGCCTACTGACAGAATTCTCCGGCTGTTTTTCCACGGAATCCAAAGTCCAGCGCACTTCCGTTACGCAACACCGGATAGTTACAGAGGAGTCGGCGCGGCCTGTTCGTCAGCATCCGTATCGCGTGTCACCTATGGAGTGGGAGGCGATTAAGCGTCAAGTTCAAGGAATGCTAAAGGATGACGTCATCCAGCCGTCGACAAGTCCGTGGGCATCGCCTGTCGTCCTAGTAAAAAAGAAAGACAACACACTCCGCTTCTGCGTTGACTACAGACGGCTTAACCGAGTCACGAAACGCGACGTTTATCCCCTGCCGCGGATCGATGACGCTTTGGACCGTCTGCGTCATGCTCAGTTCTTTACTTCGTTAGACCTAAAGTCAGGCTACTGGCAAATCGAAGTGGACGAGCGTGACCGTGAAAAAAACCGCCTTCGTGACTCCCGATGGGCTGTACGAATTTAAAGTGCTGCCTTTCGGTCTCTGTTCCGCTCCTGCTACGTTCCAACGAATGATGGACACTGTACTCGTTGGACTAAAGTGGCAGACGTGTCTAGTGTACCTAGACGACGTTGTTGTGTTTTCCAGCACGTTCGATGGACATCTCACCCGGCTACGAAGTGTTCTTACCGCAATACGCAAGGCCAACCTCACCATCAAGCCTGAAAAATGTTACTTTGGCTTCCAGGAACTCAAGTTTCTAGGCCACGTGGTCAGCTCCCAAGGAGTACGACCAGACCCAGAAAAACTCGCTGCCGTTGCCGAGTTTCCTCGCCCTAAAGACAAAAAGTCTGTTCAGCGGTTCCTGGGCCTCTGCGCTTACTACCGTCGTTTCGTTGAAGGCTTCTCAAGGATTGCTGAACCGCTCGCGAGACTGACGCGACAAGATGTGCCCTTTGCGTGGACGAAAGAACAGGAGCAGGCCTTCGCCGAATTGCGTAAACGCCTTCAATCCGCTCCAGTGCTGGCGCATTTTGATGACACCGCGGCAACTGAAATACACACCGACGCCAGCAACGTAGGACTCGGGGCCATTCTGGTTCAATGGCAAGATGGCGCAGAACGTGTAATTGCGTATGCCAGTCGTAGTCTCACAAAAGCAGAAGCTAATTATTCAACGACCGAAAAAGAATGCTTAGCAGTCGTGTGGGCTATCAGCAAGTTCCGACCCTACTTATACGGCCGGCCATTTCGAGCGATCAGTGATCACCAGTCGCTCTGCTGGCCTGCCAATCTACGAGACCCGTCAGGTCGCCTCGCTGGTTGGAGCCTCCGCCTCCAGGAATACGACATAACTGTTGTCTACAGATCCGGCCATAAGCATAGCGACGCTGACTGCTTGTCACGTTCTCCTATTCCTTTGACATCCTCCGACTTGGAGCTAGATTTGCCGTTTCTTGGTGTCGTCGACGTGGTGCGCATGGCTGACTATCGACGTGCAGTCTCTGAGCTGCTTCCAGTCATCCGATATCTCGAGGGAGCTGACGTTGTTGTCCCACGCCCACTTTCACGAGGATTGACGTCGTACTGCCTGCGAAACGATGTCCTGTATAAGAAAAATTTCGAGAACAGCCAGGAAACGTTCCTTCTCGTCGTTCCGGCGGCACTGCGCGAGGAAGTTTTACAGGCGTGTCATGACGATCCCTGTGCCGGCCACTTAGGCTTCGCGAGGACATTAGCGCGCATACGGCAAAAATACTATTGGCCACACCTATTTTCGTCGGTTCAGCGCTATGTGCGAACATGCCGTGACTGTCATAGGCGTAAAGTTCCACCCGTCAAGCCTGCCGGCCTCCTTCAGCCTTTGGATCCGCCTCCGGCGCCGTTCCAGCAAGTGGGAATGGACCTTCTTGGGCCGTTCCCCACGTCCTCCTAGCAAAATAAGTGGATAATCGTGGCAACTGACTATTTAACTCGCTATGCGGAGACGAAAGCTGTGCCGCGGGGAACTGCTGCTGAAGTCGCCAGCTTCTTCGTCCACAACATCGTGCTTCGCCACGGTGCACCCGCTGTACTCATTACTGACCGCGGTGCGGCGTTTACAGCGGAGTTATTGCAACACGTCGTCACACTGACGCACACCGACCACCGAAAGACCACAGCCTGTCATCCCCAAACTAACGGCTTAACAGAGCGCCTAAACAGAACATTAGCCGACATGCTCTCCATGTACATTGATGTGGAACACAAAACATGGGATGAAATTTTGCCATACGTCACGTTTGCTTACAATACCGCTGTGCAGGAGACCACCGAGTTTACACCATTCGAGCTTGTTTACGGACGTCGCGTTACAACTCCCTTAGACGCCATGCTCCCGGTAGACCACGGAACCACAAGGAATGACAACACTGAAGATTTCGTCGAGAAAGCCGAGGAAGCTCGCCAGCTTGCTCGGAATCGCATCCGCACCCAGCAGAATACCGACGCCTACCGTTACAACCGGACCCGACGGAATGTCCAGTACCTACCAGGCGACCGCGTGTGGGTGTGGACACCTATCCGACACCGCGGGCTCTCCGAGAAATTGTTGCGTCGCTACTTCGGCCCCTACGAAGTTGTACGCCGCCTCAGTGATGTGAACTACGAGGTGGTGCCTCAAACCTCTGATCCTGGCTCGAACCGACGCCGTCCCCGTGCTGAAGTCGTCCACGTAGTACGGATGAAGCCGTACTACGCACGCCAGGGCTAAGCAACCCTCACAAACTGCTTCAGCATTGTGTACATGCCTCTATGTTTTTTTTTGTCTTTTCATGTTGGCACTCTTGCCCATAGTGCGCGCCCGCTGCCCTTGAAGCGACCGGGCCGGTCGCTTTTGAGAGGGGAGCAATGACGCGAAATAGGTTTGCACGTGTTGAAACGGGACCCTTAAGGCGAGAACGACGAAGTTCGTGGTTGCGCGCGGGCTCTCCGAGGACCAGCCATCGCTACAGGCAGACGTTTTTTCTTAATCTGTCGGTGCTAAACTGTTTTAGTTGTCATAGCTGGGTGACAATATTAAAAGCCAGAAAGAGCACAATGTGCTAATATACGAACGCGGAAGAAAACGCGCACGTGCAGTCTAAAAAATAAAATAAACGGACCAAAAAAAAAAGAGCGAGAGCCACCGCCGCCTACTATAGCACAGGCCTTTCCTCTCTCCCCGAGAAGTGGAGATCTGCCCAGACATCTGTTCCTTCGCGTGCTTTGTGGAGTGGACAAGGTTGCGCGACATGTGCTTCCTCCGGGGACTGCGCCACCGTTTCCTCCTTTTGCTTTATATTTTTATGGGCATCTCCGTCTAGAGCCACGCGTTCGCCGCCTCCGTCTGCTCGCGTTCCGTTGTCGTCTGCTGCGGGTCAGCTTCGGGTTTCACTTTCACTTGGCTGGCGCGCACTCTCCGACGACCATACCCCGCCTCCTGTCAACTTATCGTGGAGGCGGGTGCTGAGGGATGGCAGAGGGGATGCAGCAATAGGAATTTAGAGCTTCTCTGAGCCATTCTAGTGCGGGCACAACGCTTAACCGAACGCACAAGACAAGCGGTGTTGTGCAACACATGTGCGCTACCGCATAGCATGCATTGATTGTGAAAGCAATATAGAAGACCAGGTCTTAGAAGTTCTTGAAAGCAGTATCATATGAGTATGAATGCTGTTATGTACTTGCCCCGAGTGGTCTAACGGTTTACTGTACGAACTGCGGAAACATTCGCAGTAGTTTCCTAGCGTTATCTGCGAAGTAAAAGATCTGTTACTTGCACAGCGCGTCGACAGACCCGAACGCATGAGCTGCATGATTTTATTGCAGCGTCGACGTGTACTTTCTTTCGCGAAATATGGCGATCAAATAGGCTGATTGACGATTCCACACAAGAGTGATTCATTCTCACTGAAAGTCTCACTAGTACCCGGCAGTGAGAAGTAAGCGCACCCATATATCCTTTTGAGGAACCCGTATGGGTTTCCTTTGTAGCAATCGCTACGATTGGGGGGATGTCTCATTTCCTCTAATTAATTATTTCTCTCCACTTTGCGGCTTTCCGCAGAATTATTACGCGCACCCATGTCTTCTTAGTGCCGAACAAAGTGCGCGCTTCGGATATTCCATGACTCCATGCCAGAGAGTACGCCCCATAGGTTAACATGTTATGACGGAATGGCAGAACTAAAGCTTTATTCAAATAAAGCACTTTAAGTGCCTGTCCAAAGGGCATCGTTATGTAGTGTAGAAATTTACCAAGAAAATCGGTGAGGTTTTACTTGTGCTATGGTAAATTAGGGTAAACATAGGTGATGTCCAAAACGTCCGTGACGTGTTTCCGGCTTTTGTAATCGCTTCCACCGCATGCAGCCAGCATAACCTTCATGAGCATCTGTTATCCAAAGGGCGGAGGAAATGTCGCGACATTGCTTCACTGCTAATCGCATTGCCAGCCACAAGTCGTCCTGAGATGGTTTCGGCGGTATTTTTTTCCTACTGTGAACGACACAACGCTCATTCAAGTTTTGTACTCAGTAACACTAATATTTCGCTTATCCTTAGTACAACGCTCCAATTTCAGCAAATTGTACGTATTAGCTCTGCATCGTTCCTATATTGCAGTGATATATCGCTGTGTGCGTACGCGGGTACTTTTGGTATATCTGTAATTTTTTGCTGTCATCGCTATGCAAGGAATGTCGAATTGGCGTTGCCTTAAAGCCTTACTTCTTTCCCTACGTAATACGGCCGGGTGATGCGAGCGCTCGGTACATTAAGAGAAAAATGTACGTGATGTTGTTCCACAAAGTATCTGCCCCGGTTGTGCATCAGTGCATCAATGCACAGTGCATCAGTGCTCAGAACATATTTTTCACGCTCGCTTTCTTCCAAGGCCATGCACAACCATGGTACATAAATGTTCTTTTTTTACTATTATATTAAACGGACACGTTGCACATTTACTCGGGTGTACGGCAAGTTTTTGAAACCCGAGTAAATGTGCAACGTGTCTGTTTAATATAATAGTAAAAAAAGAACATTTATGTACCACGGTTGTGCATGGCCTTGGAAGAAAGCGAGCGTGAAAAATATATTCTGAGCACTGATGCACTGTGCATTTCCCTGTGCACTGTGCACTGTGCACTGCACTGTGCATTTTCAGGAACCGATCAGGCCCTCCTCACTAAGCTTAAAGAGAAGTACGTAGGAGCAGTAATCACTCCCCCATACACCTTGCCATACCAAGAGCAAGAAAACGATGTGCTAGATCCGATAACTAAGGCAGAACTCTTCGCGGCTAATCATCCGCCACCTACCTTTCCCTGTATTTCCCACTTCCCCATTCCCCAGTGAGGAGTAGCAGGCTAGAGACACGCTCTCCAGACCGACCTCTCCTCCTTTCTCTCCATTAAAATCTACTCCTCCTCCTCTTCGCGGCAGCGCAAGCTGCGAAGCGAAATACTGCTCCAGGACCAGATCAGCTCACGAATGCTATGATCCGGAACCTGAGCGACGAGCACCGAGAACAGCTTACACGGTATTTTAATGAACAGATGTGGGAGAGGGGCGTAGTTCCACAACAGTGGAAGGAGGCCAAAATCGTGCTTATTCCGAAAGCAGGAAAACCCCATGATCTACAATACCTCAGGCCGATATCACTAACCTCCTGTCTTGGCTAATTATTTGAGAAGGTGATCCACACACTTCTCACGTCTTACATTGAAGACCGCAACCTATTTCCCACAAACATATTCGGCTTTCGCCAACATTTGTCGACACAATATGTTTTCCTGCTACTTCGCGAAGAAGTTCTTTGCAACACCACGGTTGGTGCGGAACATCTCGTCCTGGCTCTTGATTTAAAAAGCGGATTCGACATTATTTCACATGAACTTATCTTATCTGAGCTAAGTGACATGGGTTGTGGACAAAGAATCTATGATTATGCCCGCTCTTTCCTGACCTCTCGCATCGCGACAATAGGCATTGACACTACGCGCTCAGACCCTTTTCCCATGCCCAATAGAGGTACACCGCAAGGGGCGATACTTTCCCCCCTTCTTTTCAATATCGGCATGAGACGCTTAGCCAAAACACTCGACGTCATACCTGGGCTAGGGTACGCGTTATATGCAGACAATATTACCCTATGGGCAACCAGCGGCTCGTTAGGACAAAAAGAAGAAATCCTGCAAGAAACAGCGACCGCTGTTGAAACCTTCGCTCGCAGCAGTGGAATGAGCTGCGCTCGCGATAAATCAGAATTTACCAGGGTACGAGGTCGAGGCCGTCAAACTCACCAGCCGGTGAACCTGTTTCTAGGAGACAGCCAGATAAAGGAGGTCCAGAAAATGCGAGTCCTCGGACTGTGGCTGCAAAGCAACAAACGAGTAGACCACACCATTAAAACCCTTAGGACTACGGTGAAACAGATCTCCCGTATGATCCGTAGAGTAACTTATCACCGAAAAGGTTTCAAGGAAACGGAGACGATCCGGCTCGTTCAGGCTTTTGTGCTAAGTCGTCTCACATATAGCCTCCCTTTCTAGGACCCCACGAAAACAGAACTAAAGGCCCTAGATGCGTTGATTAGAACGTCGTACAAAGCGGCTCTCGGCCTACCACAGGGAACCTCTACTGAACGCCTGCTGGCCCTCGGGATTCACAATAACTACGAGGAGCTACGGGCAGCGACGCTCATATTTCAACGGGAGCGGCTTAGCTTAACCTCCTCTGGCAGAAAATTACTTTGCCGCGTGGGTTACCCTACTCGTCTACAGTATGCGGGAGAAGAACTCGAATCTCTGCCCAGAGTCCTTCGTGAAAGGACCATAGTAGCACTAATCCCTAAGAACATGAGTCCGAAATACCACCGGGAACGTAGAAGTGCTCGAGCTCGAAAGTTAATGCAGCTATTCGGTGGAAACCCGGATACAGTCTACACAGATGTCGCTCGATGTGGTGCTTACAAATACGCCCTCGCAGTGGTAGGAGCGGCCGCAAATCAAGGGCTTGTGACTTGCGCCACGGCTAGAGTTGCATCTGCGAATACCGCAGAAGCTTCAGCCATCGCGCTAGCTATTAAAACTAAGGACGCTCTGGGGCAATCGTCGATAACTCTTACAGATTCCCAAGTCGCATGTGGACTATTCATCACCGGGAGGCTACCACATAGCACCACTCACCTATTAGGATCCAACCTAACGCAGAAACACATGATCACCTGGTGCCCGGGTCACCCAGGACTCGAGGGCAATGAGAGAGCGGACGGCGCAGCTCGTGCTTTTGTCAACCGAGCGGCCGACCACTCTGACGAAAACCCCTTTTTACCACGAGACATCCTTGAGCACCAGCGGCGCGAGCGAAGAAAGTACAGTCCACCACGCCCTGACCTATCCAGGCAGGACTCTTATGACTGGCGCCGAATACAGACGCACACATTTCCAAACCTTTATTTGAAAAATGCCATTCACCCAACGCTGTACAGCATTTGCTGTCCTTGGTGCGGAGGCCGGCCAACTCTCGCCCACATTAGGTGGGACTGCCAGAACAGGCCACCCAAAATTAATACACCAAAAATAGCCGGCAAACTTTCCGGAAGGGAGCAGTGGGAGACTTAGCTCGCCAGCGAGGATCGGGAGATGCAACTAGCGCTCCTCGACCAAGCACGGCGGACCGCTCAAGCCAGTGGGGCCCTGGACTAGGGGCTCCAGCCACTCGCTTGCTGTATTTTTTTATGCGAAGCATATTACTAGAGCTCAACGCAGCTCCTCAGGCGCGAGGGTGTCGCCTTCAATACCACGTGACACCGTGACGTCACGACAGAGGAGAAACGGGGCTCCAACTCGCGCCGTCACTCGCGGCGTCGCCTTCAAGGCTGACCACGTGACACCGTGACGTCACGACAGAGGAGAAACGGGGCTCCAACTCGCGCCGTCGCTCGCGGCGTCGCGGCGGTATATAAGCAGCTGCGCTTGTTTCTAGGTGGCTTTGGCTCAACTCTTGCAAGATGGGCTGGGTGGGAATCGAACCAGGGTCTCCTGAGTGTGAGCCACGAGTACGATGCTTCAAAGCGGTACAAAAGCGCCTCTAGTGAATGCGGTGTTGCCTTAGAAACGAGCTTCGTTGCCGCGCCGAACGCTGCGTTGCTCGACGCTCACCGCGTCCAATGCGGGGCGCGTAGTCGCTGCGCCGTAGCCCATTGTCTTACACCCCTTGGCGGGTCGACGGGAACGCTCTCGCGTTCCACTCTTGAAGGCGAAGCAGAGTAACGCATGAGTTGTTTCTTCTACTAGCCGAACCAAATATAGCCAAGCAACAGCAGTTCACCAGGCTAAACAGTGGTTCAACAACTAAAATAAAGGCTAGTATGCTTCGCATCCTGGGCTTAACCTTAGCTAAGCCACAGCCATTTTTTTTTTCTTTTAAATAAACGTTTTGATATATATATATATATATATGGGTCATTCCATCTCAAGTGTACTCGGTGTTTTATCGACCATCTGCGATTCTGCTGAAAAAAATCATACTGTTTTACCTCAATGTGGGAAGTAATTATTTAAGCGATTTTTTTGAAAAAAAAATTTTGTAATGCCGTGAGGACGCTTTGAAGGTTGCGCACACAGGTGAAACTATGCCAGGCAGAAAAATTTCTACAAAGTTATTGCTTTGACCTATTACTGCGAATATTTTTTTTAAATTGTCGCCAGACGATACTCTTTCGTGACTATTGTCGTTTATTGCTTTTCATATTAATTCACATAATTTTTAGCCGTAAGGAAAAGTCGACAATTGCCCCTTTTTTAATATTTTTTATAAAAAAAAGTAACATTTACATGAGGAATATATTCACAATAGGGGCTTTTTATGTGTGTATACTAGATGATAAAAATATTCTGATAAGAAATAAAACCTCAACTTTCGCTTAATGTCATGCTAAAAATGAGAAAAATTACGTTCTGACTCAATTTGTGGCTTCATTTTCGCAATGTAGCGTTCCAAGTAAAAATATGGCATAGTCGGCATTGCATAGTATGCTTTGCTGTCTATCTATGTACAAAGATTTAAAAGATTAAATTTTGTTTTAAGCGAGAAAAAAATTTTTGAACTGCACAATCACAACGTTGCGCGTAGCATCTCTTTGCTTCGCCTTCACTGCATAGCACGTCGGTCGGCGTTTCAGTCTGGCTCATTTTACGTGTTTCTTCTTTTCCTATTTGAAGACGAGGTCTTCTTTGCGACTTCAGGTTGATTTGCGGTTCGTGGGGACTGAGTTTGTGGCCATTGTCATCTTGTAAAATTAGATAATTGCAGGCCTTCTAGTGCACGTAGGACAAAAAATAGGCGTCTGAGTTAAGCTTGGGACGAAAAAGATGCACAAAGTTAGCGTACTACTATATACGGAGAAGCTATAAGGCGTAATTCTTAAAAAATACGGCGAAATAAATTCGATCCACATGTCACCATTCACCAAAAACGCGCCAGAACAGGAACCAGAACTGTGGCTTTATTCAACGAACAGGCGATTTGTGGCGTTCTGCTAAACCTAAAACAACGAAAAAGGCCACTGGCCCGCTTGATACCCAGAATGTCTGCGAAGCGGCTTTAAATGTGTGGTTGAAACACGTATTCGTATCGTAAACGCGTCCCGCGACGCCACCCACCGAGGTTGGGAAAGCGACGTCAACACGACGGCATTACGAGCAGACGATAGGTGTGTCGTCTGCTACTGCTCCTCTTTATCCCAGGCAAAGCTACAGCTGTCACAGAAGCAAACCGGCGTTCATGTTTACAGTTTCTTTCCGATGGTCCATGTGTGAATAAAATGTATCAAGTCGACGGTCTGGACGACAGTTTCGGTGCGTCTTCAGTTTCTGAGAATTCAGGTACATGGATTTGCGTAATAATTCGTGGCACGTTTAAACTACACGATGTCTCTAGTTCACGTATTTGCTCTCCAGGACAAGAGGTGGTTTTAGCACCACTGTATTGCCGGACGCACATAAAAATTCTAGCCTTACATTCGTAGGATGACGAAAAAACGTGGCCGTAAAGTTGAATTACGTTTCTTGCCTTTTTGCGTGGCACAGGTGGCTAATGTCAGTTAGACTTTCTGGCACATATGCGCCAACATATAATTCAATGCACGTGTTCCTGGCAATAGAATTCTTACGATTTATTTTCAGGTGCTGAATTACCGCACTGTTCACTTGGACCGAATGGGTGCCACGGGACAATCTACGTGAAAAATGAGTACATCAGTAGTGTGAAAGAACTGAGCGAATTTGATCGCCGGCTCTTGATTCTGCGTTCAAAATGCACACTGGATGATACAGTATGTGCCCATCATCACCACCTCTACGTAAAGAAGTACACATCGCACATAGCATCCAAATGGTGCTCGAATCCTATTTCTTGTCGCCTATTTCTTGTCCTACGTGCACTAGAAGGCCTGCAATTATCTAATTTTACAAGATGACAATGGCCACAAACTCAGTCCCCACGAACCGCAAATCAACCTGAAGTCGCAAATAAGACCTCGTCTTCAAATAGGAAAAGAAGAAACACGTAAAATGAGCCAGACTGAAACGCCGACCGACGTGCTATGCAGTGAAGGCGAAGCAAAGAGATGCTCCGCGCAACGTTGTGATTGTGCAGTTCAAAATTTTTTTTCTCGCTTAAAACAAAATTTAATCTTTTAAATCTTTGTACATAGATAGACAGCAAAGCATACTATGCAATGCCGACTATGCCATATTTTTACTTGGAACGCTACATTGCGAAAATGAAGCCACAAATTGAGTCAGAACGTAATTTTTTTCATTTTTAGCATGACATTAAGCGAAAGTTGAGGTTTTATTTCTTATCAGAATATTTTTATCATCTAGTATACACACATAAAAAGCACCTATTGTGAATATATTCCTCATGTAAATGTTACTTTTTTTTATAAAAAACATTAAAAAAGGGGCAATTGTCGACTTTTCCTTACGGCAAAAAATTATGTGAATTAAAATGAAAAGTAATAAACGACTATAGTCACGAAAGAGTATCGTCTGGCGACAATTTAAAATAAATATTCGCAGTAATAGGTCAAAGCAATAACTTTGTAGAAATTTTTCTGCCTGGCATAGTTTCACTTGTGCGCGCAAGCTTCAAAGCGTCCTCACGGCATTACAAATTTTTTTTTTTCAAAAAAATCGCTTGAATAATTACTTCCCACATTGAGGTAAAACAGTATGATTTTTTTCAGCAGAATCGCAGATGGTCGATAAAACACCGAGTACACTTGAGATGGAATGACCCATATATATATATATATATATATATATATATATATATATATATATATATACTCGGGTTACCTGGTTTTCTCGGGCAGACAATTCCTGTACGAAAGGCTTTAATTTTTTTATAACCATTTCTTTCTGCACTGCATGAAACGTGAAGAATGAAAACGACGCTGTCTTTCCGTGCAACTTCCACATTAGTGCACAGTGTTCCTGCGTAAACACTGCATATAATATGTACCTTGGTTGGTTTGGTGGTGACCGCGAAAAGTTAGGGCAGCGCATGCAACAGCAGTGATATGATCGTGGTTTGCTTCATTCCGCGTTTTCTTAAATTGAATTTCTACATTGTACGTAGAGAAGGACTCTATTGTTGTATCTGATCGTGCTTCTAGTATTTCCAAATTTTGTGGCATAAAATTTTGGTGCTTTTATTTGACAACAGCGCATGAATTATTTACGTACATTCAGAAGGCTACACTGAACTTACGCAACATAAATGAAGAAGCTTCGAACAGCAAGAAATAATTACTAGATTACCGTTAGCAAACTTATTAGTTTCATTACGGTCACCTAAATACGGATATATTGCGCGTTTCTGTTTAATTATGGGGTTTTACTTGACAGAACCACGATCTCATTTTGAGGCACGCTGTAGTGGGCGACTCCACAAATTTGGACCATTTGGGCTTCTTCAACGTGCACCTAAGTCTACAGGGATGTATTCGCCCTGATTGCCTAAATGTGCGCAGTGAGATTGATAAGCATTGTTTGGTAAGCAGAAATTTTTAAGGATTACTTTAACAGGACTGTCTAGTTCTCCCAATTATGCATTTTTATTGTTTATATATTTGGCAGCGTCGCCCAAACTGTGCTTTCCATATTTGCTTCCTACCTTGGTTAACTTCAAGTTTCGTAGAAGAAAAGTGTGGTTTGGGATTATTTGAAGGTAGGCTATTTTACATATGACAATGCTTTAAAATTATTTATCGATGTATATTTTCAGTTTACGAGCGAGGAACACCACCTTGGTGTGTACAGAATTGTCAGTATGTATAAACAGACATGCTTGTGTGCGAATAGCTGATTTTATCATGTTTTCAATTTTAAATTTCGGAACCATAGTTTATTCCCAAAATAATTTATTCTGCAAGTCCTCGGTGTGTGAACAATTATTGAACTGACAACGATAGTTACTCCAGCCTCACACACCACTAAGGTGGATTCACTCCGCCCCCCCCCCCCCCCATCCTTCTCAGTTTTCTCTTCAAATTATATATGTACACCCAGCGGATTGCTGGAGGTCACCAACAGCTGGTATTACTCCTTTTCCCCTGAGGTTTTGCCATTGTACCCCTAAGCTAAGATGGTCGTCAGTTTCATTTAATGTTAAATTTCATGTATAATGCCAGCTTTTTGTTGCTCAGACAGGCTGCTCCTCCAAAAATTCATCGGCGTAGGATAGCTCATCTATTTTTCTCGCCTTCCTTCTCCCGTTCTCGTCCTTCCAAGGACTTTCCTGTCCCAGATTCCGTCCCATGTGCAAATGGTTCTATAAGATATCTGCTTCGTTTCAAAAAATGTGCCGCGTATTCTTTAATCGATAAACAAATCACTGAGCTAGAGTAGAGGTCAAAGTTTACCATCACTTAGAGAGCAAGTGTTGGAAATTCTAGGCGGGCCCAGCACTTGTATTTTGTTATTGCAGTTTTTATGCACTATGAAGCCAGTACTAGGCGGTCTCGATGTCAGTAAGGGTTACAGAGCCTGGCCTACTACTGCTGTTCTGTGTATTTAAGCTTAAGAGTGTCCCTATAAAATACTATCCAAGAGCCTTCGAGCTCAGTGGGCACGGCGGACCGAGCATAGGCATGTGGCCTAACTCTCGTTTCCTCTGCTTCAAGCAGGCCAGTTATTATTACTCCCCAATTATGAGCGATTTCCGCTGTCTATTGGTTCTGCCGTGCCCATGTCAGTGCATTTCTATTGTTTGTGAAGTGTTTAGCGTGTGCAAGTTAATGCTCTGCGGAAATGTTGAGTTGAATCTCGGTCCGAATACGGGAGACCCCAGTACAAAAGATCTACTAAGGCAGTTAGTTGCTGGCTAGCCGGAATAAACTTACAGACGAGGTTTCAGCTCTTCGGGTACAACAGGCAAACATGGAAAAACTGATGCCTGATTTCGCCTCCCAGTTTGCTGTCTAGGAAAAATACACTTCAGGCGAAAGTCGTCAGTTTAAAGAACAGAAACAGGCGCTCGAACTTGCTGTATTAGAACTAACACAAAAAGTTGTTGATACATTTATTCAAAAGCTTAGTATCAACTGCGAATCGATTGGAAGAATTCACCGGAATAGAAAACCTGGAAAGCAAGGACCAGTTATGATATTCTTCCAAAGCTACATAAAAAAACAGGAAATTATGCAAAACGCTTACAAACTTAAAGAAACAGAATACTTTGTTTAGCGCAAAAAACAACCGACACAAGAAAGACGACCCCAGGACAAGGCGCTACTCTCAACTGACATCATTTTATTGCGTCACTCCTTTATAGTAGTGATTGTGAAAAGAACCACGTGAAGTTTGTAGATTGCAGCGTCGGTGTGGTTTATAAGATTCCCTTGTCATGTGGCAAAGTGTATCTAGGGCAGTCAGGCCGCTGCGTTAACGAGCGCCTTAGAGAACATGAGCGATCCATACCAACAGGCACAGGTTCCCATTTGGCTCAGCACTGTAAAACATGCAAGTGCAAACCCATGTTTCGTGATACCGCGATTTTGAAAAAGAGCCGTGACACCACCGCCCGAGAGTTATCGTAAGCATTTTTCATTCAGTCATTGGGGTCACAGTGTATTAGTGTGTCTTCCTTAACCTTAATTGTACCGCGCTGAATTCGGTTTTTTAGATTCTGTCGCATGAGTGCGCTCTTGGGATAGGATGTTGGTGGCTCCACCGCATGGTGCTCACTGCGCATGTTCCTCCAGTTTGAGAAAAAAAGTCTATAGAAGAGTGACGCAATAAAATGGTGTCAGTTGAGAGTAGCGCCTTGTCCTGTCGTCTTTCTTGTGTCTGTTGTTTTTTGCGCTAAACAAAGTATTCACGGATTCGCACCAACTAGCCCGCCAACGCATTGTGTTGAAGAAACAGACTTAGCCGTTCAAAACTATCACTCACGCGAGACACTCCGCAAGCAAAATCTCCTCTGGGCTAGTGCCAAATGCGAGAAAAAAACATGGAAATGAAATAATGCTGATAAACGATAAGCTAAAATTGGGCAGTGAAATTTACGCTTGGGACGACACCACGTGTGCGACGGTCACACTTATTAAAGCGGATCACATAAAATTAAAGCCATTGAAACGTACACGTGTCTGCCGAAACGCTTTAGCAGCTGCAAGACTTGCAATGCGTCTGGCTGTGAGCCATTCAAAATGTCCTTACTTTGAGCACACGCTGCGAAGCTTTATTCAAAACGCTCCGCAGAAGTTTTGGAGGCACTTGCTGAAGAAAACCGCGGTTCTCTTGCACACGAGCCGGATGCTCTACCTCTACGCCATAGCTGCTCTATCGAAGCAACCACAGTGCTAAAAAACGGGCACGTCCTATGCTACCGGGCCTTAGCGGAGGGACTAGAACTAGGAGTCGGATTCCTGATTAATAAGGATATAGCTGGTAACATAAAGGAATTCTGTAGCATTAACGAGAGGGTGGCAGATCTTGTTGTGAAACTTAATAAGAGGTACAAATTGAAGGTCGCACAGATCTAAGCGCCTACATCCAGTCATGATGACCAGGCAGTCGAAAGCTTCTATGAAGACGTGGAATACGCGACGGGTAAACTCAAAACAAGATACACTGTGCTGATGGGCGACTTCAATACCAAGGTAGGCAAGAAGCGGGCTGGAGACAAGGCATTGGGAGAATATGGCAAAGGCACTAGGAATAGCAGGGGAGGGTTATCAGTAGAGTTTGCGGAACGGAATAATATGCGGATAATGAATACGCTCTTCCGCAAGCGGTATAGCCGAAAGTGGACGTGGAGGAGCCCTAACGGCGAGACTAGAAATCCAATAGCCTTCATACGGGTAGGCAAGAAGCAGGCTGGAGACAAGTAAGTAGGGGAATATGGCACATGTTCTAGGAATAGCAGGGGATAGTTGTGTGTAGAGTTTGCAGAACCGAATAACTTTACGATAAGGAATACTTCTTCCGCAAGCGGGATAACCGAAAGCGCACGCGGATGACCTTGAACGGCGAGACTAGAAATGAAATTGACGTCATATTCTGGGATAATACTGGCATCATACAAAATGTGGACATGCTTGGCAAGGTGCGCTGCAGCGACCATAGGATGGTAAGAACTCGAATTAGCCTAGGCCTGAGGAGGGAACGAAAGAAACTGGTACCTAAGAAGCCGATGAATGAGTTAGGGGTAACAGGAAAATAGAGGAATTCCGGATCAAGCTACAGAACAGGCATTCGGCTTTAGCTCAGAAAGAGGACCTTAGCGTTGAAGCAATGAGCGACAATCTTATGGACATTATTAAGGAGTGCGCAATAGCAGTCGGTGGTAACTTCGTTAGGCAGGATACCGGTAAGCTATCGCAGGCGACGAAAGATCTGAATAAGAAACGCCAATGTACGGAAGCCTCTAACCCTACAGCAAGAATAGTACTGGCTGAACTTTCTAAGTTAATCAACAAGCGTAAGATGGCTGACCTAAGGAAGTATAATATGGATAGAATCGAGCATGCTCTCCGGAATAATGGAAGCCTAAAACAGGTGAAGAAGGAAGGAGGAATAGGTAAGCATGAGGTGCATGCGTTAAGAGACAAAGCCGGCAATGTCATTAATAATATGGATAAGATAGTTCAAGTGGCTGAGGGGTTTTATAGAGATTTATATAGTACCAGTGGCTCCCAGTAATCTAGATGAATTTGACATCCCACATGCAATGCCAGAAGAAGTAAAGAAAGCCTTGGGAGCTATGCAAAGGGGGAAGGCAGTTGGGGAGGATCAGATAAAAGCAGATTTGTTGAAGGATGGTGGGCAGATTGTTCTAGAAAAACTGGCCACCATGGATACACAATGCATCATGACCTCGAGCGCACCGGCACCTAGGAAGAACGCCAACATAATCTTAATTCACAAAAAAGCGGCCGCCAAAAAATTGCAAAGTTATAGACCGATCTACTCTCTGTTGCCTACAAAGTATTTACTAAGGTAATCGCAAATAGAGTCAGGAACGCCTTAGACTTTTGTCAACCAAAGGAGCAGGCAGGATTTCGTAAAGACTACTCAGCAATAGACCATATTCACACTATCAATCAGGTGATAGAGGAATGTGCAGAATATAACCAACCCTTATATATAGCTTTCATTGACTACGATAAAGCGTTTCATTCACTCGAAACCTCAGCAGTCATGCAGACATTACGGACTTAGGGTGTAGACGAGCCGTATGTAAAAATACTGAAAGATATCTATAGCGGCTCCACAGCCACTGTAGTCCTCCATAAAGAAAGCAACAAAATCGCAATAAAGAAAGGCGTCAGGTAGGGAGATACGATCTATCCAATGTTCTTCACAGCGTGTTTACAGGAGGTATTCAGAGAGCTGGATTGGGAAGAATTGGGGATAAGAGTTAATGGAGAATACCTTAGTAACTTACGATTCGCTGATGATATTGCTTTGCTTAGTAATTCAGGGGACGAATTGCAATGCATGCTCACTGACATGGACAGGCAAAGCAGAAGGCTGGGTCAAAAAATTATTCCGCAGTAAACTAAAGTAATGTTTAACAGTCTCGGAAGACAACAGCAGTTTACGATAGGTAGCGAGGCACGGGAAGTGGTACGGGAATACATCTACTTAGGGCAGGTTGTGACCGCGAATCCGGATTACGAGACTGAAATAACCAGAAGAATGAGAATGGGCTGGGGTGCGTTTGGCACGCATTCTGAGATCATGAACAGCAAGTTGCCATTATTCCTCAAGAGCAAAGTCTACAACAGCTGTGTCTTACCAGCACTCACCAACGGGGCAGAAACCTGGAGACTTACGGAAATGGTTCTACATAAATTTAGGACGACGCTACTAGCTATGAAAAGAATGGCGGGTGTAACGTTAAGAGATAAGAAGAGAGCAGATTGGGTGAGGGAACTAACGCGAGTTATTGACCTCTTAGGAAAATCAATCAAGGAAAATAAATGGGCATGGGCAGTGCATGTAATGAGGAGGGAAGGTAATCGATGGTCATGAAAGGTTACGGACTGGATTGCAAGAGAAGGAAAGCGTAGCAGGGGGCGGCAGAAAGTTAGGTGGACGGATGAGATTAAGAAATTTGTAGGGACAACATGGCCAAAATTAGCACATGACCGGGGTAGTTGGAGAAGTATGGGAGTGGCCTTTGCCCTGCAGTGGCTGTAGCGAGGCTGATGATGACGATGATTCAGGAAAAACGATCCTGTCGACCAAAGTATGCAAAATGACGTTCTTGTCGCCGATAAAGCGAGCATTGCTGAACATTTGAATACATATTTTTACAGTGGTTTTTTTTTCGAAATTCAGCTCCCAAATACCGCATAATGCTGCATTATGTCCTCCCGAACCAAGCATTGTATGTTCTGCAGGCGATTTATCCACGATGTTGAATGTGAAAACAAAAGTATCTCCTGGTCCTGACGGGATTCCAGATATGTTCTTGTAGCGTTATAGTGAATTGATATCCAAATTTTCTCTCATACTTTTTCGTGCAAGCCTATGAACTAGCAGTGTGTCTTTGGATTTGAGAGTTGCGCAGATTCTGCCAATACTTAAGAAAAGTAGCGCGTCATCTGTTACAAATTTTCGTGGAATATCACTTACATCTTCTTCTGGTAAAGTCATTGAGCACATTGTAGCCACTTATATAAATACCTTTCTAATTGACAGATACAGTTTTTCTCTATTTTAGTGCGGACTTAGAAAGGACTTTCAAAAGTCACCCAACTAGCATCTTTAGGTCATAGCTTTGCTGAAGCACTAAACAGGTCCGGGCAGATTGACGTTATTTTTCTAGATTTTAAGAAAGCGTTTAACCTTGTTCCACATGCAAAACTAATGTGTGCGCTTGATTTTATTGGGCTTCCTTCTTTCATAACTACCTGGGTGTCTGCTTACCTTTCTAATCATCCACAGTTCGTCAGTATTGATTCTCATTGTTCCAGCTACCTCTTAGAAACTTCTGGGGTACCGCAGGGAAGTGTGCTGGGACCATTACTGTTTTTGATGTACACAAATGACATTGTATATGATTGATGAACCACTGCAAATTAGGCTTTTTTCAATAATTCTGTATTGTTTAATGATATTAGGTACTCTGAAGATCAAGTCATTCTGAATTCTAACCTTCAGAACAATATTTCCTATTGCAATCAATGGGCTAAAAAGGTCAAGAATGACAAAACAGTATTCATGAAAGTTACCAATAGAAAGAGTAGCCTATCATTTTCGTGTAAAGCTCGATCTCACCCGCTCGAGGAAGTTAATGAATACACTTACCTAAGTGTAACTTTGAATGAAAAGGTAGAGAGAATAGATAGGCCAATTCAGTTGCTGTCGGATCCCTTTGACAAAATTCAGGAACGCTTGTGCAGGCAAGACAGGGAAATAAAGAACATAAAATTCAAGATCGACAAACTTGAGAAGGAGGATACAGCTAAGGGTTTCGCCCAGCTTGAGATTAATTTTGATGACCTCGAGTGGCGCACCCGACGTCTGAATGTTGAAATACATGGAATTCCTGAGACTGCAGGTGAAAATCTTTTAAATAAGGTAAATGATCTTGCGAAAGTATTGAATTTAATGGAACTTGCTCCGGCTGATATTTCCGCTATTCACAGAATGGCATCAAGGCCAGGTAGAGAGCGTGGACTGATCCTTCACTTTGTCCACCAGGACCTTCGAGATTCGTGGCTTGATAATAGAAAATCCTTGAGGCAGAAACAACATCATGTTTACATTACTGAGAATATGACCAAGCGTTCCCGGGCTCTCTAGCAGGAGCGAAAACCTGGGCTAGGAGAGTTGGCTATGACTTTGCATGGCATTCAAATGGGGAGATCTTGGTGCGTAGAAAGAGTGGAGAACGTGCGCAGGTCATCAGGTGTGAGGGTGACTTGTCAGTGTTGATCAATTCATGTGTTTGTTTTTGAACTGTTCCTTAGTATTCTTTTTTTTTTTACTGGTCCGTAAAATGGATGACCTCGGATATGTCGCCCTTCGTGAGTTAGTGAAGCGGTTTGAAAGTGTACAAAGCGGATTTCTTCCACGCTTGCATTAAATGCACAATCAATTGAAACAAAGTAAATGAACTCAAGTGTGAGTTTTACCAAATGAAAGGTTGTTTTGATGTAATTATGCTAACAGAAACCTGGAAATCGAATATTTCAGAAGAACCTAACCTAATATAAAAACGTTCTCTGTGTTTAGGCGAAGTCATCGAGGGGGTGGTTTCACCATGTTACTTGATAATTCTTTACCAGCCGTATTGCTTGAAAATTTCACATTAGTTACGAGATGTTGCGTGTTCACTTTCAAGCTGTCATAGTTGCTTTATGTTACCGGCCACCTGATGGTAACTTGCCTGATTTTTTTTTTTGCATTTTTAGATGTTTTCTTAACATATGTAAATCAACACCAATACACCGTTATATTGAGTGGTGATTTCAATATTGACATGGGGTATGATGGCACGAAAAAGTCTGACTTTGAAACTACTATTGTATGCAACGGTTGCGAAAACATTATAAATAGATCCGCTAGAATTACTCTGTCTTCGGAGGCCACCATAGACCTATTTATCACAAACTGTGATCTGTCGTGTGTGACCAGTGCTGTCCTTACGTATCCTATTTGTGATCACATGGCGATATGTTGTTCTGTAAAAACAGGTGCACCTACGTTAATTCAGAGTGACATTCCTTATCGTTATCAGCAAGTCTCGCCAGCTGGTTTAGACGCCTTCAGTTCAGAGATTGGCACTTTGCATTGGGACAAAGTTTTTAACTCAAATGATGCGAATGCAGCCTATGACGCTTGTTTTTTAAATTTTATATTTGTAAATACAAAAACACTTCCCTTGTAAACAACGGAATAAACGTAAAGGTTGCCGTAAACCTTGCATGACGCGCCAACTCCTACGTAAAATTAAAAAAAAAAGAGTCAGATTATTTCGGAAATTCATGCGTACGCGCGACGAGGCGGTCCTAATTGCTTTCAAGCAGTTCCGAATCGCCTTAAATAAAGAAATGAAGAAATCAAAGGAGCTGTATTACATACAAGCATTTGCTTTGTGCTAAAAACGAGCAGATGTTTTATGGAGTAAAATAAACTCTTTGATGGGCCGAAATCCGAGAACAGAACAAATTAAGGAGGTGCTCCATGACGGAAACTTGCTCTGTGGAGAGGATATGGCCAATGTTCTTAATGATTACTTCGTTTACAGAGACTTTAACGACAGATCACCCGCTGCTTACCGAACACTGTGTTCAGAAACGACAACCACGTTTTTCTTAGCAGGTACTATTGAACCAGAAGTCCGCACAGTATCCCTTGGCTTAAGAAACAGTCGCAGCTGCGACGCAGGTGGCATGCAAATAAAACCAGCGAAATATGTTATTGATCAGACTAGTCCAGCACTAACGCACATATTTAATCTTTGTATTTCGACAAGGGTTTTTCCTTCGAAAATGCAAACGGCACGCGTAATGGCTCTCTACAAAAAAGGGGAACAAGCATACACTGCCAATTATCCACCGATATCTATTCTCCCCGTATTTTCTAAAGGTTATTATTTTTAGTCGCTTGTCCTGTTTTTGCACCAAATATGTCCCGACAAAATCACGATATGGCTTCCAAAAACATAAGTCTACAGAACTCGCCCTACAGGATCAAAAAGAATACACCCTGCAACAGTTTGAACAAAAATATGAAGTATTCGGAATTTTTGTGAATTTCACACAATCATTTGACTGCAGTCACCACGGCATTTTATTTGAAAAATTAAACCATTATGGCATTCGTGGGCTCCCTCTCGGGTTACTTAAAAGCTATCTGGCGCATAGATGTGAATTTGTTCCTATAAATGATTTCGTATCAGATAAGAAGAAGAAAATTTCAGGTGTACCACAGGGGAGCATTCTTGGTCCTTTATTGTTCACTTTATATATTAATGACATAGTCCATATCTTCCCAGAAGTTAAGTTTATTATCTATGCAGATGACACGAGTATATTTGTCACGTCAGCATCAGATCTTATTCTTTCTAGTAAAGCTAATGACGTCCTAGAGAAGTTAGATAACTGGACAAGTAACAATAAGTTAAAAATAAAGACAACTAAAACAAAAGCCATAGTCTTTCATTCGAAAGGTCAACAAGTGACTTTCCAGAATAACCTTGTATTTAGAGGCTCAGATATAGAAATAGTGAAGTCAGTGAAAGTACTTGGGGTACATTTCTCCAGTCCTTTACAATGGTATGACCACGTCAATAATATTCAAATAAAACTAAGACGGATACCTGGACTATTAAACCGTATTCGGTACCTTATCCCCAACTCGGTGAGGTTATTGATATACAAATCGCTGTTTAGTTCTTATCTTAACTACTGCTATTTCGTTTGGAGAACAACTACTGAAACAAACTTAACGAAATTACTGCGAATACAGAAGGAAATACTCAGGCTGATAGACAACGCTATAGTTCTAGCACCTGGCGACCCACTATTTAAAAAAATATAGGATAATCAAAGTGAATGACCTATATCAATACAGACTACTAAGAGAGTACTGTCTTAGCTGCAAACGCACAAACTTTTTGTTCATGGAGATGGCGAATCTTTGCTTAAAGGAAAGGCCTAGGAAACAATAAATACAGAAATGTGGAACGCTTCTTACTTTCGTACTAATTATGGCTTTCAGATGCTTCGATGTACTCTCCCGCGAATTCTAAATAATTACACCAGCAAAGGTATAGATCTCATTTAAGTGTCATTTAAGTGTCTCATTTGTGTCTCATTTAGGTGTCACACAATTAGCGTATCTTCTTGTTGCATAAACTATGTAGCAATTTATTTAAACGCAGAAGATTGCAGCAGTTTTCTTCATTGTATAAGCTATGTATAAACTATGTTTTCAGTTTTCCTTTATGTCTTGATCTTTACGTACAACAATGCGTCACTTAAAAAAAAACGAAAACGCTGTGATATTGTGACGTCCTTCAGCTGCTGCCATTGTTTACAAAGGGGGCGGAGGATCCCTCAAGCCGTCATTTAAACGGCTTTTCCCTCCGCCTCCTGTTACACTGTGCTGTGACGAAGCAAATAAATAAATAAATAAATAAATAAATAAATAAATCACTATAACCAATAATCTTAGTTGCCATAAACATATATATCAAACATATGGACGTCAGCTTTTAAGAAACTTTGCCTCCTCAGACAAAAATTAAAACCTGCCCCTACTAGCGCAAAGCTCTTAGCCTACACCTTAATCACCAGACCTAAATTCGAGTGCGCATACAACGTCTGGGACCCTTACACAAAACACAGCATTGATGCATTGGAAATGATTCAGCGAAATCTGTGGATTTATCATTAAGAAATACTGCTCTACTGACTCTCCCACCACTCCCATGACGCAGCATAACATGCAGACAGTGCAAATACGAAAAATTCACCTAGAAAAGTTACTTTTCCTAATAAACCTACAACGCTAGAGTCAATCTTATTGAATATTCTTTCTTTGCGCGCGCAAGAACTATATAATTTACTCCCGACTGATCTACTAACCAGTATTGGTGCCTTCTACAAAATAGCTCATTGACAGTTGCAGATTTATTGTTTCCTGTTCCTGCTATGTGTCATTCTTTATATATTCAGTTTACTGCAATGTAATCTGCTGTAATTTTGCAGTCGTTATTGTTGTTGTCTTTTTGTTTTGCCTCTCCCGCTAGGACCCATTTAGGGTCTGCAGTACGCTGTAAACAAAATAAAAAAGCATTGGACACGCTGTCAAGCACCGAGTCCTTGCGACAACGGCAGTAAGCAGGTGCTGCGTTCCGTTTTATCGGCGGCCGCGAGACATGCGTGCTGGCACACGTTATCGGTGTCGCACACCTGGGCCACTACGAGTGGCCGACACTCGAAGACGTGCTCAAACGGACGCCGTCGACTCTGTGCCACTACTAATCGCCGAGATGCCACTCCTTGTGCATCCAACCCTCTCAGGCTTGGCCCGCGACGGCCGACCGCTAGTTGGCCGAGCATCACGTGCGCGCAATCTCACGTTCGATGGGATCCAGGTGCGGTTGTGCTCGCGGCAAAGGAAAAGTAGCCGTTTGAATATTCTCCAGTGGCTATCGACCTAGTTTTCATGCTGCATGCACAGCCTTGCGAGTAGTACGGCCATTATGCTCAAATGCGCGTAACATTACTAAAAAAAATATATAGTGTTCATGCTACTTTCGGTGAACTAGAAACGCATAATTTTGTACACATGGCGTAAAGTTCTTGCGTTTCGTTTATTGCGATGAAACGGCCCACCAACATTGCGGAGAATAGGTGATTACTCAATTTTCTCCTTATACCAGTGCAACGGACAAGAAGGCCCGAAAAATGTCTCTCACCTGACAAGGGCCATCGAAAGAAACGTTTACCCTACGAGAAAACGATGCTTCTTCCGCCACATATTGCGACACAGGCTACTGATCGTCTAGTTTGGTATGCATCACTAGCAATAGTGAAGAGCGTGCGACGGCGTTAAAGACAAAATTTAACATTCGTATCCACTGTCAGTGTCGCTGTTTTTCAACCTAGATATACTCTTTATTTCACTAAGTTCCGAATGATAGGATTGGCCTTTATTTCCTTATAAGGAAATCACTACGAAAGAGGCCTCCAGCAGAAGTACGAATCGCACCATCAGCATTGCTGATTTAAACCGGATAAACATTACACTATGGTCACATTGTATATTCACAACATGACGAACAGCACAGACGACGGAGACGCAGGCAGGGCTTCTGCACTGCTGTTTTTTCTTCTTTGTCTTCTTTAGTAAAGGGAAATTTGGTAACACAAAAATTACATGCTTAAAGACGTATAAAGATACCACAAATCCTGGCTTACCGGAAAAAACAGCTGAGTGAAAATAAAACAGTCACAGCAACGATTACGCATGCATAATCGAAGACGCATCTGTCCTGTCCTCCTGTAAACACGCTGTGAATAGCATTGGAGGGATCATATCTCCCTGCCTGACGCCTTTCTTTAATGGGATTTTGTTGCTTTTCTTGTGGAGGTCTACGGTGGCTGTGGAGCCGCAATAGATATCTTTCAGTATTTTTACGTACGGCTCGTCTACACCCTGACTTCGTAATGCATCCATGACTGCTGAGGTTCCGACTGAATCAGACGCTTTCTCGTAATCAAGGAAAGCTACATATAAGCGTTGGTTATATTCCGCACATTTTTCTATTACCTGATTGATAGTGTGAATATGGTCCCCTCGTCTATCCGTTATCTTGAACAAAACGTAGAACGAACAATCGCAGCCTCAAGACGCCACTTGCTTTTTTCTTGCGTACCTAATCCGACAAGATGATGCATACAGCAGCGCCTACTGCGATACATCAGTGAGCATGGCAGAATAAGTCATCGCCGAAACATCACGCGCACTGAGACAGCGGCTGTACGGTTTCATATAGCTCACGCCGACCTCGTATGGCGCTTGCCGCCTTCACTTCAGTTAACTTTATTGTCTTAAAGACGCATCATTCATACATATCATCCTGAGCAGCAGCAGTAGCAGCAGCAGCCTGGTTACGCCCACTGCAGGGCAAAGGCCCCTCCCATTCTTCTCAAGCTACCTCGGTCGTGTACTAATTGTGCCCATGTTGTCCCTGCAAACCTCTTAATCTCATCCACCCACCTAACTTTCTGCCGGCCCCTGCTACGCTTCCCTTCCCTTGGAATCCAATCAGTAATCTTTAACGACCATAGGTTATCTTCCCTTATCATTACATGTCCTGCCCATGCCTATTTCTTTTTTCTTGATTTCAACTAAGATGCCATTAACTCACGCTTGCTCCTTCACCTAATCTGTTCTTTTCTTATCCCTTAACGTTACACCCATCATTCTTCTTTCCATGACTCGTTGCGTCATCCTCAATTTAAGTAGAACCATTTTCGTAAGCCTCCCGGTTTCTGCCCTGTACGTGAGTACTAGTAAGACACAGCTGTTATACACTTTTCTCTTGAGGGATAATGGCAACCTGCTGTGCATTATCTGAGAATGCTGCCAAACGCACCCCAGCCCATTTTTATTCTTCTGATTATTTGAATCTAATGATCGGGATGCGCGGTCACTACCTGCCCTAAGTAGATGTACTCCCTTACCACTACCAGTGCCTCACTACCTATCGTAAACTGCTGTTCTCTTCCTTCACTGTTAAACATTACTTTAGTTTTCTGCAGATTAAATTATAGACCCACCTTTCTGCTTTGCCTCTCCAGGTCAGTTAGCATGCATTGCAGTTGGTTCCCAGAGTTACTAAGCAAGGCAATATCATCAGCGAATCGCAAGTTACTAAGGTGTTCTCTATTAACTCTTATCCCCAATTCTTCCCAATCCAATTCTCTGAATACCTCTTGTAAACACGTTGTGAATATCATTGCAGAGATCATATCTCCCTGCCTGACGCCTTTCTTTATAGCGATTGTGTTGCTTTCCTTATGGCGGACTACGGTGGCCGTGGAGCCGCTATAGATATGTTTCAGTATTTTTACGTACGGCTCCTCTACTCCCTGATTAGGTAATGCCTCCATGACTGCTGAGGTTTCAATTGAATCAGACGCTTTCTTGTAATGAAGGAAAGCTAAATATAAGGCTTGGTTTTATTCAGCACATTTCTCTATCACCTGATTGACAATGTGAATATGGTCTATTGTTGAGTAGCTTTACGGAATCCTGCCTGGTCCTTTGGTTGACAGAAGTCTAAGGTATTCCTGATTCTATTTGCGATTACCTTAGCAAATACTTTGTAGTCAACGGACAGTAAGCTGATCGGTCGATAATTTTTCAAGTCATTGGCCTCCCCTTTCTTATGAATTAGGATTATGTTAGCGTTCTTCCAGGATTCCGGTACGCTCGAAGTCATGAGGCATTGGGTATACACGGTGGCCAGTTTTTCTAGAACAATCTCTCCACCACACTTCAACAAATCTGCTGTTACCTGATCCTCCCCAGTTGCCTTCCCCCTTTGGATAGGTCCCAATGCTTTCCTTACTTCTTCTGGCGTTACTTGTGGGATTTCAAATTACTCTAGAATAATATCTCTTCCATTATCGGCGTGGGTGCCACTGCTACTGTATAAATCTCTATAGAACTCCTCAGCCGCTTGAACTATCTCATCCATATTAATAATTATATTACCGGCTTTGTATCTTAACGCATACATCTGATTCTTGCCTATTCCTAGTTTCCTCTTCGCTGCTTTTAGCCTTGCGCCGTTCCTGAGAGCATGTTCAATTCTGTCCATATTACACTTCCTTATGTCAGCTGTCTTAACCTTGTTGAATAACTTCGAAAGCTTTGCCTGTTCTATTCTAGCTGTAGGGTTAGAGGCTTTCATACATTAGCGTTTCTTGATAAGATCTTTCGTCTCCTGCTATAGCTTACTGGCATCCTGTCTAACGGAATTACAACCGACTTCTATTGCATATTTCTTAATGATGCCCATAAGGTTGTCGTTGATATCTTGAACACTAAGTTCCTCTTCCTGAGTTAAAGCCAAATACTTGTTCTGTAGTTTGATCCGAAATTCTGTTTTTTCCCTCTTACCGCTAACTCATTTATCTGCTTCTGATGTACCAGTTTCTTCCGTTCCCTCCTGAAGTCTAGGCTAATTCGAGTTTTTAGCATCCTATGATCACTGCAGCGCACCTTGCCGAGTACGTCCACATGTTGAATGATGCCAGGGTTAGTGCAGAGTATATATAAAGTCTATTTCATTTCTAGTCTCGCCATTCAGGCTGCTCCACGTCCACTTTAGGCTATCCCGCTTGCGGAAGAAGGTATTCATTATCCGCATAATATTCTGTTCCGCAAACTCTACTAATAGCTATCCCCTGCTATTCCTAGTGTCTATGCCATATTCCCCCACTGACTTGTCTCCAGCCTGCTTCTTGCCTACCCTGGCATTGAAGTCGCCAATCACTATACTGCATTTTGTTTTGACTTTACCCATCGCCGATTCCACGTCTTCATAGAAGCTTACGACTTCCTGGTCATCATAACTGGATGTCGGGCCGTTAGACCCGTACGACCTTCAATTAGGTTTCGCAACAAGAACTGCCACCCTCTCGTTAATGCTGTAAAATTCCTGCATGCTACGAGCCCTATGTTACCCTATGCATGCAGCAGTATGCATGTTACCACTCCCTATTAATCAGAAATCCGACTCCTAGTCCTCGTCTCTCCGCTAAGCCCCGCTAGCACAGGACGTGCCCGCTTTTTAGCCCTGTATATGCTTCTTTCGTCTGCCTAACTACACTGAGCCCTATTATATCCCATTTACAGCCCTCTAATTCCTCCAGTGGCACTACTAGACTCGCCTCACTAGATAATGTTCTAGCGTTAAATGTTGCCAGGTTCAGATTCCAATGGCAGCCTGTCCGGATCCAGGGATTTTTAGCACCCTCTGCTGCGTCGCAGGTCTGACCGCCGCCGTGGTCAGTTGCTTGACAGCTGCTGGGGTCTGAGGGCCACGGTTTGGTTGTTGTATTCATATAGGAAGTTGTGGCGCACTACTGTACCAGGGTTGCCATCCTGCTCTGGTGAGGGAGTGCGTTACCGGTTCTGGTCAACGGGATCAGGCCGCACTCCTGACCTGTTGATGCAATTTTTTCGACACGCGGGCTTCTTTTTAAATCCTGTGGAAAATTGCGCGACACCGGGATTCGAACCACGGTCCTCCTGCACGCGAGGCGGATGCTCTACCTCTACGCCTCCGCTGCACCCTTACTACATGATGTGTGAGCAAATCGAGAACAAGGTGAAACCACGAGCCTGCTCTCACCTTGTTCTCGTTTGGCTCATCTTCTTGAACTTCTATCTCCCGCCTTCCCCTTGTTTTCCCTTTATAACGTGTGGGAATAGCACCAGTGCATAATTACCCTAGTAAATAATTTAGCCCAAAACACAATCAAAGAAAACCCTAAGAGTATTGCGAGGTGCCGTCAAATGCTAGTTCATACTGTAGTTCTGGTGGCGTCCCCATGTTCTTTCCTTTAACGAGAGGCGTACGTGGGTCAAACCAGGATCGCCGCCGCTGCTTCCACAGACAGGCAGTTTCAGATATAATATCACAGTGGGTGAAGTCAAAGCGTTGTTTGGGCAAACTGTTCCAACTGTCTCCAGGATCCTGTTTACGGGTGAGATCCCAATTACAAATCGAAAATTCCAATTTCGTTAATAGGGGCACTGCAATTCTGTCCGCGATCTAGCTTCCAGGTGAGACGTGTTCGGGCAAAGCCGATAGATGCCTCATTTGCGAGGTCTACGTATGGGTGGTGCGTCCTGCAAGAAGTCGTGGAGGAGCGTGGGTTTTCTCGCCCGCCGTGCAGGCCTTCCACACTTGAGTCTATTGTGTCGTTCCGTCCTTGAGCCCATTACCACGCAAGTGTTGATCCGAGTGCACCTTGCCAGCGTGGGGGCGCCGAACTCTGCCGTGCGTTCTCGCCCCCCCCCCCCCCCCCCGAAGAAAGACGGGCAAATACACGGGGAATGCGGACACGAATATTTCGTTGATTTATTTATTTAGTTATTTTATTTGATACATACTGCCGGCCCTTGTGTCAGGCCTTGGGCAGGAGTGGGTATGAAACAATGCAAGCGTACAAATATTCTCTCCGTCAACGGCATCTTAACGCCGGGCGTGACAGCACTCGGTACTGCGTATAACAATGAGAACATTTAATACCGTAGCTAAATTATCCGAAACGATAAAGTGCTCACATCAAAGACGAAATGACCACCCCAGGTCGTTCCAGTGACGGGTTGTATGCGGGAAAAACAAGTTTTTAAAAGAATTCGTTTTGGGCTGATGTTCACCCACTTTCACCGAGTGGAAGGAATGTATTTCCCGTCAATGTACTAGTTTCATATAGGAAAAAGAAAAAAAAAGAAAAGAAAAAAGAAAAAAGAAAAGAAATGGGCATGGGCAGGACACGTAATCAGGAGGGAAGATAACCGATGGTCATTAAGAGTGACGGAATGGACTCCAAGAGAAGGAAAGCGTAGCAGAGGGCAGCAGAAAGTTAGGTGGGCGGAAGAGATTAAGAAGTTTGCAGGGACAACATGGCCACAGTTAGTACATGACCGGGGTAGTTGGAGAAGTATGGGAGAGGCCTTTGCCCTGCAGTGGGCATAACCAGGCTGCTGCTGATGATGATGATGGTGATGTACTAGTTTCAAGTATACTTATCCATTCCTACAATTTATCATAATATAACTGTTGTGTATAGGGGGCGCTGTCAATTATACCAAGTGTATATAAGCGATTGCCATCAGAATAAAGGCAGTTCCGTGGTTCCCCGTCAATGCATAGTCTTGTCTTATCAGTTGGCGCTTCGCGTCACAACAATCTGGCGCAGTCGGCGAAGCTAGCGAGCTAGCAACGAACTGTTTTCCCTTACCTGGCTCCGTGCTGTTCCAAGGGGCGTCACCTACGAAATGGCAGCGTACGGACTACCGTCATTACCGCCTTTCCTGGAGACTCCTGGAGATGCGACAATTCCATGGGAGCAGTGGCGCGATGATTTCACAAATTTTCTTGAAGCGACGGGGATGGACGCGCAACCGCCACTACGGAAAAAGGCCATTCTGCTGCAATGTCTTGGGGTCGAGGGACGCCGTGTTTTTCGCACATTGGGCCCAGAGCCGGCACGAACGTCAGACACGACAAAAGCCGGGCCGGAGACAAGCAAACCAGCAGGAAAAGACAGGACGGAGGCAAGTGAAGCGGATAGTTACACGGAGGCGTTGAGCCTATTGGAGCGGCAGTTCTCAAGCACCGTCAACGTACTGGTCGAGCGACGTCGATTCACGTTACGTCGGCAACTGCCGAACGAGCCGATACGAGAGTACGTCAGTGCTCTCCGACAGTTAGCAAAGACGTGCGACTTCGGGCAATTCTTGGAAGCGGCTCTACGAGACAGGGTTGTTGACGGAGTACGGAGCACTGAGTTGCGACAGAAATTGCTCGTGAAGGGGTCACAACTTACGCTCGCAGAGGCAGTGGAAATGCTACAGACGTACGAGCAGGCAGCGGAGGGGGCTGCGATCTATGACCAAGGGTCGTCACAAACGGACATCGTGCAGCATGTATCTCAAGGCAAAAGCCCAGACAGCGACGCGGCAATGACGCCGGTGCGCAAGTGTTACCGGTGCGGCTCTACAAGGCACCTAGCTAATTCACAGGAATGCAAAGCACGGGGGAAACGTTGTTCCCAGTGCCACAGAATGGGACATTTTCGAGCGGTCTGTGGCAGGTCGGCAGAGCGGGACGTGCGGACGGTCCGAAACGACGGCGCTAGCGAGGAGGACGTGCTCACTGTACTGGCGGTCAGACAAGTGGAACGAAGGACTTTGGTCGTTGACGTCGTTATTGAGAACGAGCCACTTCAGTTGCTGGTAGATACTGGGTCGTCGGTGTCTATTTTGCCAGACCACGTTTATCGAGCCAAGTTCGCCAACAGCTTTCCTTTGACTGCGGCTTCAGCGACGCTGCGGGATTTTTCACAGAAGAAAATTCCGGTCTTGGGATGGTTCACAGCCAGAGTTGTACGCGGGAACAACTCGGCTTGCCTTCGATTTTACGTTGTTCCCCAAGGCATGGCATTACTAGGACTGGATGGGGTCCACCAGCTACAATTGCACATCATCGGTTCTACACTGGAGTGTTTGCAAATCACGGTCAGCCCCCAGTCGCTTCCTCCTGAATTATGTGAGTTTTCCTTTCTTTTCGCTGATAAGTTGGGGTTAGCGAAAAACTTCGTACATTCTGTGAAGCGGCGTACAGATGTAAAACCAGTAGCAGCGAAGGTTCGACGGTTGCCCCTGACGCTGCGAGAGAAGGTAGCGGCTGAACTGGCAAGATTATTGGATGCAGGCATTATAGAAAAGGTCAGTGCTGCGGAATGGGTGTCTCCTATAGTGGTTGTGCAGAAGAAGGATGGAACTATTCGTCTATGCGTCGATTTACGCGAGCCGAACAAAGCAGTAGTCATTGATGGATTCCCTTTGCCGCACACTGAGGAACTCTTGCATGCGCTGAGCGGAGCAGCATGGTTCTCGAAACTGGATCTTGCTGCAGCCTACCATCAAGTGGAATTAGCCGAAGATAGTCGCGAATTAACGACGTTTATTACGCACGAAGGCTTATTTAGGTTTCGCAGAGTGTGTTTTGGCCTTGCATCGGCACCAGCCGCGTTTCAGCGAATGATGCAAGAAATCTTGAAGGGCTGCGAGGGCGTGTTGTTTTATATCGACGACATCATAGTCTTTGGAAAGACTAAGAACGAGCACAACCGTAACCTTCGCGAGGTATTGCATCGGATCGCTGAGGCGGGGCTGCAGCTAAATCAGAAATGCGTGTTCGCTGTCAAGGAACTCTCCTTTTTGGGTCATCGTGTGAGTGCAAGTGGTCTTGCCCCACTCAAGTCAAAGGTGGATGCTGTGATTAAAGCACAAACGCCTGCCGATGTAGTCTCGCTGCGGTCTTTCCTTGGGCTCGTAGGCTATTACTCCCATTTTCTTCCCAATTATGCAGAGGTGGTGGAGCCGCTGCGACGACTACTTCGTAAAGGACAGAAGTTCGTGTGGGATCAGAGCACCGAGGAGAGCTTTTGCAGGATCAAGGAGATGCTGTCATCATGCGGGGTGGTGGCTATGTTCAACGAGTCTTTGCCTGTACAAGTGACCACTGACGCCTCGGCATATGGACTGGGAGCTGTGCTCCAGCAGGTAGTCGACGGAGAAGTACGTACAGTGGCATTCGCTTCGAGGACACTAACTCCTACAGAGCGCAAGTACTCTACCGGGGAACGAGAGGCGCTGGCATGTTTATGGGCTTGCGAACATTGGCACGTTTATCTGTGGGGCCGCAGGTTTGTCTTACGAACTGATCATCAGGCTTTGGTGACACTGCTGTCCACAAATGGGGTTGGAAGACGCCCACTGCGTATAGAACGCTGGTGTGCTAGACTTTTGAGATACAACTTCACTGTGCAGTACACAAAGGGGAACACTAATGTCGTTGCGGATGCACTTTCTAGGTTACCTTTGACCTCTGCAGAGGACGAACCGGTGGAGGAAGTAGTTGCTGTGGTTTCCAGCATGATCACTAAGAGTGAGTTGCAAGCAGAAACAGCTGAGGATTCATTATTAAATGAGGTGGCGCAGCATGTTACGTTCAGATGGCCGGAAAAGGGCTGTTTAGCTGGAAAGTTAAGGTTGTTTTTTCGTATAAAAGAAGAGCTGTCGGTGATAGACGGGCTACTGTTTCGCGCGGAACGGGTCGTTCCCCCATCGACACTCACTTCCAGGCTAGTCATTATGGCACATGAATCACATCCAGGCATTGTAAGGACCAAACAACGGTTAAGGGAACAGTACTGGTGGCCCGGAATGGACAGGGATGTGGAATCGCTGGTTAGCAATTGTGCTATCTGCAAAGCATCAGATAAATCGGCAAAAACCGTAATGGCCCCATTGGAGCCAGTAAAGTGGCCCGAGAAGCCTTGGGAAAAGCTGGGAATCAACATCGTTGGGCCGATGGAGCGAGCCCCTCCGGAGTGCAGGTTTGCAATCACTATTATTGATTACCACAGCAAGTGGCCCGAGGTGGCATTTGTGTCCACAATCACTGCACAGGCAGTAGTGAAAGTGCTTTTGGAACTTTTTGCGAGAGAAGGGTACCCGAAAAGCATTGTGACTGACAATGGGCGTCAGTTTATGTCGACATGTTTTGAGCAGTTTTTACGAGATCGGGGAATCCAGCATTGTGTTACAACATTGCATTACCCGCAATGCAATGGTCAGATTGAGAGGTTCAACCGCGTTCTCAAGGAATATATTCAGGTTGCGGCATTGGAACGAAGACCACTGAAGGAGGCAATCTGGGACTACCTGGGTGTTTACAGGGCCACCCCACATGCAACTACAGGAGCGTCACCGGCTTACCTACTGCATGGAAGAAGACCCAGAACAAGATTAGATGTTGTTGGCCTCCCAGAAAGGGAATTTTTCGAGGAGCCGCGTGCCGCCATGGAAAAGTTGAAACAGCGCATTAAGGAGCAGCAACAACGAACAAAAAAGTACACCGATGAAAAACGAGGTGCCAGAGCGTCTACCATTGAGCCAGGAGATTTCGTAAAAATAAAGCAAGGCGGACCAAAGACGAAACACAAGTTTTCTTTGCCGATCCAGGTGAAGAGACGAGTGGGCACGAATTCGTTTTTGCTGGCAAACGGTACGAAATGGAACGCATCAAAACTAACAGTAATTGGTAAAGTTGGGACAGGACAGGCACTAGCGGACGCGGTCACAGCGCAACGCAGTGCGGCCTCGGGGTTTTCCTGTGACCTGGATCTTCACATAGGGAAGATGGCGGAGCAAAATACCCCTACTACCGTCGAGAATCAATCTGAAATGGTGCCATCAGAAGACATCCAGAGAAGCGCCAGCCATTCTGACGGTGCACAGCCCACAGTAACGGAGTCTATTCTAGAGGTTCCCGATCAGCAAGGCAATTCTCGATCGCAATTGGCCACAACCACAGCACCATCTCGCACCAGGCCGGAACGAACAAGAAGAGTGCCAGCGCGATATCAAGACTACGAGCTTACCTGACAGTAAGAACATCGCTCGTGTCATGTGATGTGAAGTGAGTGCGCGAAAGTGGATTGACTTTATTTCCTTTCTTCTTTTTTTTGTTAATGAGGGGGAATGTGTTGTGTATAGGGGGCGCTGTCAATTATACCAAGTGTATATAAGCGATTGCCATCAGAATAAAGGCAGTTCCGTGGTTCCCCGTCAATGCATAGTCTTGTCTTATCAGTTGGCGCTTCGCGTCACAACAATAACCAATTGAAATATTTTACCTCGATGCCGCCTTCTGTGTAAGCTCTCCAAATTGGCTGTCTCTAATAGGGCTGTAGGGGACATTTTTCAGCTATGAAAGTTACAAATAAATCTCGCGGATTTCTTCTGTACTTTCTCTAAGTTTTGGATGTTACTTTTTCTACAGGGGTCCCAAACTACAACGCCGTATTCGAGCACCGGTCTTACATAGGTTTCATATAGGCCAAGAATTTAATTTCTGTCGTTTATTTACCTACAGATTTGCGTCAATATCCTAAGCGTTTCATAGCTCTCTTAACTGTGTAGTTCACGTGATCATTCCAGTGATGAAAATGAGTGGTTAGTAGCGCTAGGTACTTATAACTTGACACTTCATATAGGCTCGTATCATTGAAGACGTAACTGAACTTAAAAGATTGACCCTTGCGTGTTACTGGTATTTCCACTGTTTTCTTAATGTTAATGCTCATTTGCCGCGTCCAACACCATGCGTGTATGTAAGTTAACGCATTGCTTAATAATTCCTGATCTTCCGTAGTGCGGATTTCTTTATGAACAATAAGGTCATCAGCAAAAAGCCGTGCTTCAACAGAAAGATGGTTAACCAAATCATTTATAAAAATTAACGACAACAAGGGACCTCAGGGATTCCTGATTGCGCAGGTGCACGTTTTGATGATGTATTGCTAACGGCCACTGCCTGGAACCTGAAGGACAAGTAGGCTGCAAACCATGAGAGTATTAAATCGTTCGTAACAATATGTCCTAATTTTGAGTGCTGTTTAGAATGAGACACGCGGTAGAAAGCTTTCTTGAAGCATAAAAATATATCAATTTGACAGTACTTGTCGATGGCCAACGTAAGTTCATGGATAGCTTCGAGTAGCTGAGTCATCGTCAGCCTGGTTATGCCCACTGCAGGGCAAAGGCCTCTCCCGTACTTCTCCAACTACCCCGGTCATGTACTAATTGTGGCCATGTGGTCCCTGCAAACTTCTTAATCTCATCCGCCCACCTAACTTTCTGCCGCCCTCTGCTACGCTTTCCTTCCCTTGGAATCCATTCCGTAAGTCTTAATGACCATCGGTTAACTTCCCTCCTCATTACGTGTCCTGCCCATGCCCATTTATTTTTATTGATTTCAACTAAGATATCATTAACTCGCGTGTGTTCCCTCACCCAATCGGCTCTTTTCTTATCTCTTAACGTTATACCAATCATTCTTCTTTCCATAGCTCGTTGCGTCGTCCTCAATTTAAGTAGAACCCTTTTCGTAAGCCTCCAGGTTTCTGCCCCGTACGTGAGTACTGGTAAGACACAGCTGTTATACACTTTTCTCTTGAGGGATAATGGCAACCTGCTGTTCATGATCTGAGAATGCCTGCCAAACGCACCCCAGCCCATAGCTGAGTAATGGTAGACTAACCCGGGCGAGAGCTGTGCTGACGATTGTCAGTTATGTCATTCTGTTTAAGGAATGTTGACAGGTGTTCGGATTTATATGGTCAAGTGTTTCTGCGCAAGTACAGAGCAAAAAAATAGGCCTATGTGATGACACAAGGGACTCATCACCTATCTTTACAGTGGGAGTGATGATAGCTTGTTTCCAATCGTGGGGTAGTTCAGCGCTGAGAAGCGATTTTTAACTATTTAAATATTTGAACACTATTCAGCATATCCGAAGAGAAAAATAGAAGGAATAGCATCAACAGAAGGCGGCCTTTTGGTATCTAAGTTAAGTAAGAGCGAAAAGACGCCATCTTTGCTGATGTAGTCGATGTTGCCGTCAAAACCATAGAAGCATAGAACGCTGTTGTCGTCATCGGCAAGAACCGAGCAAAAGTCATCATTGAACGCATGAGCGATTTGCGGCTGATCAGTCGCAGCGATCCCTTTCAGAAGCAGATTGATGGATGTTTTCTGCATGGGAGATAGATCATGCCAAAAGTTGTGCGGCGACGAAGCAAGAAACCCTCTTAAAGCGACTGTTTGGTAGCGGTGTTTCGCCTTTTTAGTGACGTCTTTCAAATTTACGCCTGAGACACCATATCAGTGATAGACGGCGAAAGACGTAGCTGATGCGTTTTACGTGCCTTTTTGGCCCTGCGCCCTAGACAGACAACCTCCGGCGTCATCCAGAGATTAGGGGCGATATTCTGGACACGCATGGCGGTTGCACGGCCGCCATTATCCGCCATGTTTACTCTCTGATTGGCTGTCGAAATGTCACGTGTTTTGAAATTTGTGCCGGGAAGCGGTAGTATTGCAAAATGCAATTTTGCGTATTCATCAAGATGACGAAACGTGACGTGGAGCTGCAAATTTTATGAACTAATGCATTTTTTGGTCCTTGGCAGCTATATTGCGATGTTAGCGCTTCAAAAAGAATGTGAGCGGTAGCATGCACAACCAGTGCAATGCATGTGCAATTGCGCGAATATGTGGTGGCGATCCAAGATAAGCGCCATGCCAGCTTGCTGATTGGCTGAAGGAATATCTCGTGAGGAGCGTCACAGGAAGGGCTGTTTCGTAAACGTCATTTTGACGATGCGTGACGTTGCGTTGGGCCGCCATTGCTGAGATTTTCCGCCATAATTTTTGCTGCGACGAGCCGCGCGAATTATGCTAATTAGCAGCCATATGCAATGACAGCCGCGAGGAATGCGTATCGCCACATTTTCCCCGCCGTTTGGCGCCACGAAAAGCTTTTGTTCATAACGCGTGCTCATAGTATTTGCATCGCTCTCGGGTAGTGTTGGCATATGTGTTTGAGGCCATCATTTTTTAAAAGAACGCGTTTATACGAAATAATATTGGTTGAACATAGCAAACTTTCAGCAATGTTGTCCACTTTTCACTGCTGCATTTGTATTGTAATCAAGATTAATGCCTTTTCGCACAATCAAAAGTTATGACAACTGCCTCTTTCTAATTTATAAAAGGAAATGTACGCAAGGCGGCGCCTTGAAGTTTCCTCCCGCGGTGCGGGTAACCAGCGAAAGGAACAAGAGATGGCAGCGCCGGCGCTTGCGTCGCGCTAGTGGATATCTCTGGCGCGCGCAACGCTATCGGCGATACTCGGCAGTTTCTCAGCCAGCCGAGTCGGGCTGAGTCACTTGCATTTCACGAGATAGCGATAACGTGGCCTAGAACGTGCGCGCATCACCACTGGTAGGTCGCGTATATTGTCTGAGTAAAGAAAACAAGCGCGTTGGCGCCAACATGCGATGACTCATTCCATTTTCCGGCGACATGCATTCTAGCTATGAAGCAGACGACGGCTTGTACGCAGCAGACGACGGAAGCGAGAAGCGTTTTCGACGGAATAATCATGCGCTTTGAGATAGCTGCTTTATTTTTACCGCGGAGGAAAACTGTTTTGCATTACCGATAACGCTACATTCAGTGCCTTCATTTCAGTTTCTTAGGCGAAACGTCAAGTTGGCGTCACGTTACGTAAGCAAAACTGGGCCACCAGCACCATTTTGTTTGCGTAGCGCCTACGTCACGCACCGAAGAAAATGGCGGAATGTCCAGAATAGCGCCCTAGAACAACGTTTCGCGTGGCGTTTTGTCGAGGCAACATCATTATGCCCCGATTAACCAGATTCCTGAAGCGTTTCCACAAGGTGTCCACAGGGGCGTTATTTTGATACCTAGTGTCACGTGGTGGTGACGTTGAAGAACACAGTAGCAAATACTGTGAAAGACAAAACTAACTTTTATTGGGCGAACCTGTGCCCACAAAAGAGGCTACACTTATAGCACAACGATAGCGGCGAACACGGTCGGCGATCGTCAAAAATCTGATCAGCGGGTCAAGTGCGTCGGCTTTTATACAGCAGTCATCGAATGTTCCAGACTAATCATTGGGACCCGCTTGCCTTCCACAAAGTTCTACAACATTCGCGTCACGCGATGAAATCAGATAACACAAGGTTCGGCGACAACAGACAGCGGTTCGAAGCATCGATAACTTGACAGAAACTTCGGATAGATGGAGACGCGTCCCGCGCTGTGCGATAACTTTTGTTAGGCGGCGAATCGTGGTCGCCCGTTAAATATAAGTACACGTGTCAATACCCCCCCTCTTAACAAGCATCGACCCGATGCTGCAAACAAACGAAAGTAATAAAAGAAAAGCACTCCCAGCAATGAAAACAACAACAAAATGAGGAAGTTCATCAGCGTCCGTAAAAGGGTTTAAGACGGCCCACGTGGACCACTTCAGATCGTGCGCGGCGCGTCGCTGTGAATGCGAAACGCCGTCTGGCACGACCTCATAGTCCAGTGCGCCAATACGTCGGATGACCTTGTAGGGTCCGAAATATCGTCGCAGTAGTTTTTAACTGAGTCCTCGCCGGCGTATCGGGGTCGACACCCAAACACGGTCGCCGGGCTGGTACTCGACGAAGCGTCGTCGGAGGTTGTAGTGTCGGCTGTCGGTCCTCTGCTGGTTCTTGATCCGCAGGCGGGCGAGCTGTCGGGCTTCTTCGGCGCACTGGAGGTAGGTAGTGACGTCAAGGTTCTCCTCGTCAGTGACGTGCGGCAGCATGGCGTCGAGCGTCGTCGTCGGGTTCCTGCCGTAGACCAGCTTGAACGGCGTGATGTGTGTTGTTTCTTGCACCGCCGTGTTGTAAGCGAATGTTACGTACGGCAGGATGGCATCCCAGGTCTTGTGTTCGACGTCGACGTACATCGCTAGCATGTCGGCGAGGGTCCTATTCAGCCGCTCCGTAAGACCATTCGTCTGCGGGTGGTAGGCCGTTGTCCTCCTGTGCCTTGTCTGACTGTATTTCAGAATGGCTTGGGTGAGCTCCGCTGTAAAGGCCGTTCCTCTGTCGGTGATGAGGACTTCTGGGGCGCCATGTCGCAGCAGGATGTTTTCGTCAAAGAATTTCGCCACTTCGGCTGCGCTACCTTTCGGCAGTGCTTTTGTTTCAGCGAAACCGGAGAGGTAGTCCGTCGCCACGACGATCCACTTATTTCCGGTTATTGACGTCGGAAAGGGTCCCAGCAAGTCCATCCCGATCTGCTGGAATGGTCGGCAAGGAGGCTCGATTGGCTGTAGTAATCCGGCTGGCCTAGTCGGCGGTGTCTTGCGTCGCTGACAGTCTCGGCATGTTCTCACATAACGGGCGACATCGGCGGTCAGGCGCGGCCAATAATACTTTTCTTGTATCCTCGATAGTGTCCAGGAAAATCCGAGGTGTCCAGTGGTCGGATCGTCATGTAGGGCATGCAATACTTCTGGACAAGGTCCTGACGGGACAACAAGAAGGTAATTGGCGCGGACTGGTGAGAAGTTCTTCTTCACGAGTAGATTGTGTTCAAGCGTCAAGGAAGATATTCCGCGCTTATATGCCCTGGGGGCAACGTCGGTGTGCCCTTCCAAATATTCGACGAGGCCTTTTAGCTCCGGGTCTGCCCGTTGCTGTTCAGCGAAGTCTTCCGCGCTTATAGTTCCAAGGAAGGCGTCGACATTCTCGTCATCTTTCGGCGGCGGGTCAATGGGTGCGCGTGATAGGCAATCGGCATCGGAGTGTTTTCGTCCGGACTTATAGGTTACAGTGATGTCGTATTCTTGTAGCCTGAGGCTCCACCGCGCCAGTCGTCCTGAAGGATCCTTTATATTCGCTAGCCAACACAACGCGTGATGGTCACTGACGACTTTGAATGGCCTGCCATAAAGATAAGGGCGAAATTTAGCTGTAGCCCAAACGATGGCGAAGCATTCCTTTTCGGTCGTAGAATAGTTACCTTCCGCTTTTGACAGCGACCGGCTAGCGTAAGCTATCACCTGTTCGACTCCGTTTCTTCTCTGGACTAGAACGGCACCGAGGCCTAGGCTACTGGAGTCAGTATGGATTTCTGTATCGGCGTACTCGTCGAAGTGCGCAAGTACCGGCGGCGACTGCATGCGTCGTTTGAGTTCTTGAAATGCGTCGGCCTGAACTCAACATCACATTTAGTTAGACGTGTCAAAGGGTCGGCGATGCGTGGAAAGTTCTTGACAAAGCGCCTGTAGTAGGCACACATGCCAAGAAATCTACGCACTGCCTTCTTGTTGATGGGTTGGGGAACTGTGCGATGGCAGCTGTCTTTTGCGGGTCTGGACGGACACCAGATTTGCTGATTGCATGGCCTAGGAACAGAAGCTCATCGTAAGCGAAGCGGCATTTCTCCGGCTTCAGAGTTAGCCCTGACGACTTGATGGCCTCTAGTACTGTCGCAAGCCGCCTGAGGTGATCGTCGAAATTTCCAGCGAAGACGACGACGTCATCCAAATAAACGAGACAGGTCTGCCACTTCAATCCTGCTAACAACGTGTTGCACCGTGGAACGTAACACCGTGGAACGTTGCAGGCGCCGAGCACAGTCCGAATGGCATAACCTTGAACTCGTAGAGGCCGTCTGGGGTGATGAAGGCCGTCTTTTCGCGATCTCTTTCGTCGACTCCTATTTGCCACAGCCAGACTTGAGGTTCATCGACGAGAAGTATTTAGCGTTGCAGAGCCGATCCAATGCGTCGTCTATTCGTGGGAGGGGGTATACGTCCTTCTTTGTGATCTTGTTCAGACGACGATAATCGACGCAGAAACGTAGGGTTCCGTCCTTTTTCTTTACCAGGACAACAGGGGATGCCCACGGGCTTTTCGATGGCTGAATGATGTCGTTGCGCAGCATTTCGTCGACTTGTTCTGTTATAGCTGCACGTTCTCGCGGCGAAACTCGGTAAGCGCTCTGCCGGAGTGGTCGAGCGCACTCCTCGGTGATTATGCGATGCTTGGCGACTGGTGTTTGTCGAATCCTTGATGACGTCGAAAAGCAGCCTTTGTATCGTCGGAGCAGACTTCTGAGCTGCTGTTGCTTAATCACGGGGAGACTTGGATTAATGTCGTAGTCTGGTTCGGGAGCCACCGTCGTCCGGGTAGAGGTGGCGGAATCCGAGAGGACAAACGCTTTACTGGTTTCCAATATTTCCTCGATGTACGCGATCGTCGTGCCCTTAATTGTTGTTGTGCTTGAACTCTTGGCTGAAGTTTGTCAGCAACCCTTCACTTTTCCCTCCATGCAGTCGAGCGATCCCTCTTGCGACGCAAATTTCACGGTCTAGCAGTAGACGCTGGTCGCCTTCGGTGACGCCTTCTACGTCGGCAGGTGTTTTGGTGCCGACGGAAATGACAATGCTGCAGCGAGGCGGGATGCTGACTTGACTTTCGAGCACGCTTAAGGCATGGTGACTTCGAGAGCTCTCCGGCGGTATCGCTTGATCTTCAGACAGAGTTATCGACTTCGACTTCAGGTCGATGACTGCGCCGTGTTAGTTTAGGAAGTCCATGCCGAGAATGACGTCGCGTGAACATTGTTGGAGGATAACGAAAATGGCAGGGTAAGTCCGGTCATGAACAGTAATTCTTGCCGTGCAGATTCCAGTCGGCGTAATCAGGTGTCCTCCAGCGGTCCCGATTTGGGGGCCCTCCCATGCAGTCTTAACCTTCTTCAACTGGTCGGCGATGTGTCCACTCATTACGGAGTAATCGGCCCCTGTGTCGACTAAGGCAGTGACTGCGTGGCCGTCGAGAAGTACGTCGAGGTCGGTGGTTCTTTGTCCGGCGTTGCAGTTGGGTCTTGGCGTCGGATCACGGCTGCGTCGTGTTGAACTGAAGCTGGAACGTCGCGTCGTCAAGCAGTCTTTCGTCGGTGTAGTCTTGGCTTCCTGACTTCGTCGGGACGGCGGCGTGTCGTCATTAGGTCATCGAGATGGCTTCTTTGTCGTCTTCGTCGGCGGCGGAGGATCTTCGTCAGTTCGACGAACAGCAACCGCACCTCCATCGCTTGCTGCTTTTAGTTTTCCGGATATGGGCTCGCTGATCGGCCCCGGGCTGGGCCAGTGTATGGTCGGCGCTGGGGCGACAGGTAGCGGCCTGGTGACGGCGAACGGGACGGTCGTCGAGGGCTCCACTGAGTAGCCGCGAGGTAGTCGGCGATGTCGCGAGGGCGTTCACCTTCCCTCGGGCGCTGTGCGTTGACGGCGAAACCTCGCAGTCCCATCTCCCGGTATGGGCATCGGCGATACACATGGCCGGCTTCTCCGCAGTGATAGCAGAGCGGGCGGTGGTCGGGGGCTCGCCAAATGTCCGTCTGCCTCGCGTAGGTGCGCTGGGCGACCGGTGGGCGTGCTGGCGGCGGCGGCGGCGGCGGACGACGGAATTGCGTCGTTGCAGGGCCCTGGCGTGGTCGCAGAGGGGGACCTTGACGGCGTGCGACGGCGGCATATGTCATCGCTTCTGGCTGGGGCTGCGGTAATTGTGGTTGCAGCTCGGGAACTCCAAGTGATCGGTGCACCTCAACTTTCACGATGTCGGTGATCGAGGTCACTTGAGGCTGCGACGAAGGCAGGACCTTGCGCAGTTCTTCGCGCGCAATGGCCCTGATGGTCTCCTGAAGGTCGCCGGAATCCAGTCCTTGGATGGCGTACTGCGGCGTGAGCCCCTGGCGGTTATATTGCCGGGTGCGCATCTCCAGAGTTTTCTCGATCGTCGATGCTTCTGCAGAAAACTCAGCTACGGTCTTTGGCGGGTTACGAATAAGTCCTGCGAAAAGTTCTTGCTTGACGCCCCGATTCAGGAAGCGGACTTTTTACTCCTCTGACATTTCCGGGTCGGCGTGCCGGAAAAGGCGGGCCATCTCCTCCGTGAAGATCGCGATCGTCTCATTTGGCAGCTGCACTCTGGTTTCTAGTAGTGCTTGGGCTCGCTCTTTTCGCACGACGCTTGTAAACATTTGCAAGAAGCCGCTTCGGAACAGGTCCCACGTCGTTAAGGTGACTTCTCGATTCTCGAACCAGGTCCTGGCGGCGTCTTCCAGTGCGAAGTAGACATGCCGCAGCTTGTCGTCGCTGTCCCAACTGTTAAACGTAGCAACCCTCATACGTCTCGAGCCAGGTTTCCGGGTCCTCGAATGTTGATCCGCGGAACGTCGGAGGTTCCCTGGGCTGCTGCAGCACGATGGGGGATGCTGGGGTTGCCATTGGGGTTGCCTTGTCCACAATCTTCTTGGTCTTCTCAGGTTGAAGTCCGTACTCCGGGGGCAGCTGTTGAAGACGGCGGCTTGCTCGATGCTCCGGTACTACGTTGGTGTTCTCTTTGCGGTCGGTGCTTGGATGACGGCTTGTCGGGGACGTCCGGTACATGAACGAAAAGCACCTCCACCAGATGTCACGTGGTGGTGACGTTGAAGAACGCAGTAGCAAATACTGTGAAAGACAAAACTAACTTTTATTGGGCGAACCTGTGCCCACAAAAAGAGGCTACACTTATAGCACAAGGATTGCGGCGAACACGGTCGGCGATCGTCGAAAATCTGATCAGCGGGTCAAGTGCGTCGGCTTTTATACAGCAGTCATCGAATGTTCCAGACTAATCATTGGGACCCGCATGCCTTCCGCAAAGTTCTACAACATTCGAGTCACGCGATGAAATCAGATAACACAAGGTTCGGCGACAGCAGACAGCGGATAGAACCATCGATAACTTTCCAGAAACTTCGGATACATGCAGACGCGTCCCGCGCTGTGCGATAACTTTTGCTAGGCGGCGAAACGTGGTCGCCCGTTAAATATAAGTACACGTGTCACTAGAAATGAAGTGAGAGAAGTAACTGTACAGGGCAACTACAACAGATATCGCTAACGCGTGCAAACAAAGAAACGAGCCTTTTCTCGCGTGCTTCTTTGGAGACAGCATTGAGTTTCATCGGCAGGCACACCAATTTATGGTCAGATATTCTATCAGAATACTAACATTTAGATCGCGAGAGAGCGTTGTTGAATTGGTAAGGAATAAATCTAAAGTTGACAAACATCTACTCCGAACCCACGTAGGCATTTTAACTGTGACAGATCGTGAAGTAGTAGGATGTCGACATGGAGTTCACCCATTGGTGAAAGTGCCTCAGATTATTCATCTGCCCAGTTCACATCTGTGACATTAAGGTCACCAGCCAACAAGACGTAACTCTAATGATTCCTGTGCCCACACAACAATTCGTTTAGGCTTTCAGCGAAATTGTTCCCATAGGCTGGAGGGCAATAGAAGGCTCCGATTATTAAATGCGCATTGTGCAAGTAGACTTTCAAGATAACGCATTCAATTCCTGCACTATCAGCCTACTGAAACACAGTCAATCACTCATCGAAAATTATTGCAACACCGCCGCCTCTGGAATCTCGGTCTTTTCTGTAAATGCCGTTCCCAGGAGGTGTAATGTCGTAATCGGCGATGCCCTGACGCTACCATGTCTCGGTGAAAACTGTAAAGCGTGGTTTGTGTGCAATAATTATACTTTCATTGTCGGCGCTATTGTTAACTATGCTTGGAGAGTTTATATCAATAGAATGTTGCTATGAGGTTAGCTGGTCAGGGCGCCTAGTCGAGAGTGGGTCCTTCCATGAAGACACGTAGCCTTTGTATTTTGGAGCAGTCCTATCGGAACACGTCATTGCCAGTTTTAATTCTGTCGTAGGTGAGCTTAACTTTGCCACCCCTTTTTTCTAATCTCCGCTGTGCTATCGCACTGTTTCGTCCTAATTGACCTAGAGGAAAGAAAAGAGTCTTCCAATATGGATGTTTTTTTTCCATTGCTTGAAGCAGTTTCTTAGTACATTCACCTTTTCTCGGTAGTCAATTAGCTTGAATATTATTGGTCGTGGTTTAGTCAACTCATTCCTACCAAACCTGTGTGTTCATTCAACCAAAGATGGTTGAACATCGAGCGCGTTCATAAATAGGTCAGTAACCACATTATCCGTCAGGGATGCCGTTCTTTCCTATGTGCGTACAGGGATGCCAAAGAGAATAAGATTATTTCTACGGCTTCTGTCTTCTACATCCACAACATTTTCTCTCCAGGTCTTGTGTAGTTTTCTATAGACAAACCTTCGCCCGCACTTCTTTCGCTGTTGCCACAGATGCCTCGACTTTTAAATTTTTTTTTCGACACGTGTACTTATTTGTCTTTATCGGGTGACATGTTCCACCACCTAACAAATGTTATCGTACAGCGCAGAACCCGCCTGTATGTATCGGAAGCTTCTGGAATGTTATCGATGCTTCCATCCGCTGTCTGTGACCGAACCTTGTGTAATCTGATCGCATGTGTGCGCGACGCGAATAATGTAGAACTCTGTAGAAGGCACACGAGTCCCAGCGATTGCTCTGGATCATGCGAGGATTGATGTATAAAAGCGGACGCGCTTGACCCGCTGATATGATTTTCAACGATCGCCGACCCTGTTCGCCGCTATCGTTGTGCTATAAGTGGGCATCTCCTGTAGTCCTGGTGAAGAAAAAAGACGGAACCCTACGCTTCTGCGTCGATTATCATCGACTGAACAAGATCACGAAGAAGGACGTGTACCCCCTTCCACGGATAGACGACGCATTGGATCGGCTGTGCAACGCTAAATGCTTCTCCTCGATGGACCTCAAGTCTGGCTATTGGCAAAAAGAAGTCGACGAAAGAGATCGCGAAAAGACCGCCTTCATCACCCCAGACGGCCTCTACGAGTTCAAGGTTATACCATTTGGACTGTGCTCGGCGCCTGCAACGTTCCAGCGCGTGATGGACACGGTTTTAGCAAGATTGAAGTGGCAGACGTGTCTTGTTTACTTGGATGACGTCGCTGTCTTCGCTGGAAATTTCGACGATCACTTTAGACGCCTTGCGACAGTATTAGAGGCCATCAAGTCATCAGGGCTCACTCTGAAGCCGAAAAAGTGGCGCTTCGCTTACGATGAGCTTCTGTTGCTAGGCGTCGTCATCAGCAAATCTGGAGTACGCAGCGACCCGCAGAAGACAGCGGCCATGGCAAAGTTCCCGCAGCGAATCGATGAGAGGCAGTGCGCAGATTCCTTGGCATGTGTGCCTACTATACACGCTTTGTCAATGACTTTTCACGCATCGCGGAGCCGCTAACACATCTAACCAAATGTGATGTCGAGTTGTAGTGGGAAACGCCGCAGGCCGACGCATTTCAAGAACTCAAACGACGCATTCAGTCGCCACCGATACCGGACACCGATACCGAAATCCACACTGCCGCCAGTAGCCTAGGCATCGGTGCCGTCCTAGTCCAGAGGGAAGACGGACTTGAACGGGTGACCTCTTACGCTAGCCGGTCGCTGTCAAAAGCGGAAGGCAATTATTCTACAACTGAAAAGGAATGCCTCGCCATCATTTGGGTTACAGCAAAATTCCGCCCTTACCTCTATGGCAGGCCATTCAATGTCGTCAGCGACCATCACGCGTTGTGTTGGCTAGCTAACTTAAAGGACCCTTCAGGACGGCTGGCGCGGTGGAGCCTCAGAATACTAGAATATGACGTCACGGTAATATACAAGTCCGAAAGAAAACACTCTGACGCCGACTGCTCATCACGCGCCCCCAACGATCCCCCGCCGCAAGACGACGAGGACGACGACGTCTTCCTTGGAATAATAAGCGCGGAAGACTTCGCTAAACAGCAACGAGCAGACCCGGAGCTAAAAGGCCTCGCCGAGTATTTGGAAGGGAACACCGACGTTGTGCCCAGGGCATTTAAGCGTGGGTTGCCTTCGTTGACGCTACAAAAAACCTGCTCTTGAAGAACTTCTCACCAGTCCGCGCCAGCCACCTTCTTGTTGTACCGTGAGCGCTCCGTCCAGAGGTACTGCACGCCCTACACGACGATCCAACCGCTGGGCACCTCGGATTCTACCGCACCCGGTCGAGGATACAGGAAATGTATTACTGGCCGCGTCTGACAGCCGATGTCGCCCGTTACGTCAAGACATGCCGAGACTGTCAGAGACGCAAGACACCACCGACAAGGCCAGAAGGATTACTGCAGCCGATCGAACCTACTCGCCAACCATTCCGTTAGATCGGGATGGATTTGTTGGGGCCGTTTCCGACGTCAACATCCGGGAATAAGTGGATCGTCGTAGTGAAGGACCATCTCACCCGCTTCGCTGAAACTAAAGCTCTGCCAAAAGGTAGCGCAGCCAAAGTGGCGAAATTTTTCGTCGAGAACATACTGCTGCGACATGGTGCCCCAGAAATCCTCAGCACCGACAGAGGAACGGCTTTTACAGCAGAGCTCACCCAACCCATTCTGAAATATAGCCAGACAAGCCACAGGAGGACAACTGCCTACCACCCGCAGACGAATGGTCTCACGGAGCGCTTGAACAAGACCCTCGCCGACATGCTAGCAATGTACCTCGACGTCGAGCATAAGACGTGGGACGCGGTCCTGCCGTATGTAACCTTCGCTTACAACACGGTGGTGCAAGAAACAACACAGATCGCACCGTTCAAGTTGGTTTATGGCAGGAACCCGAAGGCGACACTCGACGCCATGCTGCCGCACGTCACTGACGAAGAGAATATTGACGTCGCTACCTATCTCCAGCGCGCCAAAGAAGCCCGACAGCTCGCCCGCCTGCGGATCAAGAACCAACAGAGGACCGACAGCCGACACTACAACCTACAACGACGCTTCGTCGAGTACCATCCCGGCGACCGTGTTTGGGTTTGGACCCCGATACGCCGAAGAGGACACAGTGAGAAACTACTGCGCTGCTATTTCGGACCCTACAAGGTCATGCGACGTATTGGCGCACTGGACTATGAGGTCGTGCCAGACGGCATTTCGCATTCACAGCGGCGCCGCGCACGATCTGAAGTGGTCCACGTAGTGCGTCTTAAGCCGTTTTACGGACGCTGAAGATCTTTCCTTATTTTGTTGTTTGCTTTGCTACGAGTGCTCTTCTTTATTACTTTCGTTTGTTTGCAGCATCGGGTCGATGCATTTAAGAGGGGGGTATTCACACGTGTGCTTATTTGTCTTTATCGGGTGACATGTTTCACCGCCTAACAAATGTTATCGTACAGCGCAGAACGCGCCTGCATGTATCGGAAGCTTCTGGAATGTTATCGATGCTTCCATCCGCTGTCTGTGACCGAACCTTGTGTAGTCTGATCGCATGTGTGCGCGACGCGAATAATGTGGAACTTTGTAGAAGGCACGCGAGTCCCAGCGATTGCTCTGGAACATTCGACGACTGATGTAAAAAAGCGGACGCGCTTGACCCGCTGATCAGATTTTCGACGATCGCCGACCGTGTTCGCCGCTATCGTTGTGCTATAAATGTAGGCTGTTTTTGTGGGCACAGGTTCGCCTAAGAAAAGTTCGTTTTCTCTCTCACAGTATTGCTACTGTGTTCTTCAACGTCACCACCATGTGACAATAGTGTCGAATCTTTGACTCGTGCTCTTTTGGCCATCAATAACCAGTTTTAGAATATAGTCGTTAGTGAGGCCTGGGTTGAGTTTAATATCATCACACCATATGAGCGTGAAATAAAAATGTGTTGCACGTACAAAGGCAGAAACAATGTGGGGGCACATCAGCTGAACTAACCAACGATTACTCTTTTTTTGGTCGTAGAACAAGTGTGACTGACCTGCGTGAAAATCAGCAGCGGGTTTAGCACGATACAGACGAGAGGCTCACCGGAGTGATCCCTTAGCGACGGTCTTCTTATAAATGAAGGTGCTGAAGAACAGGAAATTTCACGCGAGCCGATAGGCGGGCGTATTAGGTGAGCAGGTGCTGTCGATTGTAGTGTGAGCAACCGGCTCTGAAGCACCCCTGCCAACAGCGGCCGTCATCCTCGGGAGCAAAATCTGCCGGGAAATCAGCAGTGTATTTAGCATGGTACGGACGAGAGTCCAGCTGACGTGCCCTCTGAGAATGGCGCAGCCACTTTGGGAAATCGTATGAATAAGGCTGTTGCGAGAGCTAAAATATAAGATTTCCAGCAAAAGTAATTGAGACAATATTAATAGCTGAAATTTGCGAAACGAAGTCCTAACTGCAACACATATGAAGTGAACAATCAATATTTACTATAGTAAAGAAAAACGAGAATATCAAAAACAGAAAAGAAATTGCATGCAATTCCTTGTGTCTCGCACAGAAAATGGCAGGTGGCATTTCAAGCGGTGTTGTTTAACTGCAGAGCGGTAGAACCAATAAATTAAAGGACCACCGCAAGTGCGAAGCTCAAGGAAAGGTTTCCAACGTGAGTAATATGTCGGATCATTTTTTTTTGCGTTCCTTATTTAATTATTTATGATACCCTCAGGGTCAACCAACATTACAAAGGGGAGTGGTACAAAACACAGAAAGAAAAACAACAATATTTTAACTACAAGAAGCAGCACAATGTTTCTAATTACGCGATAGTAGTTATGAAGAGGCAAAATACATGTTAGAAAAAATACTATATATATACAAAGAATCAGTTCAGTTTTTCTAATTATGCAATAATAGCTATAAAGAGGCAGGCAAAAACAAGATGTTACAGAGCATTGGTTAATGAAGTCACAAATTTTTCATGATCTGAAATTGTTACTACGAATTTGGGAAGGCAATTCCAATCATTTGATGTGCGTGGTATGTAGGAATGTAGAAATGATTCTGTTTTACACAACGGAATGCCAACTTTATGAGCATGATCCAAACGGTGCGAAACGTAATGGGGAGGAAGTATTAGTAAATCACGCAGGTAGGGATGATGGTACAGTTTGTGAAAAAGGCTTAAGCGAAGCATCGCACGTCGAGAAGGAAGCGTAGGTAGATTAAGGTTAGCTTTCATTACCGTGATGCTCGCGATTCGACTGTAATTAGGGAGTATAAAACGGACCGAATGATTTTGCCCCATTTCAAGCGTATGTACCAAAGTATTATAATGCGGATTCCAAACCGAAGCGGCGTATTCTAACTTAGGGCGGGCGAATGAGTGTTTTATATAGCATTAGTTTGAGAGGCGAAGGTGATTTTGCAAAGTTACGACGAAGATATCCGAGCATGTGATTAGCGCTGCAGACAACATGAGAGATGTGAGTATGCCATGTTAGATTGCTACTGATGTGAACTCCGAGGTACTTGTATGAAGATACGATGTCGAGTAGTGAATTATTTAGGTGATAAGTGGGTAAACTAGTAATCTTTCTAGACACCCGCATGAATTTGAATTTTTTAATGTTTAGTTCCATAAGCCATGTATTGCGCCACTCAAAGACTGCGTTAATGTCAGCTTGAAGAAGAGCGGCGTCATTCGGACTTGTTATTTCTCGGAAAATTACGCAATCATCGGCAAACAAATGAACGGATGAGGAAACGCAGGATGGTGAATCGTTAATATAGATGAAGAAAAGAAGGACCGAGGACTAAGCCCTGCGGTACACCAGAATGGACTGTGCATTCTTCAGAATTCACGCCGTTAGCTGAAACAAACTGAGAACGCTTAGCAAGAAAACTTTCAATCGAGATTAAAATACAGGGATCGAGCTTAACTAGTCGTAATTTATAGATGAGCAGTTTGTGACACACTTTGTCAAAGGCTTTAGCAAAGTCAAGAAAAATGCAGTCAGCCAAGGACCTATTGTCAAGAATGGTGTTTAGTTTGTGTACAAAAAGTGTTAGTTGGGTTTCACAGGAGTATGATTAGCGAAATCCATGCTGTGATGGTGCGAAAAATGAATTCCACTCCAAAAAGTTGCAAGATGAGAAGCCAAGATATGCTCTTGTATCTTACAAGGTATACTTTGAGCGAAATCGGTCTGTAGTTTAAGAGGGGAATGCTTATTGCCTGATTTATGAATTGGAATTACCTTCCCGACTTTCCACTCGGATGGAAGAAAACCATCGTGCAATGATTGCTGGAAAATTTTTGTTAAGATGATTGATGTGTAACAAACTGTGCTTTGAAGGAATTTCACATTAATGTGATCACTACCCGGCGCAGAGGATGGTTTTAGTGACCTAATGATGCTTGCGACACCATCATGGCTGATAATGAGAGGGAACATTACATCATGGTCATATGGCCGTAGGTGTGGCGGAGTGGAATTGCTAGGTAACGAGAAATCTTTTGCAAAAACTTCAGTTAGTACTCCGGGACACTGGTTGGCCGGTATAGCGTCACCATTAACGTCACTGAGCGCTATTATATTATTGTCTTTAAAATTAACCGTGCGCCAAAATTGTTTAGGGTTAGATTTAAGCATAGAAGGTAATGTGCTGCTTAGGAAGTTATATCTGGCGTCTTTTAGGGCCTGCGCGTACTGATCGGCACTCCGTTTGTAGGCTGACCAACGAACATTGGTACGGCTTAGTTTAGCTGATTTAAACAGGCGATTTTTTATTAGACAAGCGTTTTAGCTGATGATTATACCATGGTTCTTTTAGATTAGAGGTGATTGTGTAAATAGGGATGTGCTTATCTGTTAATTCAATCACTTTATTAACAAAGATACTTCAGTTTGACTGAGCATTACGGCATTCAAATTCACGCAAATATTCATCAAGGAACACTGCGAGTTCAATATTAATTGAAAGAAAGTCACCTTGTTATAATTTCTTAATGTCTTGATCTTTTTAATCGGTTTAGGTCGCTCGAGGCAAACTTTAAATGAAAGTAGGCAATGATCGCTGATACCTGGCAAGCATGTTAAGTCGGAAATAAGATCGGGTCGGGTAGCAAAAACATGGTCAAGTGCATTGGAAACAGACGTGGTTATTCTTGTTGGTTCCCTAACGATTTGGGTAAGCGAAAAGGTATTGCACAATTCTAAGAAGTCTTGCGCCATAGAGGAGTTAAGATACACCGTGGGGGGATCATTGTACCACATAATATTTGGCATATTAAAAACACCAAGCAAGAAAATTGGCACTGTGGTGTGGCGAGAGCAAACACTATGAATGGCATCGTGCAAATCCCTCGCAAATGTTGCAGTGAAATTCGGGGGGCGAAAGAAGGCACCCAAAATTATTTTTTGATGTGCTAGTTTAACGACTGCCCCTACAATCTCCAAACTGGATGCAATTTTACTGCAATTTGAAGGCAGCCTTTTATTTATCGCCAGCAGTACACTGCCTCCTTGGCGTGTATCGCGGTCACAGCGGTAAACATAAAAATCGCACGAGTTGATGAATGATTCATGGTCCCCGATTTGTGGATGAAGCCATGTTTCGGTTAACGCGATAATATCCGGCCCGCACGTGCCGATGGCCGATTCCAGTGCAACGCGTTTGTTGATAATGCTTCGGATGTTAGTAAAAAGAACTGAATTATTCGATAGGTTGCGTTTGTTGACCCTGCCGCGTTCCTATCTCACAAAGCGAGCAGGGGAAGTTGACTGCCCAGGCGCATACTCTGCATTGTCTGCAGCTCTGCGTGTTCGTGACGACTCGTTTTCTTTGACACATTGACTTATCGGGTCGTAGACATATTGTTTCTTATTAATTATTAACTTTTTGTAACGGACTTGGTAGACGGGTGCGCCAGGTCGATATTTAGCAAACTGGAATAGTTTGCGCCTCACTTCACGTGTGGCTGCACAAAAGTCTTCGCTAACGCTTATATTTTTCTCTTTCAGTATTGCTCTTGCTGAAAGAACTTTTTCTTTTAATTTGAAATCAGAAAATTTGACGATCATGGAGCGGCATTTGTTTTGCGATCCTAAGCGATGTGCGCGATCGCGTTGTCCGACAAGGCGTCAAGCGCACCCGCTAAGATGGATTGCACTCGGATTGTTCCCGCGATTCTTGAGAGTCTGGAATGCCTCGAAGAATTATGTTGTTACGCCGGGAGCGGTCCTCTTGCTCGTTCAGGCGAGATTCTAAAAGGGCAAGATGGGCGTCAACCGACTTGACTGAGTCCTCTACGTGATCAACAGCGCGCTCTAGGAGCTCAATCGATTTAGTTTTTGTTTCAAGCTCATCAAGCCTCTTCTGGATCGATGTAACTTGAGCTGGGATTCTTTTTTTTTGGCTCGTCCTCATATTTTTAACATCAGTTGCCAACTTGTTCTGGACTTTAGCGGAATGAGCTGAGCGCGTATGAAGGTCTTTAATGAGGGTAAATATGACTGTAACCGTTTCGGAAGGGTCATCAGGCAGTGAATCCATATCCAGCAGGGCTTTAGTTCGCCTGTCAGGGCCCGGATTTGCTTCCACATCACCAGAACGAAGTAACAAAAAAGCATCGAAAAACAATCACAGGCAATGTTAGCAAGCACTTTCGGGCACGGAAGCAGGACCAAACAACGATTATCATTTTTCTCAGCCTAGAAAGAATTTGGCTTACAGACCTGTAAAAGGCAGAAGCCTGGAAATTGAAGCATACTGCTCCTGGCCGTGCCTCCGTGCCAACGGAAGAGACCACTGCACCGCCGTCCATTTACGTCCGCTCCTGGCTGTGACGTCATCGTGCAAGGAGACCATGCGCAGAAGGATGGGACGATAGCGCTTGCATCTGGCCGTGATTTCGTTAGTAGCTGAAAGTTAGGCAGTCGGTAACTGCTGTTGCGGGACGGGCCATGGCGATGCTTGCACCGTTGACGCTTGCAGAACCAGAAAAGAAGCCAGGTAAGCCTGCAAAACGGAGAAGCGTGGAAATTGAAGCATACTGCTCCTGGCCGTGCCTCCGTGCCCACTGCACGGAGGCACGGGTGAAGAGGCACGGAGCTGGCTGAATGTATTGAGGCTGATATCTTTCTTCAGAAGTGACGCCTAGGTTAACGAGCATTTCACACAACTGCCCCAATTTTAGTCTTTATCACTCTCACCTAGTTTATGGCCCCGTATTGAGTTGCGTCACCTCGTGAAGAAGCACACAACTTGAAACCAGTCAAGCTCATTCCTCCCGGCAGACCGCAATACCAGAGCTACGGAACTTTGGTTCTCTCTACCCGTTACGTCAACAAAACCTACTTGGAAATGATTAATGTGGTTTTTTCGTCAGTTGGAGTAGTGGAACCGCAGGCACCTGTCATCGAAAAAAATCCTTTCTTTTTTTTGAGGTAACTGGAAGGCTAACCTTCCGGCTGTACATACAACTACAAATAAAAGCGATGATCTCGCCTTAGTGGTTCAACAGTCATCATGACATTTCTGTGTTCATTGCATATGACAGTTTATTTTTGAATTTTTGGGTGATTCTCAATTTAGCTGGGTCACTCCGCCATTCGGCAACAGCCTTGGAATGGCATCTCAAAGCTGTCTGCAGCTCACGCAGCTTCGTCGAGGTTTCCGTCCCTTTTGGTTCTGCCGTTTGCGTATCGCTGATAATTGCGCCGTCACCACCACAGTGGCACGTAGGTTTCTTCCACGGGGTATCCACGCATCATCTGTGATGTCACTGCCTGTCTACAGGTGGTGCGTGTCTATAGACACGTGAGCGGTCCCGCTGCGTGCCACGGTTTACGCTGCCGACTTGCATGATCCGCGTCATTGCATGAACCACGCATTGACGATTGTTGCTGGGTGACTTTTGCTGCTTGTTGCTCATGCAGGAACGTTACCGTGATAAGTCACGATGCTGTAGACTTGTCGATCATGTCTTGCTCTTCCCGCGTTGCCCTCAGACGCTTTTTCATGACTATTGCTTTTTCGCGTTGATAACATCAGCTGCCTACTGTTGAGCGGTAGCGTTGAGCTTAAACATGGAACAATTGCGAAGGCGCCGTGGTTTAACACAGTCGTTTTTTTTTTTTTTTTCAGACGTCGAACGGCTGCTGCTCGTTCTTCAAATGTTGCTAGACCCGCTCAGGTGATTTCGGCTAGGTGGCATTTTCGAACACGGATAATGCTGTGCTTATTTAGGCGCTCTCTGAATGGCTAACATTCAGGCGGTGGTTCTAGATATTGCTTCGACAAAAAGCCCCATAGCGCATGATTTGAAGCACTCCAATCCCTGGATTCTACTCTTTAAGTTACAATTCATGCACCTTCTCCACAGCTAGGAAATGAAGAGTTGCTCCTTGAAATAAGCGTACTTACGCGTATGGTCTGTTTATTGATCGAAAAAAAACCGACAACTATGAAAACCATTCTACTTGGGAGAATGTTATTTTATATGACCCTGTAGAAACTATCGGCGAGACATGTGGATCTCTTCATTCCCACATTTCTGATGCGGTTCCGGGAAAATCTGGGCGTTCCTTTCCTTCGAATTTAACGCTTCCATCGTTTCGGAAAAGTTTGTTAAAATCACCCCCCACATGTAATTTTGGAGATATTAGATTTTAGTCACAAAGTTGCCCTACTAGGAAATGCACTTGAACAAAAGGAATGCCGGCTTGATATTTCCAACGATTCTTTACCCAAGCTTAAACCAATTATGTGTAAATTTGGGAAGTATCATTTCAGTTTTGTATCTCTGTTCTGATTAGGTTTGACCACAACCTTATAAATAATGTTTCGTACAACTGGAGTGAATGCTCACTTTTCATTTTTTTTAATCGTCGCACCCACATCGCAGCTGTGCCTTCTTAGTCACACAACTGCAGGATAACAATTTTTTCACAAGCACGAAGCGATCTTATCGTTTTACGCATAAATACTGTATATAGAACAGTAGGCGTTCTCCCGAAGGAGCCAAGGAGGGACTTTCGATGTATTTTCGGCACACAACATCTCTAGCGACGACACTGGTGACATGGTCTCAAGACATTTCACAATCCTGCATGCAGCTGCCGTCCACAAGATGAACCGCAAGGCACTTTCAAAATGGCGCTATATAGCCGCTAAAAATGTGGCGGATTTACTCGCATAAAGCCTTCACTTTCTCACATGAAGAATGGGTACGAAGTTGAAAAGTATATTGTGCCGGATAAATTACACTTTTCAAAAATTTCGAGGACCCTTAAGCTTTGCCTTTAAGATTGGAACGCGATAGCATTCAAAGACGCCTGACTGCTTTTCATTCTTCCATCACATCACATCACATCACTTCACATCACATCACTTTATTTTCCTTAAAAGCCCCTTTCGGGGTGTTACATAAGGGGTGGGGTTTACAAGACGCAGGCGTTCACAGAAGTCCAAAATGTGGATGGACAGGTTATGGCAGCGACCTGGTGGGGAAGGCCGTTCCAGTCAGTTGCTGTTCGTGAAAAAAATGAGTTCATGAAGGTAGTAGTACGCGCTCGTGGACGCAAAACTTGAAGAGGGTGACCGATGCGATGGGATCTGCGTGGTGGGGGCGCGCAGATGTATGGTTCTTGTCTTAGGGGCGAATAAAAAAACTTGTGATACGAAACAAGGCTGGCAATGCGACGGCGAGCAGAAAGATCACACAAGCCTGATTGTAATTTTAGAGATGATATGCTAACGTCGTATGAGTATGAAGAGTGAATAAATCTGGTAGCTCGGTTTTGTACAGCTTCGATGGCATTTGTTAGATATGCTTGATGAGGGTTCCAGATGGGCGATGCGTATTCCAGTTTAGTTCTGATAAGTGACATGTATGCTTGTAGTCCGACGTGTTGAGGGGCTTCCTGCAGGTGACGTTTTAAGAAACCTAATGTTTTATTAGCTGATGATATTAGGTTAGTTACGTGCAGTCGCCAAGATAAGTCATCAGAAATGGTGGTACGTAAGTATTTGTAAGACTGGACGAGGTCAACAGGGGAGTTAGAAACGGAATATTCAAAAACAAAAGGGTTGCGATGGCGGTGAAAAGACATGTACTTACATTTGTTAGGGTTGAGTGTCATCATCCACTGCGAACACCAGTTTAGCACGAGGTTTAGGTTTGCCTGAAGGGATTCTTGGTCAGAAGGGTTAGTTACCGAACGATAAATAACGCAATCATCAGCGAACAAGCGGATATGGCAAGATACGCGATGGGGTAAGTGGTTAATGTAAATCAGGAATAACAAGGGACCGAGGACGGAACCCTGCGGGACGCCAGAGGTGACTGGGAGCGGGTTGGAGGATTGGTTATTAATGAAGACAGACTGAGAGTGATGCGTGAGGAATTCGTTAATCCACGCGATGATGTTTGGATCTAGGTTTAACTGGGAAAGTTTAAGAAGCAAGCGTTGATGAGGTACTTTATCGAACGCCTTAGCGAAGTCTAAGAACATGGCGTCAGTTTGTAGGTTAATATCAAGGTTGGCGTGAATGTCATGATGAAAAATGGCTAGTTGAGTCTCGCACGAAAAACCCTTACGAAAACTATGCTGTGACGGATGAAAGAAGTTATCGGAATCTAAGACTTGCATGATTTGGGAGTAAATGACGTGTTCCATGATTTTGCAGGGAATACTTGTTAATGAAATGGGCCGATAATTAAGAGGAGAATCAGTATTGCCTCTGTTGTGCACGGGAACGACCTTCCCCACTTTCCAGTCGTTTGGAATGGTTCCTTCGGAGAGTGATTGTGAAAACAATAAACAGAAAATACTGGAACAGGCCGGGTTAGCGTTTTTCAAAATTCTTTAATTGATGTCATCTATGCCGGCAGCAGATGAATTTTTTATTTTATCTATTATGCACGAAATTCCACTACTGCTGAAAGTTATGGCGTCCATGGCTGTAGTAATAATAAGTGGTAATGTAAAACATGGTGCTTCGGATTCGTCGGTAAAAACAGATCAAAATGCAGTGTTAAAGATGTCTGCACAGTCGGAATCAGCCACGATTTCACCAGCATTGTTAGTGCGGGTGATAGCGCGCGCTTCCTTCGGGTTTATCACCTTCCAGAATTTCTTGGGGTTATCAACTATCATTTTTGGCAGTGCTACTTCGTAAAATGAACGCTTAGCACTTCCAATCTCGGCCAAGTATGCGTTCTCAGCTTCATAATATTTTTCCCATGCGTGGGGGTTTGCGTGGCGTTTCGCTGTACGAAATGCGCGTTTTTTCTTGTTTTCAAGCCTTTACAGTGTCTTTGTGAACCAGGGTTTCTGATTACTCTTTTGTAAACTGCATGAGGGAATGTATTTATTTGTTAGTTCGATAACTTTATGTTTGAAAAGGGTCCAGTTCTCATTTACACTTCTGGAAAGATAGGACGTTTCAAAGACCGACAGTAAGTTCGTTATTTCATAGTTTCCCTTATCGTAGAGCCTAGTAGTTTTCTGGGAAGATTGTTTTAATTCAGGTGAGAAATTAAAGTTGGCATGGATTACTTTATGGTAGCTGATTTCTCGGAGGCCTATAATGAAATTAAGACTGTGTTTGATGAGTGGTCAGTATGAGATCCAGAGTGTTCGCTGCTTCCCATGCGACGCGTGTCGGTTCGGATACAACTTGGGTCAAGTTAAAATTAAGGCAAACGTCAATGAAGTCATTCGGCTTCTTGACTAACTATGGGCCGAGGTTGGTTACTCCAGTCGATATTGGGGTACCGCCAACTGCAGCTTATGTAACGGCAACGTTTACCGAGAAACGCTGGCGGTGAACGGTATGCACGAAGGCAAGCTTCCTGGTAGAAACGCGCCCTCTTGCGTGGGTCGATCTCCTGTTATTATTTCACACTTTTAATATTTCAGTCTGAGAAGAGCTAACGTAAAAGATATACGCTGTCGGTGTTTCTTTATTACATCTTTTTGTGGGCATCCGTTATCAAAATTTCGAAGAATCACTTTCTAAAAAATGAAAGACAAGGTATGAGCAACTTTGGTGGTAGAAGAGTGGTTGGGTATGCTTGGTTCGGAATTTGGTTAGCATTTTTTTTTTGCCGGAGCGACGAGCTACGCGAAACTCCAGACGCCGCATTTTCTGCGCCACAGGGCCCTCAATGTTCTCGCGTTAAAAGCTTGCGCGCTTTGGTGTTGATCTCGTCCGACAAAAATAATTCTCGCCTATATTGCGCACCTTTGTCTAACGTTGCGCACCCGGTGCTTCCAGGTCACGAAGCGCACACGCGTTATTGCATTCACTACGAGAAAGTAGGCAGAGCTAAGTTTTCAAAAAAGGAAACGCAAGCAAAGCAGATGATGGGTATTGCAGTGAGGCATGGTAAGACCGAAAGAGTGCAAGATCAACGAGGAAGGGAAGAAAGAAGGCGGGCATGTTAGCCAGAAATGCGTGTGGTTGGCTGCACTGCTGTGGGGAACAGCAAATGGCATATAAAGATGAGAGAGGGAGGGGAGAAGACGAGGTGAGCCCGTGCATGCACGCGGAGGGCCTGGCCAAGTCAAAGGTGCTCATATAGGCCATTCGCTCTCAAGAAAGACAAAAGTGCCTTCCCAGCTTTGCGGCCCGATGAGCGATGGGGACAATCTTCAAGTAGCACTTTCACGGACAACAGCCGATCGTCCAGTCGTCGCAATTCGATAGATAATATTTCTCTTTGCGACTGAAATCGATAGCACAATAAATTTTCGATGTTCACTTCGTCGCCGCAGCCGTCGCAAGCTGCACTGTCGGTCATTCCAATCAACGTAGTGTACGCCTTCGTGAAAGCTACTCCCAACCACAGCCGGTATGGAAGCGATGCCCCACGTCGGTGAAGCCCGGGTGAAGGTACAAGTTCCAGTGAAGGGTTTAGTTCATACAACTTGGTGCGTCCTATCTTTACGGGGTTCCATTCAGTTAAAGAGAGGCTGCTTACCAGGTGACGAAGCTGCTTTGCAGCGTCAGTCCTGGAAAGAGGAGTGGCAACACTTTGTTGCTATTGATGTGAATCTCGGACAGCTTTCTCTACTTGATCATTTCCACTGATCCCGCAGTGGCCATGGTAGTCATTGCAAAATAATTTCGTGGCCTTTTTGTTGGGCACCCTGGTTTGATAACAACGTACGCTAGCTGTTCGTGAGCTCCACGTCGGAGAAGAGAACTGCATGCTGCGTAAAAGCAGCCTCGAGTCGGAAAACACGGCTCACGTACTAGGACTCTCTGTGTCGATAAATGGGAGCGCACCAAGCAGAGCCGTGAGTTCTGCAGCCGTGGACGTCGTTACATGTGACGTCTTGAATCGCAGTGTTATTGCTCTCGTCGGTGTAAGCACGGCACTGCGAGAAGTGGTCGACACATCTGTATAGATCGTTGCGTGGATACTGCATATGTCGTAGAGCAGGAATTACCTCAACTGTTTTAGTGGAAACGGTGGTAGATTTGACTTTTTCTGAAGTCGTGGAATTCTTAGGTGGGCTTCAGGATGGCACAAACACCATGCTAGAGACACCAGCCTAGCCGCAGGGGTGTATCCTGATGTAAGTGGTGTACGATGTGCACTGACAGTTGTGCTAAATGACCTGTGGGGTCTCTCCACGGTGTGGCAAGGGGTACGGGCAATGTGCCTGACATGTGCACGCATTGTCTCGACGAAGATGTGCGCCGTGATTGAATAATCTTGAGCAATGGCAATAATTTCAGCCGTTGACGCGCTGATTAATCCAAGGCATATCCTGAGAGGTTTGACCTGAATGCTCTCAAGTGTGCGCAAATTAGTTTTGCAGGTATTCGATATAACGGGTAGGCTGTACAGGAGGAACCCTACAAAAAACACCTTGTAAGCTTAGCTGTAACAAGAATAGCGTGGACACTTCCCAGTTCTTTCCTGGAACCTGAACAGATAACAAGTAGCAATCAGTTGCCAATTCACGTGGTTCACATGAAGAGTACAGGATAGGCATTTGTCAATCACAACCCCCAAGAACCTCTGACTTCTTCTGTATGGTATCACTCGTCCGTTGATTGATATATGCAGACATTGGCTGCCGGGTGAATGCCACCACTGCGAACTTTGCCCACATCCCTCCAGTTTACGCAGGTAGGATGATATCGCTGAGGCCGCCTTTTGAAGCTGAGCGCAAAACTAAAGCCGTGTCACCAACGACGTTCAGATACAGATGTCGTCGGCGTAGATAGAGAGTCATATGGTGCTTGATAGGTTCTCGAGAAAGTCGTCAGGCAGGGAGATACGATCTCTCCAATGCTATTCACAGCATGTTTACAGGAGGTATTCAGAGACCTGGATTGGGAAGAATTGGGGATAAGAGTAAATGGAGAATACCTTAGTAACTTGCGCTTCGCTGATGATATTGCCTTGCTTAGTAACTCAGGGGACCAACTGCAAAGCATGCTCACTGACCTGGAGAGGCAGAGCAGAAGGGTGGGACTAAAAATTAATCTGCAAAAAACTAAAGTAATGTTTAACAGTCTCGGAAGGGAACAGCAGTTTACGATAGGTAGCGAGGCACTGGAAGTAGTAAGGGAATACATCTACTTAGGACAGGTAGTGACTGCTGATCCGGATCATGAGAGTGAAATAATCAGAAGAATAAGAATGGGCTGGGGTGCGTTTGGCAGGCATTCTGAGATCATGAACAGCAGGTTGCCATTATCCCTCAAGAGAAAAGTTTGTAACAGCTGTGTCTTACCAGTACTCACGTACGGGGCAGAAACCTGGAGGCTTACGAAAAGGGTTCTACTTAAATTGAGGACGACGCAACGAGCTATGGAAAGAAGAATGACAGGTATAACATTAAGGGATAAGAAAAGAGCAGATTGGGTGAGGGAACAAACGCGTGTTAATGACATCTTAGTTGAAATCAAGAAAAAGAAATGGGCATGGGCAGGACATGTAATGAGGAGGGAAGATAACCGATGGTCATTAAGGGTTACGGACTGGATTCCGAGGGAAGGGAAGCGTAGCAGGGGGCGACAGAAAGTTAGGTGGGCAGATGAGATTAGGAAGTTTGGAGGGTCAACATGGCCACAATTAGTTCATGACCGGGGCAGTTGGAGAAGTATGGGAGAGGCCTTTGCCCTGCAGTGGGCATAACCAGGCTGATGATGATGATGATGATGATGATGATGAGCTTCTCGAGTAGTCTAATAAGGAGAGCTATATTAAAAAGCGTTGACCAGCCGTGGTTGCTCAGTGGCTATGGTGTTGGGCTGCTGAGCACGAGGTCGCGGGATCAAATCCCGGCCACGGCGCCCGCATTTCGATGGGGGCGAAATGTGAAAACACCCGTGTACTTAGATTTAGGTGCACGTTAAAGAACCCCAGGTGGTCGAAATTTCCGGAGTCACCCACTACGGCGTGCCTCATAATCAGAAAGTAGTTTTGGCACGTAAAACCCCAAAATTTAATTTTTAAAAAGCGTTGGGCTTAGTATTTCTTCATAAGGGACGCCGCGGCTACGGTAATACCTGGGTGTCGGGCCAACTCCGGTGAGCACGTAGAATAATCGCACATGTAGGAAACTGCGAACGCTGCGATATATCTGGCCATCAAATCTCTAACGCTCAAGGATGGCTGCATGGGTGTCATTACCGTATGCACCTTCAACGAACAGAAACAAGGCAACAGTCAAGGGTTCAGAGGCCTTCTGGAATTCGATGTGCCTTAACAACTCGACAACGTTGTCTATAAATGAACAGCCGCGGCAGAATTCTGTCAACGTGTCTAGGTAAATTTCATCATCATCATCATCCTCTTCTTCATCTTAATCATCATCAGCCTGGCTACGCCCACTGCAGGATGGAGGCCTCTCCCAACTTTTCCAACTACCCCGGTCATGTGCTAATTGTGGCCATGTTGTCCGTGCAATCTTTTAAATCTCATCCGCCCACCTAACGTCTTGCCGCCCCCTGCTACGCTTCCATTCTCTGGGAATCCAGTCCGTAACACCTAATGATCATTGATTATCTTCCCTCCTCATTACATGCCCTGCACAAGCCCATTTATTTTTCTTGATTTCAACTAAGATGTAATTACCTAGCGTTTGTTCCCTCACCCTCGTTACGTCGTCCTCAATTTTAGTAGAACCCTTTTCGTAAGCCTCCAGGTTTCTGCCCCGTAGGTTAGTACGGGTAAGACGCAGCTGTTATACACTTTTCTCATGAGTGAGAATGACAACCTGCTGTTCAGGATCTGAGAATGATTGCCAAACGCACCCAAACCCATTTTCTTTCTTCTGATTATCTCAGTCTGACGATGCGGAACCGCGGTCACTACCTGCCCTAAGTAAACATATTCCCTTACCACTTCCAGTGCCAAGCTACCTATCGTAAACTGCTGTTCTCTTCCGAGGCTGTTAAACATTACTTTAGTTTTCTGCAGGTTAATTTTTAGACCCACCCTTCCGTTTTGCCTGTCCTGTTCCGCGAGCATGCATTGCAATTGGTCCCCTGAGTTACTAAGCAAGGCAATATCATCAGCGAATTGCAAGTTACAAAGGCGTTCCCCCTTAACTCTTGTCCCCAATTCTTCCCAATATCTTCTCTGAATACCTCCTGTAATCACGCTGTGAATAGCATTGGAGCGTATCTCACTGCCTGACGCCTTTCTTGGGATTTTGTAGCTTTCTTTATGGAGGACTACGGCGGCTGCGGCACCGCTATATATATCTTTCAGTTTTTTTTTTTTTTACATACGGCTCGTCTACACCCTGATTCCGTAATACCTGCATGACTGCTGAGGTTTCGATTGAATCAAACGCTTTTTCGTAATCAATGAAACCTATATATAAAGGTTGGTTATATTGCGCACATGTCTCTATCACCTAATTGATAGTGTGAATATGGTCTGTTGTTGAGTAGCCTTTACGAAATCCTGCCTGGTCCTTTGGTTGACAAAAGTCTAAGGCCTACCTGATTCTATTTGCGATTGCCTTAGTAAATGTTTTGTAGGCAACGGACAGTAAGCTGTTTGGTCTTTAATTTTTGAAGTCATTGGTGTCCCCTTTCTTATAGATTGAGATTATATTGGCGTTCTTCGAAAATTCCGGTATGCTCCAGGTCATGAGGCATTGCATATACAGCGTGGCCAGTTTTTCTAGAACAATCTGCCCACCATCTTTCAACAAATCGGCCGTTACGTGATCCTCCCCAGCTGTCTTCCCGCTTTGCATAGCTCCCAAGGCTTTCTTTACTTCTTCCGTCGTTACATGTGGGATGTCAAATACGTCTAGACTATTCCCTCTTCCATTATGGTCGTGTGTGCCACTGGTACTGAATAAATATGTGTAGAACTTCTGAGGCACTTGGACGATCTCATCAATATTAGTAATGACATTGCCAGATTTGTCTCTTATCGCATACATTTGATTCTTGCCTATTCTTGGTTTCTTCTTCACTGCTTTTAGGCTTCCTCCGTTCCTTAGAGCATGATCTATTCTATCCATATTATACTCCCTCATGTCAGTTATCTTACGCTTGTTGATCAATTGGAAAATTCTGCCAGCTCTATTCCAGCTGTAGGGTTAGAGACTTTCATACACTGACGTTTGTTAATAATATCTTTCGTATCCTGCGATAACTTACCGGTCTCCTGTCTAATGAAGTTACCCTCGACTTCTATTGCATACTCCTTGATGATGCCCATAAGATTGTCGTTCATTGCTTCAACACTAAGGTTCTCTTCCTGAGTTAAAGCGGAATACCTGTTCTGTAGTGTGATCCGGAATTCCTCTGTTTTCACTGTTACCGCTAACCCATTGATCTGCCTCGTATGTACCGGTTTCTTCGTGTTGAGAGCGGCATTCCGGGCAATTTGGTAATCGATTACTCAAATGATATTGCGCAACAAAAAAAGGACACGGATATAATAGAGGACGACACACCAAGCGCAACATGTTCCTTCCTCAAGTCTAGGATAGTTAGAGATCTTACCATCTTATGGTCACTTCAGCGCACATTGCCGACCACGTCGCCATCTTGAATGATGCCAGGGTAACTCTCCGCTGCTATTCCTAGAAACCATGCCAAATTCCTCGACTGACTTGTCTCCAGTCTGCTTCTTGCCTACCTTGGCATGGAAGTCGCCCATCAGTATAGTGTATTTTGTTTTGACTTTACCTATCGCCGATTGCACGTCTTCATAGAAGCTTTCGACTTGCTGGTCGTCATGACTGGATGTTGGCGCGCAGACCTGTACTACCTTCAATTTGTACATCTTGTTAAGTTTCACAAGACCTGCCGTCCTCTCGTTTATACTATTGAATTCTTATATGGTATCAGTTATATCCTCATTAAAAAGGAATCCGACTCCTAGTTCTAGTCTCTCCGCTCAGCTCCGGTAGCACAGGACGTGCCCGCGTTTTAGCACTCTAAATGCTTCATTTGTCGTCCTAACCTCACTGAGCCTATTATATCCCAGTTAATGCGCGCTTATTCCTCCAATAGCACTGCTGGACTCGCCTCACTCGATAACATTCTTGCGTTCAACGTTGCCAGGTTCAGATTCTAATAGCGGCCTTTCCGGATCCAGAGATTTTTAACACCCTCTACTGTATCAGAGGCCTGACCGCCACCGTGTTCAGTTGCTTCGCAGTTGCTGGGTCTTGAGGGCTGGGGTTTGATTGTTGTATTCATATAGGAGGTTGTGGCCAAGCACTGCGCCAGGGTGGCCAATCCTGCCCTGGTGAGGGAGTGTCTTACCGGTTTTGGTCGCCGGGATCAGGCCGCTTCAGTACCCCTTCCTAGTGCTCTAAGCACCACTCCGAACGAGTTAGAACGTCCGTTCCATTACTTTTCCTACACAACTAGCAAACAGGATCGGACGGTATGATGCAATGTCCAAAGGCGACCTGCCAACTTTGAGGAGCGGACAGACGACTTGACATGCATGCCTGGGGAACCGTGCCAGGCTGCCACGAGCCGTTCTACCGGAGCAGGAGTGCCTTTCGAGTTCGTTCATCGAGGTTACACAGGGTGCGGTACGTACCGCCATTTGGCCCTGGCGCTGAGGAACGTCTGCATAAAGCAAGCGCAGCCTCTAGTTCGTGAAAAAATAAAGGGCGCTCCATAAGGGGATCACGTGAGAAGGGTGAGTGGTCGGGAGTCTACACTCGAGTGTAACTTGCTTCACCGGTACTTCTCCTACCGAAGGATTCTGCGCCTTCAATCTATCTGCATTTTAGATAAAGAGCCGCGGAATTAAATGGGTGGCGCTGTCCAGGGGTTACGAGGAGGCCACGAACCGTTCTCCACATAAGAGACAAATTATTTCAGGGAATCAGACACTCGGAGAAAGACATCCATCATTGTGAAGCTAGCTTATTCATACGATGCTATATTTTCTGTGTGCGGATGGTCAATCTGAAATCAGGAATTGACTCTGTGTGCCTATATCATTGTTCCGCATGGCGGTGAATGGCCCGAAGTTTCGCAAGCTAAATGTCGGATTCAGTGCGTGCGGAGATTTTCAAAAATCACATGTGAGGCAACCTGTAAGGCACCTTTTATTGCATCCCTTAGGCTGGATGATATGTCGTCACGACAGCAGTCTTCCAGGACTGATCTAAATTTCGGCCAGTCGATGCATTGGACGACTCCGGAGAACTTGGAGCTGGTCAGCCCCTCATCGTGGGATAAGTTGAGATGTGGTCACCATTGGCGTAGCTAGAAGTTTCATTCGGGGGAGGGGGGGGGGGGGCTCACGTTGCAGCAACAGGTTCTACTCAACTACATTTGTAGCACAGTGGGCCCCTTTTCTAGCATGTCTGTTTCAAGCTACATCAACCATTTGTGTCATATTGTGCAGTCAGTTGGGCGGTCTAGGTTCATCGTTTTCTGCTTACGGAATGGACTTGTGCTAGCCGAGCTCAGTTTCCTTTTTGTTCCTTTCAAGGCGTCCACAGGTCCCGTTAAGCGCATTTGCAAGATTCTTCGCTACCAAATTTTCGTGGTTGGATTGCATCAGAGGACTACTTCATGTCCCGAAAGACAAAAAGGCAACAGGAAAAAAGGGTCTGTTGGTGCCTGAAGACCATATCGTAATCCCGGAATGCATCACTTAAACAGACGGATATCAAAGAAAGCCACAAATGAAGACCAGGAGAGATGCCTTTTGGAAGGTGTTGATGCCCTTGATAGAGCTCCCAACAAAGTGGGGTCCGACAAGTCCAGAGACCCTACCAGGACCGTCGCAAATTTTTTCAAAGAAAATAAGCTCCAGCTTCTTCAGTCTAATGAGGAAGGACGTTTCGTGCTTTTCTCAGGAGGTGCGTTCAGTCACAACGCACAACAAGCTGTAGAAAAGAACTTTGTCCTAGTCAAAGAAAAGGCGACAAGAGTCAAGAAACAAGCTGTAGACCTTTGCACAGAATTTCATCTTTAAATGTTAGTCAAGACAATAAGTGAATGTAAAGGACGTTAACACTGTTAACACTGTTAAAACTGTTAACTATAACACTGTTAACCACGTTAACACTGTTTCTCACAGCAAAATCTCATAAGGAAGGAATTCCGTTCCGTGCTATTATAAGCGAGAAAGGTTCTTGGCAGCAGTTAGTTAGCCAGTTTCTTTTAAAAAACTTGAAATCGCTGGAAGTGGCTGATCCTTTCACTATTAAGAGCTCTAGATATGTAATTCAATTCCTGAAAGGAAATGCCTCTACTGCACACGCCTTTTCTGTAGACGTAGTTGATTAGTTTTTCTCAGTGCCCCAACAGGAAATGTGTGTCTCTCTTAGGGATTGCATTGACCGCAACGGCCCAGTAGATTTTCAGAATCTACTGTGCATGTCCATTGACGAAGTTATGGTTTTCTTGGAATTTTATTTAAAGTTTACTTTTATTTCTTTTAACGACAAATTGTATGTTCAACGGCAAGGAATATGCATTAGATCATGCGTCACTCCTGTGCTGTGTGACATTTTCTTAGCGTCAACTGACCGCGACCGGCACAGTTCCTTTGAAGATAGGTTCTACCTTAAGGCTTCTAGACATGTCGATGATTCTTTCATTCTTTTAAAAAGTAACCATGATTTTACCGTTGACAAGTGCATTAGCCAGGTCCTAGATGTTTTTTTTAGACTACATGGGAAGAGCATGCTATAACACATGAAATCCCTTCCCATGGTACTGTTCAGTTTTTAGTTGTCTTTAGTTTTTGACAAGAACCACGTTTGTTGGCAGTATAGTCCAAGTGCCCAGAACGAATTGCTACGGTACGATTCGGCACACTCAAAGTTAGTTGAAAGAGGAATAGCCACTCTTTACCTTTAATATGCTCTCAAGAAGTCCTGCCCTCACGCGATGCAGGCTAACTTTGATAAGGAATTGGGGAGGCTACACACAGCCGGCTAACCGAGCTAGGTCGCAAGGGCGGTGTCAAAAGCATTGCCTCAGAAGGTGAAGGCAAAAGGCATGCGCCTAGGCCCGACCAAAAACGAGGCAAACCCGCAGTGGTCCACAAGCTTTCCCACAACTTGAAAAAAGTCGCTACTAGATTTGGTGTGCCAGTTGTTTTCTCGGCGCCATGCAATTTGGCTGCGCTGTGTCCGCGAATAAGCCACGTTGACAAAAGGTAAGCATGCCAGAAAAAGCACACAAGACAGTACGTGAAATGTGCGACGGGCGCTGTATACGAGATACCACTGAAATGTGGGAAGTCCGACGTTGGACAAGCGAGAAGATGTGCTAATGACCGGGTCCGGGAGCATGAATTGTCTGTAATCAACAAAGGTAATACGCATCTGCTTGCGCATTGGATGGTTTTCCTGGAAGGCAGATGCTAGCCACTATTGCGTGAGATAAAAGTTCTTGATATAAGTGATGATACGTTAGCAAGAGAACTTTTGGAGGCATATCAGATAAAAGAGAGAAGCACGAGTTGTATTAGTGATCCGTCTGTTTTTCTGTTTCAAAATGAGATGCACCTGTTAAAAACGTCACTGTAATCGCTCTAGGCAACATTGATGTACGCATGCGCATTTCATCATTCTCCCTGCCCAGCTATAAGAATAAAATCAGCTAAAGTTCAGCGCTCGATCTGTCGTTTCATACTCTCCCTCCCAAGTCTTTATTTTCCTTTTAGGCGAAACAATGTATTCATTTGAACCTAGCCAACTCGCCCAGCAACAAGTTCTACTCAACTTCTCCTTTCCGTAGTTCCCGGTGTTGGGGAACGGCAGATATTGGCGACCCAATCGGGTCCACCCACCCAATCGGGTCCCGCCTCCTCCCAAGGTCTTGGCTGCGCCCCTTTTATTTAGGGGGTAGGGAACGGGTGATTCTCCCCTGCATTTAGAGGTCGCGTACTCGTATTGCACCACACACGCTTACTCTTGGGTCCATGGCGGGCCTCTATTGTTCGTTCACAAACACAGGAGAAACGACGGCCGCCGCCATACGGTGCTGTCAGCACACATACACTGTCAGCAATTCCTGGACACGGGATTGCACAAAGGCACCACATACACTGCCAGCATTTCGTGGACACTGGATTGCACTGACACACCATATACTCCGGAGTATTCGCATCCCCAACTTTTTAGTAAGCGTCCCAATGCACGCGCGGGGCAGATAATACTGAGCGGTTTCTAAAAAAAGCTGTCGAGGCGTTACGGTCGCGCAGACGACAAAAAGACAATAATCCATAAGCGTTCCTTCGAATTCTTTCGGCCGCTTACCCGAGTGGCCAGCAATAACCGTTTTGCTCGCCGGTCACTATTTGACGACCTTTTGGCGCCCATTGATCGGTGCTTCGCCGAATTGAATAATGCCTCACCGTGACAACTGCCCCCAACTTTCAGAATATTATAAAATAATTTTCACTTTTACGAGTGACATTTTGGAAAAAGAATGAAGAAACACCGTTCCCTGTATACATAACCCTACCCTATACACTCAACATACAGTGTGTACTATACCAAAAAAGTTTATCGGACAGAAAACAGGACGCCTATGCATTTAACACGATGATCTGGCTCTTGAGTTGCCCAAACGCTTCTTCGCATGCCGGTGTCCATTTCACAAAGTCTCTCTCTCCCTTCCAGGTTAATTCCGTGAGGGGAACGTTGACTTTGGCGTAGTTCGAGATGAATTCCCGATAGTACCCAGTCAACCTGAGGAAGGAGCGTACTTGCCTCTCTGTTGATGGGCGTGGTGCAGCTTCAATCTTGCCCAGCGTCTTCCCCAATGGACCCACTATGTAGATAGCTAGCCGGTTTGAATGGGGTTTCAACTACGGGCATCCTTCTAATTGGAACGCGTGGCACTCTGCCCTTTGGAACCGTGCGCTGGCAAATATCGCAAGAAGAGACAAACCTTTTCACACCAGCCGTGATGCTCGCCCAATAGAATTCATCAGAAATCCAGTCCGCGGTCTTCTGAGCGCCTAAGTAACCAGCCAATATGCCGTCATGTGCTGTTCTTAACACAGCGCCTCGGTGGCACCTCGGCACGACGAGCTTTCGCACTGACGGTCCGTTCTTCTCTGTGTAGACCCAATATAGTAGCCCGTTTTCCTTTTCGAATTCGACACTTCCCTTCTCCTTTGACCATCATGTCTGCTTCAGTTTGATCCTAGCGAAACACTGCTTAAGCGTCTCATCACTTCTCTGCTCGCTCGCGTACCAGTACTCGCCTGGTAACTACCGCCCCCTCGGAAGCCTGGAGTTTCGGAAGCTTTTTCTGCTGCGCCTGCGCCTGGCCGCGGGAGGTAGCTGCCGCCACGGGTCCTTGTTTCGTGTCGCGCTTACCGCCGCATTGTTCGGTCTCGTGTTTCGGATCCTCCGGGGATCTTGCGCCTTCTGTATTTCCAACAGTTAGGTCATACAGCGGTCCTCGCATACATAGCGCTGTAAGGGGGCCGGTAAAGTACGGACTATCGACTTCAATCTGCGCCTGACACTTCCGCTGCTGTGTTTCAAAATCCTGCACTTCTATGAGCTCGCCGCTAGCCCTGATTCCGTTGCCACATTAATTAAGCTTGATCCTTAATTGTAACAACTGAGCTTCCAGCTCTGCGGCTTCCTTCGCCGCCACTCGCTCCCTCTCTTTTTCCTCTCGAGCCCACGCCCGTTCTTCTCGGGGCTGAACCTGCTGTTCCGCAACCCATGTCCTCAGCTAAGCGCCCTTTGGGCCTAACTGTTTGCCCCATTCTATCCACTTGTCGAGTTCCATTCCCTCCAAAATGCCACTACACCTCTAAAACCTGTGTGGTCATAATTTGCATGCATGGGCATTCGACGTTTAGCAATAATGTATCAGTATCACTAATCGATCAACCGCCACGATTGTTGTTCTTCGTTCACTGTGCCTTTCTTTCACATAACGTCCTGTCGCGGACGCCAGTTTAATGTCACAGCTTGTCACCCGTTCGCCGTCGGCGCGAAGTTGCCGAAGCGGTTTACAGGCCGTTTGGTCGTTCTGTACTAAAGCGACCACAGCGAAGTAGTCAGAGTCCGGAGAAAGACAGAAAAAATCATTTATCGAATGACACAAACATTAAGAAAGGCAAGAACACTAACACGCATGCCTTTAATCTAGATCAATGATGAATACAACAGAAATACAACGAACAGTTAACAGTAAATATAGAAATTAGCACTACACAAAACACACTTAGTGGTGGTCCACTAAATATAGGTAAAAAGAAAGCAAATGATGGCATATGCTTGGCCGGGCAGCTGCAGCAAGTCCATAAAGCGTGGAGTCGACGGCAGAGCTTTCGCGAAGAACGGTGGCAAGCCGATCTCGTCGTGGTGGATGCGATTGCTGGCTGGGTTTCCTAGGAGTCTGGGTCTGACGTCTTTCCTCGAGCAGGTTGAGCTAACTTGAGGGGAACTACCGTGAGCTTCGCTGCAGACGTTGGTTTGTCGTCTCACACGCCAACTAGTAACTCTTAGTTCAGGCGCCGCTAGGCGGCCCAGGCGATACTCGACGGCACTAGCTCGTTGACACTTTTCAGCAGATTGTAGGTTCAGTTTCTATACTGCTTAGGTCGGTCTAAAGCCTGCGTTTAAATAATTTCTCCTTTCCCTAGTTCCCTGTGTTGGGGAACGGCAGATATCGGTGACGATGCAAGCAAGTTCACCCAATTGGATCTGTTCTCCGCCGACCGTCTTGGCCGCGCCCCTTTTGATTAGGGGCGACGGAACGGGGGATTCCGCCCCTGCATTTAGACGTCGCACACTCGTATTGCACCACACACGCACAGACTTGAGTCGGTGGCGGGCCTCTATTGCCCATTCACAAACACAGGAGAAATGACGGTAACCGGCCATACGGCACAGATACACTGTCAGTCATTCGTGGATACATGATTGCGCAGAGGCACCTACATACACTGTCCGCACTTAGAGGACACAGGATTCCACAGACACACCTCATATTTCGGAGTATTCGCATCCCCACCTTCTTAGTAAGCTTCGCAATTCAGGCGCGGGGCAGAGAATACACAGGGGTTCCTACAAGAAGCTGTCGGGGCGTCACGGTCGCGCCGACGACAAAAAGACAATAATCTTTAAATCTGCCCTTCACTCCTTTCGGCCCTTTGCGTGAGTGCGCAGCATCAACCGTTTTGCTCGCCAGCCCCCATTTTCACGACCGTCTGGCGCCCGTTGATCACGGCTCCGCGAATCGCATAATGCCGCACCGTGGCACACGCACCAGAGCCGATAACCGAGATGTTCGCGAATCCGCCTCTAATGGATAGATGGATGAATGTTATGAGCGTCCCCTTTTGAACGGGGCAGTCGGTTGCGCCACCAAGCTCCTCTTTCATTTTCCTGTGCTGCCCTCTGGCGCACGCCACTGAAAACGTTTTGGAAGGGTCCCGGGGCTTTGACCGGTTGATTTGTGTACCTGCACCCACGTTCAGTGCGCGTCGGTTGTGCCTTTCGTGTATTGCGAATCCTTATTACTGGCTTCTTCGGGACACAATGTCGTTCCGGAAGCCATGTAGCACTCAATTACTACTGAATGCAGGCCTGAGTGAGCTGTTCTGCAGACAGTGCGGCCGATAAAGACACGCTGAGTTCCGTTTGGCGGCACGGCTGCCTTGAAATTTGTCACTGATTTCTGCACTTTGACATCACTCTTTGTATTCTTTTTACACGATATTTAGACGTCACGCATATTCAGAAAGTGTTTGAGCGCAGCCTTCTGCGTCGAATTTATTACAGCGGTGCAATTGTTTACATCGACATCTACAGCCGCAGGTCGTTGTTATCGTCTAATATTGTGGAAAAGATCCTTCGCTGATATGAAGTGGTGCCAAAATGTAGCACAAGATGCATATCTGCGCCTATGTGCCATGTTGTTACACCCCGAGACGAGTAAATATGAGCGGCTGAACCACTTAAACAACGGAAATTGTGATGCCGATACATATATTAGGGGCTGTTAATTAACTCATCCTCGCTTTTCTTTAACTCCATCATACTTACAGTTTTAGCGTGCCATAGCGCATTATTAGAGAAAACTGTGCTCGCATCAGTGCTCATTTGTAGGCCATGTTGTTCTCTCACGAAAACGCGCGGATGGCATCGCTCACACGGCGTGGGTATGATTGAGCGAGGCGGTTGTTTATGCTGCTGTATAACGAATACACCGTCAATTGTTTGCCGCTTGACGCAGAGGCAAACAGTCCATCTCTGAAATTGAGAAATGTGTCGGCGAAGCAATACTATTAGATTTGCCGGACGGTCCTACCGCTGTCGACCAGATGTAGGAGTCGTCGGACTATCTCGCCGCTGCCACCATTTGAAGGAGATGAAGGTCGTAGACAGGAACTCGGTGAACAGGATTTATTTACATATTAACAGTTTAAGCAGGATACATTGGCAGACTAGCGCGACTCCCATATGGAGCCCGCAAAACTAACATATGTAACGAGCGCGAGTAACGACACGCACACCAAGGCGAGTGCTGAACAAAGACTGACTTTATTGCAACGCACGCCGACGACTCGAGAGCGCGCAACAGCCTCTCGGGAGCTCAGGGTTGCCGGCTGGGCAATGCGCTCCCGCTAGGCTGGGCTACGTTACACCTCCCTCACTCCCACGTGAGGGTCCAGGTTCTTGCTCGAAGTTCTCATCGTAAGTTAGACGCACTCGCGGGTTCCTTGCCCGCACAGGGCGGCGCATGGGAGTTGCTGCGTCGTGCTGGCCAGAGGCTGGTGGACGTTCTGGGGTGCCTGCAGGGCTTGTTTCTTGGCCGCTGCCATTAGCTCTCTGAGGATGGTGGGGGCTGCCCGCTGTGTCACTAGGCGAGTGGAACGGCTCTGCCGTCCGCAGGATGTGCTGCCGATTTCGACGCAGTAGGCTCCCGTCTTCGGTTTCCATCAAATATGATCGTGGTGTGACCTGCCGCGTTACTCTGGCTCTGCTAGTCCAACCCTGATCTTCTAAAAGGCGGGCCGTGTCTCCTGTCCTGAGTGGCGGTAGTTCCGGCCTTGGCCGGTGCCTTTGTGTCTGCTTCTTCACCTCGGTTGCCTGAGGGGTGGAGAAGTCTGGAAGACGGCCTCGAAGTTGTCTTCCCATCAGCAGCTGCGCAGGGCTCCTTCCATCCTCTAGTGGCGATGACCTGTAGTTTAGAAGTCCAAGCCACAGAGGCTCATTAGCATGCTTTGTTTTCTTCAGGAGTCTTTTGAACACTTGTACTCCTTTCTCGGCTAGCCCATTTGCCCTTGGAAACCTCGGACTCGAAACCACGTGTCGAAAGTCGCATAGCTTGGCAAACTCTAGGAACTCCCTCGAGGAGAACTGCGGTCCCCCATCCGTGCACACTTCTAAAGGTATCCCATGCCTGGCAAACCACATTTCCAGTTTCTGGATGACTTGGTGGCTCGTTGTTTGAGTCAGCTGTTCTACTTCTGGGTAGTTTGAGTGAGCGTCATAGCCCACTAAGTAGTGCACTCCCACATGCTCACACAGGTCCAACCCTATTCTTGACCACGGCGACAAAGGGACAGGCTTCATTAGCACTGGCTCTGATGGCTGCCGATACGCATAGCGACAGCAAGTCTCACATTTTGACGTTTTTTCCTCAATGTCCTTTTGCATAGCCGGCCAATACATTAGGGCTCTAGCTCTCGCCTTTGCCTTGTTCACCCCGAGGTGCCCCTCGTGCACGCGGTCCAGCATTTCTTTCCGTAGCTTCTTAGGTATTATTACTTTAGCGCCTCTCATAAGGGTACCATTCACAACCGACAACTCTGCTGCCACCGGCGATAACTGCCCTTGAATGGCCTCACGATTCTCGAGAGCGGTCATCACTTGCCTGAGGTCTTCATCTTCAGCCGTCGCTGCCTGCAGCCTCTTTACCATGGCGTCACTGACGAGGGATGAAAGTACGTTCACAGCATGTATGGCTACATCTTCATATTCCTCTGCCCGAGTTGAGTCTGGTGGGATCCGCAGACGCGACAGCGCATCCGCCAGTAGGAGCTGCTTTCCAGGCACGAACTGCAGGGTGAAGTCGAACTGCATCAGACGCAAGAAAAAACGCTGAACACGAGGGGGCATTTCATTCAGTCCCATTTTTCGCAATAGCTAGAAGGGGCTGATGGTTTGTTTCTATGGTGACATGAGACCCCACGATGAATTCTCTGAAGCGTTCGCAGCCGAATGTTATTCCTAGTGCCTCCTTCTCAATTTGAGAATACCGGGTTTCCGCTTGCGTTAGAACACGCGAGGCATACGCCACCGGTCTCCAACCCCCCTCATGTAGCTGGAGGAGAGCAGCACCCAAGGCAAAGTTGGACGCATCGGTTGACACTTTAGTGGGCCTCTGAGTGTCAAAAATGGCCAACAAGGGGGCAGAGGATAGCATGCCGCACAAGTTTTTCCATTCCTTGTCATGCGCCTCTGTCCACTCGAATTCACTGTCCTTCCTCACGAGGGAGCGTAGCATGTGTGTTTTTTCAGACAGACAAGGCAAAAACTTTCCGAAATAGTTGACTGCGCCTAGGAGTCTTTGCACCTCCTGTTTGCACGTGGGTGAGGGCATGCTCGCTACGCATCGCACCAGATCCGGATCGGGCCGTATTCCTTCTTTAGAGAGGACATCCCCTAGGAACTTGATCTTGTCAGCGGCCACTACACACTTCTCCGGGTTAAGGGTAAAGCCTGCAGTCTCAATTGCTCTGAGAGCCGCCTTCAGTCGGGCGTCGTGCTCCTTCCTGGTTGCTCCCCATACTAAGATGTCATCTATGTAGACTCGCACCCCCGGGAGGTTGTCCAGGGCATCACTCATGGCTTTCTGAAAAACCTCCGGCGCTGAACTCAGCCCAAATGGAAGCCTCAGGAACCGGTACCTGCCAAACGGCGTGCTAAACGTGCAAATGCAGGACGTATAGTCATCTAGAGGTATCTGGTAGAAGCCTCTATTAGCGTCCAGTTTGCTAAAATACCTGGCTCCGGCCAGCTCTGCCTCAATATCCTCTCTTCGGGGCAGCTCGTAGTGCTCCCTTCGGATACCCTCATTCACACGCCGCGGGTCCATGCACACTCTTAATCTCCCATTTTTCTTAGTTACGATGAAAGCGGGCTTACCCAATCAGTTGGGTTCTGCATCCGAGTTATAATGCCCTCCGCCTCCATGCGGTCCAACTCCTGGCGCAGGGGCTCCTTCAGTGCGTGTGGCACCCTCCTCGATGGTAGCGCTATAGGTCGCGCATCGTCTTTCAGGCTGATCCGGTATTTCCGCCTCGTACATCCTAGGCCACGGAATAGAGCGGGAAACTCTTCAATAATCCGCTGCTTGTCCATTCCTTCCTCTTGTGACACTGACCGGACTCGTGCTATAAAGCCGAATTTCTCACATGCCTCAAGGCCGAGTAATGCCTGTTTGCCCTTCTTCACCACATAGAAAAGCAGCTGTTCGCATTTATCGCCCACTTGAAGAGGCAGCACCGTTGTACCAACATGCTGTATAGCATTGCCTCCATAGCCTGAAAGAACAGTCTGGCTGGGGCGCAACGGTGGCTTTCGCTTGAGTCTCCGGTATAAAGATAACGGCAACAAATTCGCCTGGGCTCCCGTGTCGACCTTCATGTGCACTGTATCTGTGTCAACTTTAACCGGGACGATCCAATCGTTCGAGCTGGCGACGCCGGCTATATGCACGTCTAATATTTCAAAATCATCTTCCGACTTTTCTTCAGGGCACTCAACTTCTTGAACGCTTCTCTTCGCTCTGCAGCACGCCGCGAAGTGGTTCAGTTTTCGGCACACCACGCACCTCTTTCCCCATGCCGGACATTTTCGCGGCGGGTGACAGCTGCCGCAGAAGTTGCACCGCCGTAAAGTCTTGCTCCGAGCCGGCCCGTCTAACTTTCCTTCCACTGCGCCGATCACCTGTGCCGTCTCTGCCTGCTCCCATACTCGCGCCTGGCTCGTGGCAGCCTCCGCCGCTTTGCAGAAATCAATGGCCTTCTCGAGTGTCAAGTCCTTCTCGCGCAGCAGCCTGTTGCGCAGCTTTTTGTCCCGAGTTCCACAGACTAACTGGTCACGCACCATGGAGTTTTTGAGATCGCCAAAGTTACACGACTGCGCCTTGAGCTGCACGTCCCGCAAGAACTGTTCAAATGGCTCACCTTCATTCTGGAGTCGCATGCGGAAGACGTATCGCTCAAATGTTTCATTCTGTTGTGGTGCACAGTACTCTTCGAACTTGCGCACCAGCACATCGTAGTCCTCCGCTTGGGCAGACGTAAGTCGAAAAGTGTTGAAGACATCAATGGCCTCCTGGCCGGCCACATGTAAAAAAATGGCAGCCTTCTCCGCGCTGGTACGTTCCTTTCCCGTGGCTACGAAATATAGCTCGATGCGTTGCCTGAACTTCTTCCAATTGGCTGCCGCGTTCTCAGCGAGCACCAGCGGAGCAGGAGGCGGTAGGGCTTCCATGCGCAGGCTTGAAATTCGAGCTCGCTATGCAACGGTCGCTTGCGCGGGAACGGCTATCCCACTTCTGACACCATGTAACGAGCGCGAGTAACGACACGCACACCAAGGCGAGTGCTGAACAAAGACTGACTTTATTGCAACGCACGCCGACGACTCGAGAGCGCGCAACAGCCTCTCGGGAGCTCAGGGTTGCCGGCTGGGCAATGCGCTCCCGCTAGGCTGGGCTACGTTACAACATACAGCAAACAGTTTACGAGCACACAGCTCACTCCTACATTTCGAGTATGACAGAGCACTCTGCTCCCGACAACGAGCACGACACGAGCACACCCTAGCAGCCAGCAAACGCTGCTTATAAGCTCTCCGCTTGACGTCATAGTTCGACGTCATCGTTCGGCGGGGACGGAGCAGGAATGGTCGGGAAGGTTCGTCCAAGCATTGTAAACTTGCCGCCGCCCCGCACTAAGGCTCCGGAGTCAACGACCGAGGGCTTCGTAGAACTGTGCTCCGTCTCGGGTGGCGCGGCGGAGTACCACATGCCTGAGCTGACCGCGCGCCACGTGGCTGCCGGTCATCCGCAGTTCTCGGTACCGCCCAGCTTTCAGTGCCGACGTCAGAGGGCTTCGTAGAACTGCTTTGTCCCGGATGGCTCCGCCAAGTACCAATTTCCTGAGCTGATCGCGCGCCACGTGGCCGCCGGCCGTCAGTAGTTCTCGGAAGGGCTCCCTGTCTGGTGGGCTTGGAACACGTGCAGCGGGCTGAAAGCTGGCCCGTACGGCCATTCTTAACAATACGTAGAGGCCCACTCATATACGTAGCGAATGCGGCCTACAGGCACGGTAACGTACAGATGTTGGCACTACGCTGTGTCACCGCTAACCGCTTATTGCGTACGCGCCATGCGAAGTGAAGTGCAGCTAATTTCAAATAAAACAGTTTTGTTAGACTTAACTGCGTACATTTCAGTTCAGGTCCGCCGGTAGCGAGTGCACGAACTCAACGGCGCCAGGTTAACCTTTGCTGAACAGGATCGACATTGGCTAAAACTTAATGGCCACGGCTTGACAGGGTTAAAGCTTGTGCATTTCAACTTGGTAGGCGTGCTTGACTCATTTTGAGTAAAATTCATTATATATACAAGTGAAGACGCTGTCACTAGTGTGCTGACAGTTCAACGGCGTATCGCGTGGGGTTCGGTCGAACGATGATCGGCACGCCGATTTTACCGGTGCCTTCGACAAGAAAGCCTGTCGCAGTCTAACTCGCGCTCGTCGGTTGCGTCGTTGTCGACCTGGTATGATAAAAAGGTTGCAGTGACGCATCATAGTCGGTCTGTCATTGGAGTGAGCGTCTTGTCGGTCTCGTATAGCCGTGTGTTCCACTGCCATACGAGTACGTGCAGTCAGGAACGCCCTGCCACCACCAGCAAGTGAGGACCGACGCTGAAAAAAGACTTCGTCAGCAATGTGATGTACTTAAGTGTTGCCCAAGTATACGCACGGGCTTTTTGTTAAATTAGCGAGCCATTCATGAAAGGTGCCAACAACCTGGCTCACGGTGCAGTCCGGACAACTCGGACGATACCCTGGCCGCCTTCTCTTTTAAAGTGGAGTTGCAGTCTTACACTACGCACGTTTTCGGCACCGCACCGATGTCGAGCTACCAGTAGAGTTTCAACGCGGTACACGCCGCGAGTGACTGAAGCAGCGCGCGTCCGAGCGCTTTTTCTTTTCGGGGGGCTTCCCGGTGCGCGATCACGATCGCAACCCTTCCAAAACGTTTCGCCACTAATCCACTAGGCCAGGGTGCATGCGCCGTCGCCCCATGACAGAGGCGGATTATGGTGCGAAATAGTACTAAGAAATCACTAGGTAATTTAGTTTCAGTTCAAAAGAATGCCTTACGTGCTATTTCCGACTTACCTTACAATGGACATACGCGTGACATATTCCGGAAGTTCAAGATTTGACGTGTAGACCGCCTTTATGAGTATCAACTTATGTGTTCTTTTAAACGTGACATGATTAAGCGTACTAATCATATCACAAACATCGCGAACTTGCAGCGGAATCCTTCTTTTCGCCTAAATCGATATACGGAACAGTGGGAAGTCCCGCGCCCTCGGACTAACTATGGCCTTCAAGCACTCTCCTACTGTCTTCCCTCTACACTTAACAAATATAGTCTAAATGATGCAAACATACGCCATATATCCAAGAGCACATTACTGCAAAAATTTCTGTGAATAATTAACTTTTTGGTTTGTCGGTTGAAAAGTATTACTTTGCTATTTCTAAGTTGTCATTTCTGCTTTTCATGCATACATGTATGCGTATATGCATGTGTGTATGTATATATATATATGTATAAATGTGTGTATATATATGCGTCTGTGAATATGTATATATTGACCTTGCCACAAGAATGTACTACGAATATCTTGCCATGTTGCTGCCTGTTCATGGGGAGGTGGGACTAGTCAAGCTGCCGTTATGCAGCTTTTATCCTGCCATCCCTACCACTTTGTATATATCAGTGTACTTATGTGGTAAATAAACTTCTTCTTCTTCTTCTTCTTCTTAAAAACCGAACCGTGGCTGATGTTCGCACGCTCTGCCAGCTCATCGATGCGTGTCTTCCGCTCTTGTTTGATCAGCTCATCAACCTTTGCAATTCTGTGGGGGTGATTGCACGCTGGCTTTGGTACGGGTCTTCGATCGTCTTTGCAACTTCCACGTCTTTCTTTGAAACGTTTGCTTCAACGCTTCACTCTGGCCAATGAAATGCAATGTTCAACGTATACGGCAGCCATATGGCGGCTAATTTCTTTTTGGGAAAGACTTTCAGCTGTTAAAAGCATCACGACACCACGCTGTTCAACTTTTGGAGCGTCCATTATGTTACGCAACCACGTTTAACCAATGCTGTGTATAAGAGCAATAAATAACATTTATCCTCACACCTGCGCGTTACTTTTGTAAACGAGAGATGCGTGTGTGCTACGCGCATGCCTCGCAGACAATGAGCCGAACCATTATTGCGAAGGGTGGGTTGGCTCACTTTCATTCGACTCGCCCTCGCACATTAGAAATGTGAAGATACAATGGAATATACCAATGCGAAGGTACAGCTTGGTGAAGAGCAAATAACTGCCACTGCAAACAAAGTTCGATGCAAATATACAGAAAACCTCGCAACAAGATACTTAAATATACGTCTAAATCTCCAATGAAGCTAAATATTTAAGAAAAATCACTGTATATAATGCGTCAAACAAGGCAAATAAACACGGTGGGCAATCACACATTCACAGATAAAAGAATCCTAAGGACCGCCCGCCCTCCCTCCATTCTCCCGATATATCACGCGCGACGAAAGGCAGCGGGCTTCTTCCCAGATTTTCTCCCTTGCTCACCCCAGACTGAGCCACCATTGTCGGCTCACCCATGCCACCCCCTAGCTTTCGTTCGCTCATGCAACATGCGGCGCGCGGTCACATTGTCCTTGGTGGTCCATGGACTCTATACGGAACATGAGGGTGACGGCGACGGCAGGAATGCGCCTGGAGTGTTCATATAATTCATCATCATCAGCCTGGTTATGCCCACTGCAGGGCAAAGGCCTCTCCCATACTTCTACAACTACCCCGGTCATGTACTAATTGTGGCCATGTTGTCCCTGCAAACTTCCTAATTTCATCTGCCCACCTAACTTTCTGTCGCCCCCTGCTACGCTTCCCTTCCCTTGGAATCCATTCCGTAACTCTTAATGACCATCGGTTATCTTCCCTCCTCATTACGTGTCCGGCCCATGCCCATTTCTTTTTCTTGATTTCAACTAAGATATCATTAACTCGCGTTTGTTCCCTCACCCAATCTGCTCTTTTCCTATCCCTTAACGTTACACCTATCATTCTTCCGTCCAAAGCTCGTTGCGTCGTCCTCAATTTAAGTAGAACCCTTTTCGTAAGCCTCCAGGTTTCTGCCCCGTACGTGATTACTGGCAAGATACAGCTGTTATAAACTTTTCTCTTGGGGGATAATGGCAAGCTGCTGTTCATGATCTGAGAATGCCTGCCGAACGCACCCCAGCCCATTCTTATTCTTCTGATTATTTCCGTCTCATGATCCGGATCCGCAGTCACTACCTGTCCTAAGTAGATGTATTCCCTTACCACTTCCAGTGCCTCACTACCTATTGTAAACTGCTCTTCCCTGCGCAGACTTGTAAACATTACTTTAGTTTTCTGCGGATTAATTTTTAGACCCACCCTTCGGCTTTGCCTCTCCAGGTCAGTGAGCATGCATTGCAGTTGGTCCCCTGAGTTTCTCAGCAAGGCAATATCATCAGCGCATCGCAAGTTACTAAGGTATTCTCCATTAACTCTTATCCCCAATTCTTCCCAATCCAGGTCTCTGAATACCTCCTGTAAGCACGCTGTGAATAGCATTGGAGAGATCGTATATCCCTGCCTGACGCCTTTCTTTATTCGGATTTTGTTGCTTTCTTTATGGAGGACTACGGTGGCTGTGGAGCCGCTATAGATATCTTTCAGTATTTTTACATACGGCTCGTCTACACCCTGATTCCGCAATGCCTCCATGACTGCTGAGGTTTCGACTGAATCAAACGCTTTCTCGTAATCAATTAAAGCTATATATAATGGTTGGTTATATTCCGCACATTTCTCTATCACCTGATTGATAGTGTGAATATGATCTATTGTTGAGTAGCCTTTACGGAATCCTTCCTGGTCCTTTGGTTGACGGAAGTCTAAGGTGTTCCTGATTCTATTTGCAATTACCTTAGTAAATACTTTGTAGGCAACGGACAGTAAACTGATCGGTCTATAATTTTTCAAGTCTTTGGCGTCCCCTTTCTTATGGATTAGGATTATGTTAGCGTTTTTCCAAGATTCCGGTACACTCGAAGTCCTGAGGCATTCCGTATACAGGGTGGCCAGTTTCTTTAGAACAATCTGCCCACCATGCTTCAACAAATGTGCTGTTACCTGATCCTCCCCAGCTGCCTTCCCCCTTTGCATAGCTCCCAAGGCTTTCTTTACTTCTTCCGGTGTTACCTGTGGGATTTCGAATTCCTCTAGACTATTCTCTCTTCCATTATCGTCGTGGGTGCCACTGGTACTGCATAAATCTCTATAGAACTCCTCTGCCACTTGAACTATCTCATGCATATTAGTAATGATATTGCCGGCTTTGTCTCTTAACGCATACATCTGATTCTTGCCAATTCCTAGTTTCTTCTTCACTGCTTTTAGGCTTCCTCCGTTCCTGAGAGCATGTTCAATTCTATTTATATTATACTTCCTTATGTCAGCTGTCTTACGCTTGTTGATTAACTTCGAAAGTTCTGCCAGTTCTATTCTAGCTGTAGGGTTAGAGGCTCTTGAAACTTAGTGCTCCGAAGGGGCTCCTTGCGTTATGTGACTCCGGGTGTATGGGCGTTGCCTCGAAATCCAGTCTGTGTTCGGAATGTTCGCGCTGAAATGTTTTTTCTAGTGCGAAAAAGCCATTCAAGGGAAAATCCAGAATGATTTCCGGCGCCGGAGGTTCTTTTGATACATGGTGCATGACAGCACGAAAAAATTTTGGGGCGCGGGGGGTGGGGAGCTGATGCCCCATAAACACCTCCCCCCGCCCCCCTGGTTTCGCTCCTGGTGGCAACTGCCCCGCGTTTCCAACTCCATGAACAATTGAACCCTTCTCTAAAAGGAGCGCGAACCAAAACTGAGGTCGAGGCAGCTACTATAGGCTACTATACGCTGTTCCTCGCAGGTAGGGAGGTGGGGGTTGGCTTCTATTGTTTAACAAAGAAAGTTCTCGTTCAGATGCAATTGTCACCAACGTTTCGCCCCTCGAGTTAAACTTGGAGCTAGCCAGGAGATATTGGTGCGCACTGACATCTGCAGTGATCACCCACAGCTGAGTCGTCAAAATTTCCCCTTAGTGCTCGCAGTTTAGTCGACTTAATGGTGATAAGTAGGGTCCTAGAATTGTGAAAGTGCGAAGGGCGCAAAATTTTAAACATGTCGGTGCTAAATAGAAAAACGAAGTTGATGCAAATCAGAGCGCTCACGCGACCCACCTGGAAGCTAAATAACGTTACTTCCAAACAGCACTTATCTTTGTAATAATAGCACAAGTTCTAGACAAGCAGGAACTGAAGAGGACCTTTATATGCAGTCACTATACGGGACCAAGATTTGCGAAACAAGTAGATTAGTCATGGAAATTCAGAGCCAGTGTCAAATCTTACATTGCTTATCGCTACCTGATTACTAGCCGCGTCACCACTGTCTGCATCGCTGTTGTGGTCAGCCTTCAGCTCGAAACCAGCCGTGTAGCTTCCATATCGACCCATGGCAGAACGACCGGAAGAAAAAAAAATGCCGATGTTAGCTAACCACGTGCAACTCGCAAACCTCCAAAATGGCGGAAACGTTGCCAGTTCTACTTTGGCTGCCGTGCGATGTCATTATCACCGAGTGGAGCAAGCAGACGACAGTCGCTGCAGCAATTTTTGACAGTGCGCTAATGGCTTTTCATGGCCAAATTGGGGGGGGGGGGGGGGGGGCGCTTTATGCGAGAAAATATTACTCCTCCGTGAATGCCTTCTGTCAGCACTCAGCTGCTACGCCTTTAGGGCTTGCCCAACAAACATGAAATACGTGCTGTCATGTCCCGAACATGAAAAGCCTCCGCCGGCAGATGAACACTTTGAAATAAGTATTCTTTCTTTCGAAAGATTGAACAGTTATATTTATGGTTGCAGCTCGTTTGACGCGGCAAAATTCCTTCTTTTTCATTTACACCTGACAATGTCAACTGAAAGCAAGCAGTGCGCCCTCGCTAACACTTGACAGACGCATCTACTGTACCATCAAGTCAAGTCTTTAAGCACTTTATGGCGCTCTTTTTACACTACATACATTTATGAACGGTTTTTACGAACGGCGCTAAATTGAGCCCGCTATTCTGGGAGAAGGGTATTGTCACCGAGAGAGAGAATGAACTTTATTGAAAACTGGTCCGGCAGTTTGCCTTCGCGGCGAGACGGGGGAAGAGGGGATTAACCCTTGTCAGTTTCCCCCTCCGTCGGGATGAAATGCATTGAAAATATGGGGAACATTATCGGCTATCTGCTTCCTATTTTTAATCCATGTAAATAAATCGCTGCCTCAGGAAAAACACATTATCAAACAATTGCTCGAAACTGTTATCCACAATGTTTCGTAGTGTCCTGAAAGTAATGTACGTGACACCGAGTTGAGATTTTGTAGAAATAGGAGCAATGTTAAACGTGTTGTCAGAAATTGTTGCACTTACAATTTAATGAATTATGATGGCTGCAAATAATTACTCAATCCTGAATTTTTCTCGATGTTCATGGCGTTAAGCGAGACGTGAACACTCAAATAAACGAGCCGCCTTCTTCCATTTCGTAGAAAGGGGGACCTAATTATGGGTCATGTGCAAGCAAAATTTCTAGTTTGTGTTTCAATTACTGCGCAAAGTTTAGCACACTCTCCTGGGGAGAGTACAGCCGTCACCGTTCCCTCCTTTGCTGAAAATGTGGGCAACGCCATCATTGATGTGCACGCGAAGGTAAAGATGCGGGATTCGTAAAGTATTTATCACAAATTCATTGTGCAAGTTCTCGCGAGTGCTGAACGCGGGCAACGTTGCAACCTGTTGCATCATATATAACGTTTCGAGGCGTGTGGCTTAATCCCCGGGCGGCAGCGAAAATTTTCAACGCATCTTCTCGTAGAAAACAGCTTCGGTGTAAGTTTGGCGCTGATTCTGAAAGATTGCACAATTTTATCGCCTTCCTAACTGATCACGGCGTGCGTTGCTCAGATCTCGAAGTTGCGGATTCAATTTTGGTTAGGGCGAAATGCAAGAATGCTGCTCGTGTGTGGTTTAGGTGCACGTCAAGAAACTCCAGATGGTCGAGCTGAGTACCCCACTCTGGCCTGTCTCTCCCATCCCGCCGTGTTTGTGGGCTGTAAAACTCCAGAATATCATAGAAAAATGTTTAAGCTTTTCGCCTCCATTCTTTTTTTTCTTTGCAGTTTGTTTTCTTTTGTGTAGAACGTCAACATTGCCGTTTCATGTTGCTCTATTTCATCTATTGTTTTCTGCCTGCTTATATTGAGCTAAGCCTCGTTGGGCGAACTCTCCCGGACTTTGCTGAGCTCGGCTGCTGCTGCCGCTGTTTCGCCGAACAGTTCACACACCGAGGAAACGAAATAATCAAACAGCCGCCCAAAAGTTGGATCGCCCATTACGCACGCACCGCCTGTGGTGCCGACTTTTCCGAATCGTTGTCACGGTTCCTCGAAGGGTACAGGGCGCATGCTTGCGCACAATACAATATACGTAAAGTGGGAATGCTATGCCGCATGCTAAATTTTAATTTGGCCTCGTCAGCCATATAGGTGGTTTTAGGATTGCACCTGATATAAGTATGCCTGTCAGGCGTGCGGATGCATTCCTATAGTAAGACCTGCGTGGCAAGCAAGAAAAAGAAATCCGAGGTCACCTAAGCACTTCTTAAGAGATGTGAATGCGAAAGCATTAATGTCCAATTCGAAGCCACTGAGCCATGCTTCGAGTTATGAACTCCTCGCGCGCGAGCGAGCGCGTTGAGACGCTTGGCCAATGCCCCTTAGATATCACAAGACCGCTGCACTTCGATCCGTGGCCTCAGGTTAAGCCGCAGTGATTTTGACGTCACCGCTTTTGTTACGCCGGGCTTCGCAATGGCAATTCAGGTCCAAGTAGCATGATGTCGTAAAGCACAGTGCACAGGACTGCTATCTAGGACATGCTGGTTCAGCCCCCTTAGTTAAGGCACTCAGATTCTGACCATGGGGTGGTAGAATGGAAACGCACTGCCACCAACCTTTTTCCTTTCGAATTTATTCAATAGAGATGCTGCTTGCTGGGCCAGTTGGTTCATGCGGACACTGGAGAAAAACAGCGATAAAATTGAGACGCCAACACGACAGAAAGAAGAGAAACCTCAACGCTGGACTAGCAGCTCACATATATTTGAAAACATGGATCAACCCTCGAACATCAAAACCACCCACGCATGCGCAATGCTCTTAGTAAGGTACAAGTTCTTTAAATTCATGAACGCACCATGCTACCCTAACAACCACATCTTTAAATTCAGCCTTTTAGAAAAGCTATCACTTTATCGCTCGAGAGATAGAAGCAACACTGATGCATTTTTCTTCCTCTTGTATACCGATATAAAATGACTCGAGTGCTTCTGTTTCAGTTTTTGTCCTGCCCTTGCCATTAACCGTCACTTTTTTAAAAAGTGGTGCACAGTCACGCTAACGACAATGAAATGTCAGGTGAGCAGATCCTTGAGAACTGGTCAACGCACTATGCTCCCGCATCCGGTCATAGACGCATGGGCCTGTTTGGCCAATATAGACCTTACCCATATAGACCTTGGGGAGCCTTGCTAAAGAAGCGAAGAAAAATGATGCAATAGGATTGAAATTGTTTTTCACTGCAAAGACACATAAAGTGAACTGCCCGCTCAGACCGATAGTAACCGAAGATAGATCATGGCAGAAGGTACTCGGGCAATACCTACAGAGTAAGCTAAACTTCCCGAACGCACATGACCCGTTTGAAACTCGCAGTTTGATGGACTTGGTTGCAGTTCTACAAGGACTGTCGGGCGCAACCAGTACTGTGTCAATTGACATTGAAGTCGTATACTGTCAGTGCTCCACGGCGAATTGTTCATTGCTATTCCAGAATTGATTGATGGAACCGGTGTGGTCAAATTTGATTGGATTGCATTGCAGCCAACTTTATTTGCGCCTGCAGTTGGGCGCTCGCGTGCCCCGACGAGCGCCTACAGATACGTCCACACTAGCGACAAAAACGCGCGCGACACGCCGCGCGCGGCAAGATTCACGAAAAGCGGCAGCAATGCGCGGCAAACGCGCGAATGGGTGTGACATGACATGACAAGAACTTTATTTGAGTCCTGAGGGACTGAGACCTCGGGGAGCCGAAACCGAAGGCTCCCGAAGATCAAGTCGGTGGCTCCGCCCACGATGGAACCGGGAGATCAAGTCCCGCCGCAATGTCGTGGGCCCTCTGGACAGCCTGGTGTTGAATGTGGAGATTGCTGCCCTTGAGAGATTCCTGCCATTGTTCTTTCGTGAGGGGTGGAGAGGCGTTAAGGGCTGGGCACAGCCAGAGCATGTGGTCAACGGAGCATGAGTCATGACCACAATTGGGGCAGGACTGTGAGTTTTCAGGATCTATCTTGTTAAGGGACCGAGGAGTGGGATACGAACGGGTTTGCAGGAGTCTTAGTGTGTTAGCCTGAGGTTTGTTCAATTTGGGGTGAGGGGGTGGAAATGTCCTCCTGCCTAGTCGATAATGGGAAACAATTTCGTGGAATGTACATAATGGGTCTTTGTGGATGTTGACCTCGTTCCAAGCCTGGCTATCCACGACAGCGCGGTGCGTGAAATCGCGCGCTCTCCGGTGGGCCTGCTCGTTAGGATTACATCCAAGCGGGTTAACTGATATCTAGGTGGGCTGGGAACCACGAGATTTGGTATCTTCCTTCAGTACTCTCCCTAGTCCTTTGAAGTGCTTTGATCACAATACTGTACGCCTGTTCAGATATGAGGGCGGACGAGAAGGATCTAACCGCTGTGCGCGAGTCCGAGAAGACGATAGCGGGAATTTTGAGCAGTGAAAAGCCAGAGCAATCGCCGCTTCTTCCGCCACATGGGCAAACTTCGTATAAACAGAGGCTGCATTGACCAGGTTGCCCCCCGCGTTTACCACCGAGACAGCGAACTTATCCCCACTGTCATATCTGGCAGCATCGACAAAGAGGGTATCTAGTTTCTGCTGATTGATCTTTTTAAGGATGGATTTGCCTCTCGCGAATCTTCTACCCTGGTTATGCAGTGGATCGATGTTTCGCGAGACGGGGTCAACCATGATGCGAGCTCTGGTTTCCCGAGTCAAGCTAACTTTGGTCGCCAGTTCATGTCTGGGTTGGATTCCTGCTTCTTCCAAAATCTTAATCCCTGGTTTAGTGGATGGAAGACTCATTATCTGAGCCGCTGTGTGAGCTTCTATTAGCTCATCGGTGGTGATATGGAGTCCTAGCTCCAGTAGCTTCTTAGTGCTTGTGGACTGCGGAAGGCCGAGCACGCGCTTGAGGCCGGTTCTGATTAGGGAGTCGAGCTTGGCCTTTCCCGCTTTACCCCAATTAAGGTACGGCGCGACGTAGATGACATGACTCAGGAAGAATGCCTGATAAGCTCTGAGCAAATTATCCTCTTTAAGACCGCCTCTTCGATTTGAGACGCGGGCTACAATTCTTAGGACATTACTAGCCTGTCCAGTGAGCCTGTTGAGGGCCGTCGAGTTACAGCCCTTGACATCAATGAGGAGACCTAGTATTTTGACCGAGTCCTTCCTCGGTATGGGATGCCCAGTTTTAGTTCGAATTTCTACCGGCAGAGTTTCCAGAGGCGCAAGATTTTTGACCCCCTGTCTGGACTGGCGGTATAACAGTAGCTCTGATTTAGCGGGGGAGAGTTCAAGGCCCGTGTTTGAAAGAATATCTTCGGTAACCTCCAACGCGCTTTGTAACGAGTGTTCGAGCATGGCTAGCGATCCGCCCGGCGCCCAGATCGTAATATCGTCCGCATAAATGGCTTGACCCACGTTCGGGATTGCAGCGAGGCGAGTGGAGAGTTTGTGCATGGCTATATTAAATAAGAGTGGGGAGAACTCTGAGCCCTGCGGGGTGCCGCAGGTGCCTAGTTCGTAGGGTCCTCCCGTGACCATGCCTAGCCGGATGTGTGCCTTGCGATCCGCGAGGAAAGATCTGGTGGAATTATGAAACCGCTGGCCCAGGTTGGGAGACGAAATCTCTGTCAGGATGTGCTTATGCGCGACCCTGTCGAAGTACCTGGAGAGGTCCAGTGCGAGGATCCCTCTCGCGTCGCGAGTAGGGTTATCAAAGATTGCTTTCTTGAGCAAAAGCATAGCGTCCTGTGTAGACAACGCCTGTCTAAAACCGATTAGGTTGTGTCTAAAGAGCTCCTTGTTTTCAATATGTTCAGTGATCCTGCTATGTATCGCGTGCTCCGCAACCTTGGCGATGCATGATGTAAGGGAAATAAGCCGCAGATTATTTATATGTGGAGATTTTCCTGGTGTGCGTATGAGTACCACTTCTGCGGTACGCCAGTCTATCGGGACCTGTCCACTTATCCATACCTTACTTATTTTGGCCGTGATTATCTCGATTGCCCTATCGTTTAGGTTCCTGAGGAGACTGTGCGGGATTCCATCAGGTCCCAGGGCTGATCTGCCATTTAGATTGAAGAGAACGTGTCTGATCTCTGACACGGTGAAAGGTTCGTCTAGATCAGGTGCCGAGAATCCCATGTAGTTCACACGCTCTACCCGGGTGATCCGCGTCTTTGACGAGGGGGAGATAAGTACGGGCTAAGTTGGTGGCTAATTCCCTGTCGGTGCGACCGATTGCGATTTGCTTCTTAATGAGCCTATCCGTTGCAAGGCTAAGGGTGTCCTTAGACTGTGTATCGTTGAGGAGATCTTTCAGTAAGCTCCATTCGCTACCTCTTCGCATACGCCCGTCCGTTTCGGTACACGTCTCATCCCATTGCTGCCGGGCGAGCTGGGCCGAATAGGTTTCAATCTCCTTGTTAAGAAGCGCGATTTTCGATCTGAGTCTACTATTAAGCTTTTGGGTCTTCCACCTGGCTGAGAGGGCGTGTTTGGCTTCCGGAAGGTGAGCAAGTCTCGAGTCTATTTGAGGAACTTCAACAACCGTAATGATTTCTTTGGTTGCTCCTTTAACCGCCATGTTCAGATTATCTAGCAGATCTGCATATGTTTCGTCTGGCGCGACTGTTTCATTTCTGATTTTTCGAAAAAGGTTCCAGTCCACATACTCATATCTCGCGGGTGGGCTGGGTTTGGCACGTAACAGAATTTCAAGTATGTAATGGTCACTGCCTAGCCCCTCCTGGAGGTTGTCCCACGTGCCCTCGATACCTCGGAGGAAGGTGAGATCGGGAGTAGTATCTTGACTGACCGAATTACCGGATCTGGTGGGGAGCCTTGGGTCTGTGACGAGTATTAAGCCGCGCTCTGCAGCGTTGAAGGCCAAGTTCATCCCTTTTGCACTTTTGTAACTGTACCCCCATTGCGCATTGGGTGCGTTAAAGTCACCCGCAACAACGAGAGGCCCGCTTCTCGCCGCCCTAGACGTGGTGCCTAGTAAAGTTTTGGAAGTCTCTTTTCCTGTCCAATGGTGCGCTGCACACGTTGAGAATGAAAATTTTAGAATTGATTGTTCTGTTGGGTACGATCTCTATTAACTGGGCCTCGAAGCCCACTTTGTACGCGCGGACCTCGTGCTCAACGAACGAGATGTTCTTTCTCATTAGGGTAGCGATACCTCTGCGCTTTTCTCTCCTGTATGCTACCGTGCGGTACCCCGAGAGGGAAATTTCAGCTGTACATAACGTTTCCTGTAACAATATAACATGCGGCTTGTCCGCAATAGACCTGATAAACTGTCCCAATAGGGCCTTGAGCCTCTGGAAACTACCGCAGTTCCACTGCCAGATTTTCAGATTGTTGCTGTTTGCGTTCGCCATTTTGCCTACTGAGTATGATGAATTAGCCCTTTAGCCCCACTTTCGCGATTCGGGTTTACCTGATTCTGCACTGTCGGCACCGTAAGCCTGCCTTTGGCTTAGACCTTGGGTCTCTCTAGTTGAGTTAATCTCGTCCCCATCCCGGAGAGCATTTCCATCATGCGTCCTAGGGTCTTTTTTATGGCAGCTAGCTTGCCTCTGCTGTTTATTTTGGCAGGAGGATCGGCGGCGGTAGCTATGGCTTCGCTCGGCTCAGCCATCTCATCCTCCTTTTCTGTCTCGCTCACCAGTTCTGAGTTGGAAGCTTTACGCTTGGATTTGCCAGCAAGTGGGCCTAGATCTTTATTTTATCCTCATCGCGGTTCGAGATTTGACCTACAATGCTATTTAAGGCGTCTTTAAGCTCTGCAAGTTCGCGCCTGAGCTGTTGATTTTCCGCCTCAAGTGATTGGATTCGGGGACCATTCACTTGCTCTTACTGTGCCTCACCACTTGCTCTTTTGGCCGTCGTAGTCTTCTTTCCCATCGACGGTGCTGTGCCGGAGCCCTTGACTTTGTCGCCCCACGTGGCCCGTTTCGCGGGCTGGGAGCGGGACCGGGATCTTGATCTGGATGCGCTGGATTTCCCGCCTTTCCCTGAGCCGGTTCGCCTCCTGGAACGAGAGCGCCCCCTCGATTGTGAGCGGGCTCTGCAGGGTGGAGCCACCATATGCTGCCGCAGGTGTCACCGAGCTTTGTGCGTAGGAGATACTGATGTCATCGCCGCTCGCCATCTGCGCTTTTCGCAACATTTGTCGTCGCCTTCGACGCCGACGCCTAACGATATATGGGATCTGGTAGCGTTGTTTGCATGTCCTATCCCCGGTGATATGGGGGCCGCCGCATGCCACACATGTGGGTGTGCATTGGTGTTCCTCCTCTTGTGACTCTGATGACTTCATTTTGCCACAGCCGTGGCACTTCTTTTCCTCTTTGCTACTGGGGCACACGTCGGCTCGGTGACCCACGTGGCCACACGCGTAGCATACATCCATCTGCCATTTGTACACAAAGCATAGAACGAGGTGGCTCCACACATGACCGTGTTGGGCACTCGCATGCCGTCGAACAGTATAACAAATACTTGTGTGTTCTTAATTCTTCTGACTTGCAATGCCGTAGGGTTTTTTTTTGGTTCAGAATCATCCTCCTAAGGGCTCCTACGTCAAATGAAGGGTCGATGTTTCTTATTACACCTTTGCACGTGTCATCAGGGGCAGAAATGTAGGCTGACACCTCAAAGGTGCCGAGCTTAGTATGTATCTTGCTGATTCTAGCATACGCCCTCGCGTTTTGATCGTGAGGGGTAGAGATAACCAAAATGTTCTGCATCTTGTTTGGGCACACGGTGTCCTCGGCAGTCTGCTGTTCCGTCAAGGCCGCCGCCATGGCCAGGGCTTGGGCGAGGAGTATGATATCCGTTTTGGAAACGTCGAGGCCTCCTTTGGGGCGCACGATGATCTTGATTCGGTCCTTCGGTAATTTCGGTAGGCTGCCGTTACCTGCTTCATGAACCTTTTGGCCGGCGAGTTGGCCGTGCGGCTGCCAGCCGGCATATTCTTTGTGACACGTTGCCCGCCATATGACGGCGTACTCGTTGGTTGTTTTCGTTTGCTGCCGAGGGCGGTCGTCCATCGAGCTCCTCCCGGGCGATTTCCATCCCCTCGACGACTATGGTGCCGGGCATGGTTTCTGTTGTTCAGTAGTTCGCTTGGAACGCCGGTCGTCCGCGCCGGTGGGGGGGGGGGAGGTTAGGCCTACGCGTTCTCGCGCTGCCGCGCCTAAGTAGGCGTAGCCCGTTAGGCTTGGCGCTCTCGCGGCGTGGTCGGAGATTCAAGGTGTCACAAAATGGTGAAAAGTCCACCCACCGATAAGAGTACACTATCTGCGCAATCCTCGGACCTTGCCGCCTCATAAAAGGTATAGTTTCCGTGGGTCGGCTTCGCAAAACAGCCGAAAACCTTGGAAAATGGTAGCCGATGAGTGCGAGACCCATTTTTTCGCGGCAGCCGCAAGACGACCACCAATAAGAAGCGAGCCGCTTTACGAGCTGCGCTGTTGTGGCGCCACTTGTCGCATAAGCAAAGAATCATAATCTACGGGCTCTGAGATTGAAGAGTGACACGCGCGCCGTAATATCTCAGAGGCCATTTCCAGTCAAGGGGGCTGTTTTTGTTAAGCTTTACCACACCGCCACCGAGACGTCGACGAAGAAGTCGCCTCGCAGTGGAGGCGTTTTTGGAAACCGTTCGCGGATATGCGTGCCTCTATGATAAGTCGAACGTCGGAGAAGGAGCTGCGCGCCAACCGCTAGCACATTATTGGACAGCAGTTTGGCATGACAGGAGAGTAATTGGTGAAGGCGGGGAAGCAGAGTGTGCGCCTGGCCCTCAGTGTCCCTGTACCGCACCCAAAACTTTCTCGTCCGCTTTCTGGCACGTCGGCGTCGTACAAATAAAGAACAAATAAGTGTTATAGTGTGCACAGTCACCAGTAGCTCCTCGTCCGTATCCGACATGTCTGAGCGTGGCCGGCAGTGGCCCAAAATAACACAGACACTTCCGATGGAACACGGAATGGGTAGAACGGAGAGCGCGTTGTCACGAGAAGTATCGAATGGAACGAGACAACGCGGGACTCCACGGGCCGTTGCCGCGTGCCGCAAAACGCGACTGTGGACTTGCCCCCACGCGTCTGCCGCGTGCGGCGTGTCGCGCGCGTTTTTGTTGCTTGTGCGGGCGTACCTTACGTTACTCGGCGCGGGTCTCTTTCGCGCCGAGTATGAGTGCGGTGTCAATGGCGGCGCATTTCTTCAGTTGCTATGTAGTTATCTTCGACTATAGTTCTATTTAGACATCGCCACTTTATCCAGAAATGAGACATCTAGGTTCCTCCGTGGCGCCTGTGTGCGCAATATTTTTCTTTCAAAGTTTGACAAAAGGCTAATGGAGGCACCAGCTGACAACGATAGAGTGCTTCACGCGTTCCGATACATAGACGCTTTTTTAAATATCTTTAAGGTTATACCCCCTCAATGTGTGAAAACTGTGGCAGAAGATATTTTAACGGACTCCAAAGGGCGTTCTGACACTTTGAGTTTTACCTTTGAACTTCCTAAGGAAAAACGCATTAGCTTTTTAGACGTAACAATAACTTTTTGCGATGACATCCACGTTTGCTGGATTTGCTTACCTAGAACTGAGAAGGCTTTGCTTCCGTTTGAGTAAAGCCATTCTATGTTGGTTAAAAGAAGTATAGCCACTTTGTATTTCCGGTGTGCGCTGCAGAAAAGCTGTTGTCACGCTTCCCAGTAAAGCTTTGAACGCCAAATTCAGAGGCTAGCTGCAGCGGGTTTAGGTTGGAAAGTTGGGCGAGTCGGTATACATTAATAATGGTAACACCACGATCAAAACAAGCAGCAGGAATTCTCAAGAATTTCTCACCAGGAATTAATTTACCTAGATAGCTCGACACGGTAACAGATGCCCTGGCGGTGCCTGGCGGTGCATTCATCGATTGACCATGTGATCGCCTGTGTCGCTAATATCCCTGATGTGTGTTTCAGTGAACTTAGTTGTGCGTCAGCGCTCGTCCTGTGTCTTTTCACTCCGTCGTCGTTTTGATTGCGCTGTTACTATTATGAATGCAGCTTGTTTTCCTGCACAATTGCTTAAGGCGGCAGCTGAAAGCTTACGTGTAAAGCTCAAAAGACAAAACAAAGTTGACCGAAAGTATGATATAAACAAGAAACAAAAAAAGTTCATGAGATGCCTTATATTCACAAAGTGTCGCACAATACCAAGAAAGTCGCTGGGTCGCATGGTGTACAATTAGTTTTCCGCTCCGTGTAAGCCGTCCGGACAGTGCACGCGCATTGAAAATGGTGGGAAGAAGAAGGAAGACTGCAAAACGAAGCATTTGAATGGATACTTTAGGTGCGCGACACGCGTTATCTACAAAATCCCGTTGAAGTGTGGTAATCTCTGTATTCGCCAAACAGGCCGATGCGTCAATGACCGGATGCACGGGCATTGTGCATTCTCAAAGAACTGGTCACCTGGTTTTCATTGTCGTCACTGTCTGCCTGACTGTACACCACTTTTTGAAAATGTGACAATTCATGGCAAGGGCAGGACAGAAACCGAAAGAGAAATACTGGAGGCATTTTATATCAGTGTACAAGACGAAGGTAAATTGCCTATCTCTCTGAGCGATAAAGAGATAGCTTTTCTAAAAGACTGAATTCAAATATGGGGTAGTTGGGGCAACATTCATCAACTTGAAGAATTTGTACTTTGCTAAGTGGAATGCTCATGTGTCGGTGGTTTTGATGTTCGAGGATTGATCGGCGTTTTTAAATATATGTCAGTTGCTAGTCCAGCGTTGAGGCGTTTTTTTTTTTCTGTCGTGTCTGCGTCTCAATTTTTTCGCTGGTTTCCTCAAGTGAATTCATTCTCTTTCTATACATTAATCTCTTCGTTGCAATTACAGAGGCGAAGTTAGAAAGCAGGCTAGAGTTTGCGTAGCCAGGGAACGCGCTGACAACACAGCCTTGCAAGAGCCGGGGTGACGCGGCAATACCCTGTCCCCTAATGCAACAGCTGTTGCGCCAGCGAACCAGGTAATGTCCTATTCGCCCGCTTTGCTCCGTCGAGGTGCGCACCTGACGTGGCGTCGCAGGCTAGTTCCGCTGCTACAGACGCCGGCTTTAATGCTCAAAGGACCGTTTGATGGCATCGCATCAAAAGTGGCCCACACCTGCAAGCATACTTATTTCGCGCCAACTCAAACGAGCTGTCCTATATGCGATTGCCACGTGCGCCATGTCCCACAGTGAGTGTGCGCGAGAGCACACTCCCGCAAAAGCCCATGCGTGCATGACAGGGTGTCCATTTTTGTCACAGCAGGTGACTCAGCCTGCTCATTGAAGCGCGGGTCACGTTCCTCCCCTGCAAAGTGGCAGTCGAGTATGCGAACCAAGTGACATGTACAATAATAAGTCAAGTCAATAATAAGTCAATGTAAATAAGTCAAGCAGACTGGCAGATGCTTTAATGACCGTCTGCTAGAGCAGCACAATAACGCTTATAATGCTGTGCAAGGTCATTTGGGCATTTATGTTACGAAGTATAGAACCCAATTTATTCGTCAAATTGTCGAGGCTGAAACAAAAAATAGGCTGGGTGTCATGGGTGTTAGTGCACCCTCCGTTGCAACGTCGAAAACAGGAGTTTCATTAGTTGCCGGCTTTCATGGCAATTAATAGGCACGTGTGTTTGAAACACGAGTGTTGGTGCTCAGTAGCTTTCCTTGCCTGGTATTCAATTTTAGATATTAAATTATTCCTGAATATAAAATTAGTTGCAAGTCACAGCTATTTCATTCTGCCTGCCCTTTTCTTCCCTGGTTATGTGCACTGTGAAGGCTATCGAAATACATCGTTAGCAACACTTGTTTATAACATTTATTTAACCTCTTGACATAGCTGCCAAATGTGCGTTGGATCTGCATAATTTAAAATGTGCGTTACATGCTACGAGATCTTTTTTTCTTGTTTCCTTAGCTGTAGATCACGTCTGCGCCCCAAATTTCACGTACGTATTTTTTATTCAGATTGAAGGCATGAGGCTTCCTCTATCCAACTTATTTGGTCCAGATAAAATGATGGTATGTACTTAAACCAACAATTAAATAGTTAAATAGCCGCCTTTGATGAAGGAAATAGTTTTTCGAATAGTTTATCTTAAATAGTACCAGGTATAGGAAACGCTAATTTTAGTCGCACAGCACTTTCTCATGCAAATATTTACATGCAAGGAACTGAGAATCAACACAGAACGTACAGTAAAAATACTTTTTTTATTATTTTGAGAACAAGATGATACTGGCCATTCATAATCTCTGGTGAGCAAGCATTTATCAAAACAAGTACGTGGCGACAACGCTTGGAACAAACATCCAGTTGAATGGAAACATGAAGTATTTACACAATGTGGAAAACCCAGTCGTTATAGTATAAAAATACGCCTTATTGCTTTTACTAATCGGACCGTCAAGAGTAACATCGTTTGCGAAAACAAATAATGTAGAATTTTCACAAAGCACGTGACGGTTTTTCTACAAAAATGAAATACGAAAGTACACTGATTACAATAAAAATATAAACTTTTGCTACCATGCAAATTAAACACGCGGAAGGTGATACTTGCTGCATTTGTCAAAGGGTTATAGGCTGCTAAAAACAGAACCTATAAACGAGGCTTAATTGAAAAGAAAATTTTGAATACAGATCTAAGTAAATTTCATTATACAACTTTAATAAAAAAAACATACTCCGAGGCTTCATCTAAGGAGCTTCAAAGTATATTGCTCAGGTTGCCAAAATTTTAATGTGGAAACAACGTAATGAAAGTTTTGAGCAATGCTGCGTAATTTCTCGCCCTATGTTTCCGGCATGCAAACTTGTATTTCTACACCGCGGTTACGTTGCTCTTCAAAGAATACCCAGCACCCGTTAAATGCAGGCATTTGCGAAGTGCAGCGTACTTTCGCGTTGTAGAACAGCGTACAAACACGAGAAACGTGAATGCAAAAGTATAGCAAGTTGGTTCGCATTTGATAGCACACTGTGACGGCAATTATTTCATTTCAGGTGCCCCTGTGTGAGTAGCTACAAATGTGCTTCGCTTCCAATTCTGTGCGGAAAACTTGACGTCCACGTGAAACTGGTTAGCATCCGTTATTTAAAGGGCATGAAATGCGTACAGAAAAAGAAATTGCTTTTGTTTTTTCTAGTAATTTGTGTTAGTGAATCCAATGAAAAAGAAATGCTCGGGTTTTTAGCCATACTGCTGACGCTGCTGGCAATATCGTATCGCAAGAACCAGTCCTAATATTGAGCCTGTGATTCTTTTTTAGATATGGGAGGAAAGGAGCAGCCAATGCGACCACACATTACTTGCAAAGAGGAGTCTGAAAACTACACCTGATTACTCAGTGGAACCACACAGGTGAATGACTGTTGAGCTCCTTTATTTGAGTATTTTATCAGATTCATTACATCTCGTACCTGTCCTTATCTCAGCACTACAGAGAAACCTGTCTACCACGCAAAGACATGTCGCTCAACACGGGAGTGACTCAACAACGTGCAGCAGACAGCTCAATATCTTAGCCATTTTGTACAGACGCTTTTTAGAAAACCAGGAAATTATGAGAATGTTCAGTGAAACTATCACGCTCTTTAAAGATAGCTTTGCTCGTTGTGAAACGAATTTTTAAATATGTATGACATGCAGGGTAAAACTAGCATATCTGGCATAGGTTCTTTTGTCTTATGAAAGTGGGCAAGTACGCCAGGTCTGCAAAAGATTCTTCTATTGTATACAAAACAATCATGCGTATGTTTAAGCAAGGAGTCGGAAACCGACACCTACCATGTACTTGCCATGGATACAATCAATATAATGGAAGATCATCGGTATTCTGGATCTATGCACTAAAATATACTTAAACTATCCAGCTTTGTAAGAATAACTGACGTAGCTAATCTGTTTAAACGGAAGTTGTCTGTGGCTTTTCTTCAGACACCTTTTATTGTTTCAACTCGCAAAGTCCTTCTCAAAAGGACACGTCTTTCGCCAATAATTCCTTAGCGGATAAAAACCGCTAGTCTAGGCAACCACCATTGTTCCTTAACGGACATAACTGCAAAGCATAAGGCACCTACCTGAACTCCTTAACGCGTCCGGCAAGATTTTATATGACAATTAATTGCAATGAACTTGCCCTCGTGGTTTTCCCACAGCATACCTCGACAGCATAATGAGCATGAAATAAAGTTTGGCCGAGGTAATTCAACGTAGTATGGTACTGACAATATATCATCATGCATTCTGATGTGTGGTGATATCACTGCTTATGTAACATGACAGCATATCATAACAATACCGGCTTGTGCTGGCAAGGCACTATTATCGAACTTGAACACGACAGCCGCGCAGAGCATACGAGGTCAATCGACCATGATTGGCATGAGAGAAGACCAAAAAAATTGCAATAAATGCACATTTTAGTGCATGCTCTTTGTTTCCTTTCTGCATTTTTTTAACTGTCCGTTTTTCAGATCCTATCCTCTCGGGCGCACAGTGCGACGGCGCTCAAGCGCACAACCATCCGCCCATGAGTGCGCTAACGTGTCCGCTTCGCTGATGCTTGAACTGGCTGCATAAAGATGGACTGCCTTCCACGGACAAGGCGCGAAGGGCCCCGCAGGCTTGGCACGCGCAGCGCAGGCCCCTGTAGCGCGGTCACGTCAGGTCATTCAGCTTACGTTATGTTACGCACTCCGCAGACCACGCCGAACGCAAGCTGCATTTTTTTAGTAACCGTGACTTTAAATAAGACGTCACAGTTTGACAAAATGCGCGAAACAAATTCCTGAGTGGTATATTTCATATCGAAGTTACTTACGGACACAAATTGAATAATAAAGTTTTTGTTTGTCGCACTAGTTTTATTTCGCGCAGCTACACAGTGTCGTAACCGAAGGACTTCCTTCCTGGCAGCTCAACAGTGAGATTATATAAAACACGATCGGCGCATTCTTCCTCCGGTGAGGCTGAGCGGGTACACCTAAACACAGTGAGCCTGAAAGATGGTCTGAGAAAACGGTCGAAAATCAACAACCATAGAACGTAGATTTGCGGCGCCCATGTAGAGAGAAAGAGACGAAAGAGATAAGAAAAGCAGGCAGATTAACAAGAACAGAAAATGTGGCTAGCTACCGTTCACCAGGGGCCGGCGAAGAGAACGGTCAAAAGATAAAAAAAAAATAGAGAGAGAGAGAGAGAGAGAGAGCGATTACAGTAACACGATCACACCAGGCGATCACGTGCAGCAAATGAAGACCAAGTAAGGCTAAAGCAGCTTGTGGAGGCTTGTAGTCGTTACTAACTGCAGCAGTGCTTTCAGAAATGCATTAATTGCAACCTTGTCTTGATAATGCTACGCTTAGCTACTTTTTTCATTGTACATTTGCACGACTTCCACAGAACTAAGTTGCCACATTCATGACTATGGCGCAACAAAGAGCTGCGTAAAATAATGCCCTTAGAATGACTAACTATACATGGTTGATAAGACACGAAACGCTGACCAAAGTTTAGGGCCACACTGCCTGCCCAACCGCAGAATTCGATCCCAAGGTTTGAATTGAAGTACACACAATTACTTCATGGAAATGGAAAATGTTCATCCGTTAAGAAACCGGCAGCTTACACAAAACTACAGAGGTATTATGAAGACTTCCAGAACATTGACTAACGATAAGTGCCTGCTTTTGCACAGTAGAAGCAATAACAAATAATATTCTCCTAAGCACTGCACTACAACGCACCAAATGCGAATTATAACTATCAGAACACAATTTTCACGCAATGCAGAAAAAATACTCATCTGCTGTCATGTTAGATGAACCAACCTGCCTTATAGGCCCATTGGTTCGCGAAATTTTTTCTAAATCACATTGCCTTTTAATACGCCGTATTCTACGTCAACTGTGCATTAATTCTTCACAACATAAATAGTAAACACACTAACCACATACATTCTGTCTCGAAGTTAGGTGTCGGCGTTCCTTTTCAAGAGATGATTCAGACCAACATATAAGTCCTATGGCTCACAGCATTGCTTGACCATAAATCGATTGGTTTTGCCGGTCGCCTGAAGCTAAACATATGCAAAATATAAAATAATAACTGCGGACTGTATTCAGAATAAGTTAACCCTCATTTTCAGCACCTAAAATGCAGAAAAATGTCATCACATCTAGTAAGAAACCACTGTGTTTCACTTCCTAACACATCAGAAGTCCATTGTGGGAGAGAAACCGCACATAACACTGGTATACGTTGGCAAAATTGTAGAGAATTCGAAGCAATAAAAGAGGCGTTGGACCCTTCTCATTTCTAAAAAATATAGTCTGTTGAATGTCAAGCTTTCACCGCAGGCACATAACGTGAAGGAGGTCTCATCACTACGGAGAAAAGTCCTACTATCAGTTACCTAAATAGTTACGCGAATTTAAATGCACGGTAACCGGAGACACGCACGGCTTTCTGAAAGCCTCTGGATACAGTCTCGATAAACACAAACAGACAAAGTGTGTTTCACCGTGAGAGCATCACCGTAAAATGGTTAATTGTGAAAGAGTGTATAACACATTCCATTTTGCTTTCACAAAACAACGGCACAACGATGCTCTGGGTACACGCAGATTGGCGTAATGTATAATTTAAGGGACACGTACAATATCGCCTTGTTCGGGGCATCATGAACACAGTTTTCGATGGAGGAGGGTGCGATGTATCGACAGACAGCGCACGGAGCCTCCTTGTAGTGGCATCTGATGTTCGAAAGGAAGATGGAGCCGGTGAGCACCCACGTCTTTTCCGGTAACAGGGTTGGGTCCGACCAGTGCTGTGGCGCGGTAACCAGGGCTCGGAGTCTTCTGCAACGATAGAGATCGATTCCTGCACAGAACACAGAAAAATATTCATTAAAGGGCGTCCATAAGACACTGGAAGGATTGCAATCTTTTATCATGCTATTAAACTACCGCAGTGTTCTCATGCACTGCCCTTATGCTATGCAAGATTTTCTCGCAGTAAAGAAAGAAAGAAGCCGTACAGGAGTGACCGTATTGCACGGAGCGCAGTAAGGTGTGTGCTCAGTGGGCATGTGTCCAGAATACCTACAGGGATGCCTACAGCAGTAATACGAAGCAGTTCCCCATACAACGGCACAGATCTTGTTCGCCCTATACTGGTATGATTCATGTCTATACTACAGCTGCTTCCCTAGCCTCTGGTCGTCTTTCGTGTATACAGTTACATGACTACATCATGTGCCTGCTTTCCATAGTATCCATGACTGGTTGTACGCTCACAGCTAAGCTTGAGTATAGTTAGGCTGCTGTCTACGCAAGAGCAAATAATGCCAAACCAGAACACCTGAGAGCATAAGCGCGGTACACAACATTACAACGGTATGCCGCATTTTCAGGTGCTGGCACTGTCTACACTGATCATTCTTTAAACGAACGATTGTCACTTTTTTGTGCGCTGGCAAAGGATACTGTTCCCGCGATGCCCACCATTCTATGCTTCGCCGGAGACGGTAATGTGGAAATGGCCTCCCTTTTCTCTTGCACCCGCCGTGGTTGTTTTGTGGTTATGGTGTTGGGCTGCTAAGCACGAAGTCGCGGGACCGAATCCCGGCCACGGCGGCCGCATTTCGATGGGGGAGAAATGCGAAAACACCCCTGTACTTTGATTTAGGTGCACGTTAAAGAACCCCTGTCGGTCTAAATATCCGGAGTCCCTCACAACGGCGTGCCTCATAATCAGAAAGTTGTTTTGGCTCGTAAAATTCATTATTTAATTTAATTTTAAATTTTCTCTTGCAGTAGCACACCTCGCGATCGTGCCCTATAAGCACGTAGCTTGGTTATAGGAATCGCTGTCTTCAGTGCTGCAATGGTCAGCACTTCTGCCTTCCTGTAGAAGTTAACCTGCGCTGATTACCAGTCAAAGTAGGGCCACAAGTGATGGCCGGGAATGTATTAACGAGCAGAACGAGCAGGCAGCATTCGGCAACTCCGTAGACAAAAATAAGTGCGTGCTGCGTGTGTCTTCTGAATAATTCGAAGTTGCACGCTTGAAGTAATTGCTAAGAGTCGTCCTCCTATTGTGCATCGAACAAGCTCCGCTGAATCCAGGGCTACAAAACAATGTATTTAAATGCTATGTGCTATGAAATATAGCCCTTATGCCTCTACTGTTGTGAGCGCAGTAGCCGCCCGAAATGGAACTAAGATATATATAGCGTCCCAGCCAACGTAAGCTAAGCTGTAAAAATGAAATTTACCGAAGTGCAAGATAAAAATTTAAGTCCTACCATGTTGCTCCGTGAGACCTCTTACAACCAAACGCTGTAGGGTCTTAAAATCGTGTCTATCCCCGTGATTTTATTGCGAATATCATTCTCTGCCTACTTAAGCCATCTTGACTCCGTCCGTCCGTCCGTCCGTCCGTCCGTCTGTCTGTCTGTCTTCTTACATCGACCCAGCGGCCAAGTTGTCCACCTGCTTGGGTCACTAGTCATGGGCTCCTGGTCGCGATGCCGTCGTGGTCGTTGCATCGCCGTCATTCCAGGTTTGGCATACGACACTCGTTATCCCTTCGTCGTAACACCATCGTCGTCATACAGTCATCCACATTGGTTGTCACGCTGGCATAGTGATGCCCTCGCGGTCGCTGAATCTTCCTCATTCCAGCTTCGTGATCTGACTCTCGTCATGGTGCCATCATCACGTCTTTTACTCCGACTCCGTGGTCCACGTTTCCTAATCACTTGGACCCCTCGTTATGTGCTCGGGGTCGAGATGGCATCGTGGTCGTTGTATCGTCATCATTGCCGCTTCGTCGTCTAACTCTGGTCATGCTATCGTCGTCACATAGCTGTCATGAAGTCATCGTTACGGTGTCGCTTTGTCATTGTCATCACTTCAAGTAACATCATCCCATTGTCATCATGCCGTCCTTTTTATAACGTCTTCGTCGTACCATTGACGTCAATCTTTCTTCGTCACTGTATTATCAACCTAATACCGTCATTCAATCGTGAGTATGCCTCCCGTGTCATGCCATCATCGTCAGAGTGCTACCATGCATTGTCCGACCGCCATCGTAATGTAGTCGTGGCCGTACCATCATCACTCCAGCTTCGTTATCCGACTCTCATCATGCCGTCGTCCCCAAGGCATCGTCGCCATAGACGTTTCATGATGCAGTAATCGTCATGCCATTGTAATCATACTCGTGGTCATACCATTGTCTTCACGCTGTTGTCATGTCATCGCCGTCACTGCATCGTCGTCATACAGCCGTCGTGCATTCTTTGTCATACGTTCGTCACAATGTCAATGCGGTCATTTTCATCATTGTAACTGCGACATTCGACTCTGGTCATGCCAACGTCGTCATACCGTTGTCATCATGTTATCGTCGTCCCACATTGTTTCACCATACCATTATTTCAGTACCGCCATCCCGTTGTCTCCATGCTGTAGACGTCATATCACCTTCGTCGATCCATCATCATTCCTTGTTCGTCATTCTATCGTAAGCATGCTGTCATTGTTCAATCGTGATTATGCCGCCGTTGTCATTCCATCGTCGTCATTGCATCATGGTCACACGGACGCTATATGCACCCGTTGTCACACCGTCGCCGTCTTGCTCGTGCCAGCATCATCATTCCCGCTTCTTCCGGTTGTCGCCGTACCGTAGCATATCATCGTCATCCCATTGTCTTCATGTTGTCGTCACATTTTTGTCATTACACCATCCTGATTATTTAACAATCGACATCTCATTCTCGTCATGTCATCATCGTTATACGCCTTTATCGTTCGATCACTTTCATTTGTTCTACATCATTCCACCATCAGTGCGTCCACGTTATAAAGTTGTGATCATGCCTCGATACCTATTTGCGACTTAGGTAAGCGAGCACCATAACAAAGTGGGAAGATATCGGAGAATTTTGCCTGTGGCCGAGCAACGAAAATCTAAGAACTGCTAAACATGTGTTGAATATACCTGACTCCAGGGATATGGTCTGGTGCTACGTGTCTCAATTGATATTCGCATTACCGGTAAGAGTAATCGCTAGATGAGTTCTGCCGTTATTTCTCGTGGTTGGGATTTTGCCGATCAGTGTATATCATAGCGATCCCGAAGCCATTGCGATTGCCGTTGTTATGTGGCAATGAGGGATGCAATAACGTCTTCACCACAAGTTGTCTTATCCACAAGTTTTCTTTACCCCGACTTTTACAACTACGCTGAATCCAGCTTCGCAAGGTGGAATAGACTTGCTTTTTTTATTTGCTCAGCTTGTCTAACGTTAACTCGGACACAAGGGCTTGACAGTGACAGGTTTCATACAGCTGACTGCTTTATTTGTTCTGGGTATGTCGGTGAGACTACCTGTGTGGTCTTTAGTATCACTGTCGTGGAAGCATAGGGAAATACGCAAAACAAAATTGACAGACAACTGTAGTTGACCATACACATGATGCGAAACATTCATGCTTCGTAGAGAATGATTGTATGAATACTGTAGTTGTTGGGTAGCGAATGGTTATGTAGAGATTAGAGCAGTTGTGTTTATATTTATACGACAGAATGTTTGTAATGGCCAGGCCACTGAAAGGAAACTAAAATCCAGTGACACATACACAGCCGCATGTGGCAAATAATTTTAGACTGCACTATCACCAGAATCGCTCCACGAAAACGACGATAAACCCGAGACGCCTACTCGTAAGAACTGGCTGGAGTCGAAGGAGGATGCTTCGCATTAAATTGAGTCGATGCTTAAAATACTCTCCTTCATTACTTCCTGCGAACTTTCAACATCAGAACGCAGCAACAAAGCACTTCGAAAGGTATGCTGGACTTGGTTCGTACACCTTTTTATCACTAAGCAAAGGCTTATAGCTTCAAGCTATTCAGTGACCAGACATAATTATTTGTTTTGCAAGCTGCAAATATGTGTGCCTATTTCGACTGCATACAAACCAGTACAACTTTGCGGCAACGCTGCGTAGAACACTTTTCCGAGCATTTCAATCACCCTTTAGTAAACAAACTGAGCCTACAAGTTCACTTTTATTTTCTAGGTGCACTAGGTAGCCAGTTATCGCAGAGTAATGAAGACCTACTCAAAAGTACGCCGAATTTGGCGTATCTGAAAGCGTCGTGTCGGTTATACCTACGCCATGGACGTTTCGTAATCACTGATTGTAGCAAGAATACCTCTAGCCTCAAATCTGTCAAGGATACCTAATATTGCGTCTTTTGTATGATCATAACTGTTTCCGAGACACTGCACAAGTTGCGATCATGTTTAGGCCTTGCGCAGATGTGAAAGGACTTACTTCAGTTATATTGAAATAAAATGTCATGTTACCGTCGTAATAAAGTGTCATAAAATGTCACAGTACCAGTGTTATGCGACCGGCAATGCTCCTATCACAAACACCACATCAGTTAACAAAGTAACATGATGCACAAATTCTAGCGTTACTCAGGTAAGGAAAACAAAATCAGGGTCTCTTCCAACGACTTTTGCGAGGCATCTACACCCACAATTACAGTTCACACATCTAACTAACAGCCGAAACTCATAGTCGAATGTCTTAAACTGAGCCTGCGGATACGGGAATAAAACACTGATTCACGGAAAGCAAACTTGTCGTTTAGTAAAGCAATGAACGGGCTAGTTGGTTGACGTTCATGATTGTATTACGCTTAGTGCTGCACTGACGAACATAAGGAACAAGACGCTGGCGCACGCTGCGCAAACTACCAACTTTTTTTTATACTGTTAAAGAACACGTCTATATAGACAGCCCAACGCTACGATGTTCAAATAGTGTTCACCGCTTCGCAAAAACTAAAAGGTATGTGCAAGAGGGTGAACGCAGGATCCAAAGAAATAAAACGAAGTGCTATATTCTGTCATACTAAGCACGTGAAAAAGTACGTGAAATGCGCTAGTTGAGTGGTTTACTAAATCCCACTACATTATGGGAAAGTGTACATTGGGCAAACCGGACGGTGTCTAAAAGACAGGATAATGGGGCACAAGTACGCGCGAACTTCTGACAGCACCTCTTGGCTGCGCAATGCAAACAGCGCAAATGCTCTCCACCACTACAAAGAACCACAGTCACTGGCGCATCAAAAACAAAAACTGTGCGAGAAATATGAAAGGCACTTCCGACAGCAAAAGAAAAAGAGTAGTGCGTAAGAACTCCGTCCTTCATGCTTATTGAAGCCGAGTTTGCAAGAGCGAACGGGTGCAAGTGAACGATGTTTTCCTGGCGAAACGCATCATCACCAGGGGCTTATAAGGCTTCAGCCCCATATCCCACTCCCGAAATTTTTTCGTGCTATCATGCACCGCCGACCAAAATGACCCCCGCCGCTCGAAATCATCCTGGATTTCCTCTAGAATGCCTTTTTCACGCTCGGAAAGACATTCCAGCGCGAACATTGCAAACTCGGGGTGAATTTCGCGGCAACGCCCACGCACCGGGAGTCACATAACGCCAAGGAGCACAACATTTCAAGGGCATTTTGATGGCAAGTGGCCATTGGGAATTTTGGACGCTTTCTGTATAGCAGACTAGTAAAAGAAACAATGGTCGCTCGCCTCCATAGCTGTGGGGACTCGACGGATGGCAACGCGTTCGCTTAAGCGCAACTTCTCCGGAAAGTCTTGTCTCGCCGTTGTAGGATACCTAGCAGTATGCGTATGGTTCTGTGTGGACCAAGCGTCTCGGTACAAAGTTTTCTCCGATATCCTTTCGGTAGCCACATTGGGTGCCCAGTGTAGGCATTTGTTTGCGGCCAACGTGCTTTCCATTGCATTTTTTTTTTATGTCATTGCTCCGGCTCCACAAAAAAAAAAAAAAAGATTGTTGAGGCGCAGTGAATTGACGCATGGTGAAAGTTTGATTTCGTCCCTTCGTCTTCTTTAGCGGAAAGTTAAAGGCCACGGGACGCTTCAGCTGCCGGACACTCGTAATATATTATTGCGATAGCAATTATATGAACACTCCAGGCGCATTCCTGCCGTCGCCGTCACCCTCATGTTCCGTATCGAGTCTAAGGACCACCAAGGACAATGTGACCGCGCGCCGCATGTTGCATGGGCGAATGAAAGCTAGGAGGTTGGTGTGGGTGAGCCGACGATGGTGGCTCAGCCTTGGGTGAGCAAGGGTAAAAATCTGGTAGGAAGCGCGCCGCCTTTCGTCGCGCGCGATACATTGGGGGTAGTGGAGGGAGGGCGGGCGGTCCTTTGGATTCTGTTATCTGTGAATGTGTGATTGCCCACCGTGTTTATTTTCCTTGTTTGACACATTATATACAGTGACTTTTCTTAAATATTTAGGCTTATTGGAGATTTAGACGTATAGTCAAATATCTTTTTGCAAGATTTTCTGTATACTTGCATAGAACTTTGCTTCCAGTGGCAGTTATTTGCCCTTTACCAAGCTGTATGTTCCCATTTGTATATTCCATTGTATCTTCACATTTCTAATCTACGAGGGCGAGTCAAGTGAAAGTGAGCCAACCCACCCTTCGCAATAATGGTTCGGTTCATTATCGGCGAGGCATGCGCGTAGCACACACAAATCTCTGATTCACAAAAGTGGCATGCAGGTGTGAGGATAAATTGCTCTTATGCACTGCATGCGTTGAACATGGTTGCGTGACATAACGGACGCTGCAAAAGTTGAACAGCGTGGTGTCGTTATGTTTTTAACAGCTGAAGGTCTTTCCCAAAAAGAAATTAGGCGCCGTATTCTTTGATCATTGCATTTCATTGGCCATTGTGAAGCGTTGGAGCAAACGGTTCACAGAAAGACCTGAAAGTTGCAAAGACGATCCAAGACCGGGCCGAAGCCACCGTGCAATCGCCCCCACACATCTGCAAAGGTTGGTGAGGTGATGAGACAAGGACGGAGGATACGCATCGATCAACTGGCACAGCGTGTGAGCCACGGTTCGGTTCACACCATAATTCATCAACATCTCGGTTATCGGCTCCTGTGTGCGCAATGGATGCCCAAAATTTTGAACCACCGCCAGAAGGCGGACAGGCTCAGCGCTGCCTTGACTCATCTGATCCGGTATCACAATGGGGGTGACGACTTCTTGTCTGCAGTTGTTACCGTGGAGCAATCAAGGTGTCCCTATTACGAGCATGAAACACGACGACAATGCTTACAACGGAAACATTCGAATTCACCACCCCTAAAGAAAGCAGAAGCCCTCATTTCCACCAGGAAGGCATTGACTTTTTTTTTTCGATCGTCAGTCATTACTGATGGAATTTGCTAAACATGGGGAGACTGGAGACTTGGAGAGAAACCTGGAGAGGTGTGAGACACACTGTACTGTTGGTGGTAAATAGAACCTTCAGCATTCAACTATCAATCCTTTCCGGTATTGTGAAACGCCAGATCGGCTGCGTGTCGCAATCAAGAAAAACGATGTGGAAAATTGACGAATGGAGTCATCATTCTCAACGACAAATCCGCCATACAGCCCAGACTTGTCGCCTTCCGACTGCCACATTTTAAGGCAATTAAAAAAAAAAAAGACAGATCAAGAGAACCAAATTCGTGTCAGACGATGACGTTAAGGAGCCAGTTACAGACTTTTTGAAGCAGCAAACCAAGGATCTTCATGAGACGGGAATTACGCGACTCGTTAGCCAGCGGACAAATGTCTAAATGCTCATGGAGAATACTTATAAAAAAGTACCCCGTTTGTCGTATATTCGCGTCGGGTGACTCTCAAACAAGGTTCTTGAATGACGAATTAAAATATTTGTCCTCAGCTTGTTCATTTCACGGCTTTTCCATTTTGCATATCAGCGGCATGCACTTGTTTGCTGGTTTCGAACTTTTATGGTCTAAAGTTCGTGTGATATTTTCTTTACTTATCGACTGGACAAGAACATGGAAGCATTGATATCGGTTTTTTCGGGCACAATTTTTGGGACGTACGAGTGTATTCTTTTATGAAAAGATACATATTTTGCTTGTCTTGAGAGTGCGTAGCATTCAAAAATTTGTTTGCAGCTTCTTTGCCAATGGCAGAGCAGTTATTATTCATGTATTTGATCCCTCTACAAATTTCATGGCTGAGCTACAATGTGAGCCCCCGAACGATACTTGTGCCTCTCCCACGTTCGCGTCTTCTTCCTTGTGTTCGTCAGTGCCACGCTAAGCGCAATGCAATCATAAATCGTCTGATCATTTTGCATGTAGACGCACGTGGCACCTTCATTTTCTTCTATGCAGCCCGTAATCGGAGAAGTGACAGGAAATTCACAAGTAAACGCCACAACGACGGGTTGAATTATTTCTCTTCGCTGATGACGAGGAAGGCAGCAGTAATTTTAAGCGAAAAAAGGTTATATCACAAAAAAAATTAATTACTATGATATGTTGGAAGCAGTCACAGCCGTACGAACATCAGACAAATTACTTTCGCATCAGCGAGCTCCCACAATCGCACCGTAGCGCTTGAGGGTGCCCGCGCTTAATTCAGCTTTTTCATCCGTCTACCATCCAAACTCAATGGATAATTTTTTTTTCTTGCGAACACCCTTCAGAGCTGGTGCTAATAATACATACAGCCCCTTCCTTCGAATGTCAGGCCCCATTGTTCACTGGGTAATTAGGCTGGTGGGCACAGGCCGTTCAAGCGTAAGGGGGATCTCACAGCATGTTCAGTATTTGACGATACAGGCAACGGAGCGGAAGGCGCTCCATCTCCACAAATATGGTGATCACGTGCAAGATATTTGTTTCTGTTTATAGATATTGACTTAGGCAACGCATTTCTGCATTGCGTACCATGGCTCTTAAGAATAACACCCCCGGCAGTCAGGAGCAAAACCGCGATAATTCGACCAACTACACGGCGACTAATCCGCTGTACAAACCGGTCGCGCTAAGCAGAAGCGAACTTTTAGGCACCTAAGATTAATTCTTTCGTTCAGAAAACAAGACATGTCTCACTAGTAAAGGCACACTGGTTAAGTCAGTATCGTAATGAAAAATGACGAAGGGATGGCAGACGTCGAGGTAGACGCGACACATTGCGCATGCAGCGCACATGAAGAAACGCACGGGGAAATAGAGGCATATCTTTACGTTGATGCATGATCATCACAGCATGCTGCCTAGCACAATAATTAAATTTCTAGCGCTGAGAGTCAGCTAAGGATTTCGGCTACGAGTATGAAGGCATTTGTAATCTGCAACTCCAACGCCCGCGACATGACACGGAAACACACCATTTGCAAGGAAGTCAAATGAGAATAGTCCGCAGCCCTTTGAGCTTTAAGAAGATCCTGGGCCCATGGCAAACAGATATATTACAAAGGCAAGCGCTGGTGGCCTTCCAGGTATTCCGGGAAGGAAGTAATATTATTTGAAATTGTTGATTACAGTTTGTATTCCTTTCTAGTTTGTATGCTCTTTGTGTGCCCGAGCTTATTTGAATTTCTGTAAGTTGAGTTTACGCTTCGATGCGTCTTATGGGACATCTGCTGTGATTTCTCGTTTTACATTGATGCGAGACAACATTATGCTCCAGTGTACTTTATTTATTTTATCGAGTTCTTTAAATCAACTTACGTCACCTGACTGTCTGACCTTTTTCATTCTTGTTGCCTTGCTGGTACTGAGTGTCAGCCTGTTAGATAATTTTAGTGCAGATTTGTTTAATGCGGAAAGCAGCAGCCAGCACTACCCAAGGGCTCCAGCATCTCCTCAATATTGCTACGGGGATGTTGGGGAGTATAGAAGATTGTAGTTAGAATATATATACAAAATTAGTCGGAGTAGTTAATATGGCTGACGACCAACAACATGCAGCAGCCAGCGTCCCGCGATATTCTTTTTCCTCTCTTCCTTCATCCTTCCGTAACACGTGAGGCGAGCACAGATGCGCCGGGGCGGTGCTCGGTGCATCGGCAAGTTAAGGCAGTTCTAACTGAAGAACGCCGGTCGCGCAGTCGATGAAAGCAGAATGAGTGGATAAAAAGTCCAAGCCAAGGAAAACGTCGTCAGGGCAGTTGTAGATCTCAGCAAGGAGAACAGAAGTAGGGCAGCCGGCTATACTTAAACGCGCAGTACACATTCCATAAACAACCTGCATGCCGCCATCGGCCATACGAAGCATTCGGGCAGCTGCTCGGATGAGGACCTTCTTTAAACGTCTACGTAAGCTAGAACTCATCACAGATACGTGGGCTGCAGTGTCGACGAGTGCTTGGAGAGGTACGCCGTCCATTTTAACGTCAATTACAGTTCTACATGTGGGCACAGACATAGGATTTGCTGCAGCAGTCGGCAATGCAGCACCACCTCCGAGGGCTGCATTTCCTAGTTTTCCGAAAGGGTGCGGCCAAAATCCACAGGGGACGAAAAACGACGTGGCTGCGGCGAACGGGAAGATGGGCGATGCGTTTGCGGTGAACGAGACTGGTGTCCGCACGGCGATGGTGAGCCGCTGTACCACGTGTTCCTAGCAGAGTTGTCGGCGCTGTTAGACTCGGCGGTGGGCTAAACATTGCGGACATTTCCACCAAAACGGCTCAGGTTGGTCGGCGTGCGAGGTGTTGAGGGCCATGAATTGCGACAGTATCGGGCGACGTGACCAATGCGGCGACAGGCGAAACACATCGGCTGGTCGTCCGCGGTTCTCCACTCAGTCAGGTTGCGATACCGCGGAGAGAAGTGGAGCGAAAATAGTAGAAGGGCGTTCGTTAGCTCTGGGTATGCCGACAGCACACACAGAATGTAAACCAATGTTTTCAAGTTCCTGGCGAACGATGGCTTGTACGAGGGGAACTGAAAATGTGGTAGCATTAGGGCTACGCGAACAGGAAGCTAAGGGCGCCATGGCATCCAGTTCATGTCGAACGATTCGCACCACGTCCTCTGATGGCGACGCATGCTGCTGTGCGGGTTGATCTTCACACGCAGACGTTGCGGCAGGATTGAAGTCTGGCCAATGGTTGGAAGATGCATCGGCTTTTGGCCTGCTCGAATTGTCGGCACTCTTTAATGATTGCATCAACTGTAGAGCAGCTTTTGCACATGAGCAGATTCAACGCGTCGTCAGCAATGCCCTTAATTACATGCCCGACCTTCTCAGCTTCTGTCACGTCGTGATCGGCTTTACGACAAAGTTCCAGCTCGTCCTAGATGTACGAGACATAGGAATCCGTGGGGAATTGGGCACGCGAGGCCAGTTTCTGCTTTGCGGCAATCTTACGGCTGGCTGGTTTGCCAAAGAAGTCTGTCAATTTCTCTGTGCATTGGTGACAGCTGCTTAGCTCCTCTTCGTGGATTTCGTACCACGCCTTTGCCGTGCCTCTTAGGTAGAACAACAGGTTAGCTAGTATAGCCGTAAGGTCCCATCTGTTGATTCCACTCACGCGTTTGTACATAGCCACGCACTCTTCAACGTCGGCGCCATCGGTCGCGCAGAAAGTGCCAGAATCCTTGAGTTGCACAACGACAACCGAAGGTGACAGCGACGTAGCGGGTGATGGTGGAGGCAGCAACGACGTTGATCCCGAGTGCTCACCGTCATTCATGGTGAGGACGGTGATGCGACGTCCATTGCGGAGCTCCGTTTCCAACCGTGGTACCCCACAACTCTTACCAATATATTACGGGATGTTGGGAGCATAGAAGATTGTATTTGCAATATGTATACAAAATGAGTCAGAGTAGTTAAGATGGCTCAGCAACAACACGCAGCAGCCAGCGTCCCACGATCTTCTTCTTCCTTTCTTCCTTCATCCTTCCGTAAAAATAGAATATTTTTTACAAAATACTGAGGTACAACGCAGAAGCAAGAAAGCGCACAGCTGACCATCACTTCCATGCGCTGCAACAGTCGCGCCAAACGTGAGACACTGCAATGCGTATTGGCCGGGGCCGGAAAAAAACAGCGCTTGAAATAAACACTCAGAGTGTCTTGCTTACTTCGAGGTCGCGCATTAGAAGCAAAAATCCATCGTCTATGCAACGAGACCCTAAGAAACATTGCATATTCGAGGAGTCAGCTATGGCTCAAGGGAAGATAAATATTGTCGCCATTACCTACATCCAGATTCCCTTTTCCCAGCTACATTCACAAAAAACGAACAATTGTAAATCTTAGAGTAAAATGAAAAGAAGCGCTTACTACTGCCTCCGGAATATCCACAGTACCTATCTGTTATCTTGGTTAATGTACAAGAAAAAATGCAGGAGTTAAGAAAAGAAAGCTCAAAAAAGTAAAAAAAGTATCGAAGCCAGAAAGAAAGGGAGGGGGAGCACGACAAATATCAAGGCGCGCATTGCATATCCACGTTCTTTTCAGTTATGAAGGAGCTACTTGATGTCGTACTCATTTCACATCATTCTCACTCTTTTTATTTCACTCGGTCAGAGACATCGCGTGCACTATTTCAAAGCGAAGCTTTATATGACTAGGCAAAACGAAAATCCTCCTGCCCGCGCCTGTGTACAGAAAACTACAATCACCAGCAATGGCTTGAGCGTCGTCGTCTTCTTCTACAGCTGGCTCCGTTGCCGCTCGTCATTCGAGCGCAGAATTTCATTTCTCTGCTGTCGTCGTAATTGGGAGACCGCAGTTAGGGCGGTATGAGCCATTCCTGAAGTGGGTATGAGCCATTCATTGTCTTACGTGACGGACAGATATAATTTTGAAGCAATTTAATTTTGAAGAATCGCAAGCATTAATGGCGGGCGGATGCTGCTAACCCCGCCGCCGAGCAAACTGGGTACATCGAATGCAAGCGACAACGGCGGGCATACCATCACTGACGTCGTTCGCTCCTCCATCGCAGCCGACCGTGCCCTCAGTAAGAAACACAAAGACGTAGCCAATAATTGAGAAAGACGTTAATGAACCATCCAGATTAACCCAGTGATAAACACCGGGACCGCCAGTCACAGCTTCGCTGGTTAACCATCTCTTCGGAGTGCTTGGGCGGTAATGAAATAAAAAACGCTGCAAAAGGCGCCGAAACATGCGTGACTGCGGCCAGCCATGCGACTCCTCGAAGAGGGTGCACAGAGCTGTGTGCGTAGTGGCGATGCAAAGCTATCCACAGTGTTGTCGACAGTAAAGTTTTAACAAACTATCGGAAGTACAAAAACTATTGAGAGCATCATCGCTAGCGCACAGTCGATATGTAAAAACAGCAACGTATATTTTCCGACGTATCCGTATTCCCAGTCACATCAAGTGTGCGTTAGCGGTTCTCATTTAGTCTAGAATTCGGTGTAATTTACTAATCAAGCAACGCCAAACTATCGGCCGCACTCTGAGCAGCGAGTTATTGCAATACTGTAATTAATTTCATAGGCAAGTATCGTAATAATATCGGTAGTGCGATCTATATTATTATCGTAAATAGTAATTTCTTAAAATTATGGGTGGTATCACAAACAATGGATACATTTCGTAGCAATGACAGCTTTGCAGTGCTAGTGCGCCCGGGAGCACGGCCGCTCCGCTCTGAGGCGTCTGGCCCCTCCAGCGGGTTCCCCCGACACGACCCCTCACTTAATGCGGTGGGGGAGAGGGATAAAGTGGCCGCTAATCGCTGGTCCAGCAGAGACAACGGCGGTCGCCCTCATCTTCGCTGCCGGAAGACAGCACCGGAAACGAGGAGGAGTGGGATGGACGGACTCGAGCTGTTTTCTTATTTCACTAAATGCATGCATCGCTGTATACGCTGAAACTGGCTCTCGGATTCTCAGCGTTAAAGCGCGTTAAGGGCGAAAATTAGTAGCTTGAACTCTTTCCGTTCATAGTTTTCTGGGCCTTTGTAGGCTCTCCTATTTCTTTTCTTGTTAATTTATTGAGCGCGTGGTCTCGCCTGCTTGCTACTTTCACTTCGTCTGGTGCAAGTCGATCAACTAAATCATGGGGCTTTTTGATCCAAACTACGTTTTGTTTTTGTGCTTGGGAGCACCGTGCTATTCTAGTAGGCAGGCAAAAAATGACCAGTAAAAGAACATATCTGCTGTTGTGTCGTGTTTCCTTCTTCTTTCTCCACTTGAAGGGGTGTAGAGACAAATGGAAATAATTTGTTTGTTGATAATGTCAAATCATATCAGAATGAAAATTGGTTTTATTACGATGATTAGAAACACTAAATAAATAAATAAATAAATAAATAAATAAATAAACTGAGCCCTGGCCATTGTACTACAGTATCGGCTCCGGCAAGTGATCGAACACGCGCAGGATTACATATGTCAGAACAGCCACCTGTCAGTAGTAGCACTGCTAGCCCTCGAAAACAAACAGCGATGACAAATGGGGCATGAGCCACACGCGCATCGTTTTTTACGCGTCAAGTCTTCAGTTACCCACTGCTTTCTGAAAGGGTGTTGTTCTACAGCGAGTTCTCCATCAAACGAAGACTGCGCACCGCGTGGCACGCCCGCACGCACCGGGTTGGTCCAGGGAGCGTGGGAACCGAGGGACGCCGGCGCCCGCGTGTCGCGCGCTCGGTGGGCCGTGACGTCGCCGCGCCCGCGTAATCACGCCGCACTCCGCTGCTCGGTTCGTACGCGCGTAACATGGCGCGCGGAAACGTGTGCCGCGCCACCAGTGGCCCGGTCGCGCTTTTAGAATTGCGAGTAGGTACAGCGGGGCGTGCCACTTTTGACGGAGCTCGGCGTTTCTGCGCAGGTGCAAGTGAGAGCGGGCGCGAGAGAAAAAATCTGGGGCTTTTGCTCCTTGAATATATGACTCAGCCTAGGCATTGCGGAGGAGGTTTCTTAGAGCGCGTTGTATTAACGCGACAGCGTTAAGGAGCTCGTGTCGCAGAAAAGCCGGTGTCGTCGGCGTTGGCCGTCAGCGAGAAATCCCAGAAGGCACTTCATCAATAAAAAACATCTTGCAAGATCGGCTGGTGGAAACCGAACCAGGGTTTCCGGAGGGTGAGACGGAGACCCTGCCACTCAGCCTCGAGTTCGATCGTTCATAACTGCACAAAATCGCCTTTAGTGAATGCGGTGTTGCCTTACAAACGTGCCGTAGAAAGTTATACTGCGGTGTATATCGGTAATTATTACCATGTAAATTACAGAAGTCGCAGTTTCACGAGTAGCGAAGTACGTTTCCACTACATTTCTTCTGCACTTTGCGCACACGCAGAGCCATCTGGCCGCAAACACAGAAGACCCCCTCCTCGCAATGTACGGCGCTGCCCCGACACGTGGCGCGTCACTCGCCCCATGATCGCGTCCGCCTTCATGGCACGTCGCGGCCCGGCCGTGCCGATCGCGACGTTTCGCACGCGTAGATCGTTTGAGTAGGCGGTGCGAACGGGGTGCGATAACGCTATCGCGTTCCAATATTGAAGGGGAAGCTTAAGCGTCCTCCAATTTTTCGTTTGTCCCCTAGACATGCCGGCATTGCGGAGTGAGGTCGCTTTGGTTTATACACTCCGCCGCTGGCTGCCCGCGCGGTGAGGCAGCGGGCGCGGACGCCGCTTGGTGATCGCTGTCTTAAGGGACAATGTTCTGACTGGTGTTGTGTAAGTGGCGGGTCGCCTTTTTCGTCGCGACGATAGAGCGGATTTTTTACAAGCACTGCTCCAGGAGGGGACATGTAACCAGGAAACGGAGGCCTCAGGAGAGCACCTGAGGTTATATTAAAGCAGGCGGCGCAGGATCTCCAGGGCACCCAAACGGTAGCGGGGGGATCAAAGCTGGAAGTAGGGTGGCCCGTGGGTTGGGGCCGCAGAGGCCGAAGCGTGCCAGGGGGTGTTCGCATAAAAATTGGCTGTCCGCCATAGCGCACAGCTGATCTTATACTCCCATGGCACGCGCAGGCCTCTGCGAGCCCCAACCCACGTGACCAATCCGGCTTCTAGCTTTGAAGTCCCCGTTGCCGCTTTGGTGTCCTGGAGGCGCCGCCAATAATGCGAAATTGGCGTATTTAGCACACGTATTTAGCATCTACTATTAACTTCCTTGACGTCAGGGTTTCAATGCTAAATGATAAACTATCTACTGCCCCGTACAAAAAACCAATAGACTGAAATCAATATTTCCACTTCGATAGTAACCACGTTAACCATTGCAAAACTAGCATTCCTTATAGGAAGGCCTTGCGTCTGAAAAAAATCTGCCCTGAAGAATCTGGGTTTCAAAAAAATTGCGGAACCCTAAAGAACGCTTTAGTCAAAATTGTATACCACAACTAATCGATGACACAATAAAACGCTCACCCCTTTATCCCAGGAAAATCTTTTCCTAACCCATACTGCGTCAGTCCCGCGTGTTTCAGATGTTCTAAAGAAGCACCAAAATATCCGAATCCAAAGTCAACGCCTCAAAGACATCTTCGCTGAACCGCCTAAAGTAGTATACCGTAGAGCTACAAATATTCAAGATACACTATCATCATCATCTAAGAATGACTGCCCTGAAGCCATCGGAAGCCATCCTTGCCGAAAATCGCGATGTAAAGTATGCCCCTACATGTGTACATCGCAGCAGCTAACTAGTACGGCTTCAAACTTTCATTTAAAATCAAAGGAAATTTCAACTGCGATACTAAAAACGTAATATATATGCTAAAACGTACACTTCGCAAGAAACGGTACATTGGACACACAGAAGGGCCTTTTAGATTGCGCTTTAACAATCACAAATCCCACGCTAATACTTTGCCCAACCTGCCCATTTCAAAACACGTATACATCTCCCTGAGCACTCATTTAATAAGATGAAAGTCACGTTGCTTGAATCGGTATTTCGGTCAAGTTATGCTACAGAAGTCCGTGAATCCTTTCTTATGAATACGTTTGATAGCGTCCCGTCTGGTTTGAATGAAAGCAACGGAAAATTAAGTTGCCTGTCCAGATAGCCCGTCACATCTTCTATCGTTTCCCTTCTTTTTTACCACTATCTTTCCTTTTTACTAGCACGTGAATATTTCTCGGTTTTGTTTTTATTTCTTCATTTGGTATTCGTGATTGGTGACATAGCACCTATTCTGTAAAGTTTTTGCTGTCACCTGACAATTCTTTTGAATTTCATGTTTCGTGCGTATCTTCAAATGATGTGTTCGCAAATGCCATCTGTTTAGACATATATCAGCTGTTCTTTAGAACTACTGACAGACAACCTGTTCGCGCATTTTCTGTTGCTTCTGTACACATATCTTCATCTGGTTGATATGCACATGTAGATAAACCGTACTTACGCCATACATTGTATTCTGATGAAGGCCGGACCTCGGCCGAAACGTCAATAAATCGCTTCATACGCGCATCTACTTCTTTGCGTATATTTGCCCGGATCCAGACACGCTTTTTTCTTATATATATATATACACACACACATATATATATATATATATGAGCTACCTTTAGATGATACTGTTCAAACGGTGTGCCCCAATAAAATATTTCTTCCCAGTGGTGCTTCAGTGATATCCTATGTACATCCACAATACGTTATTTGGTAGCCTAGCCATCATGTAGATAGCGCCTCCAATAAACAGCCACGCTTTTTATTATAAAAACCGCACCTACGCGATACGTAACATGCACGTGAGTTCAAGACGTTGACGCTTGGATCAGTTTTCGACGTTGAATACACATTCGTGGTTCACAGGGTAGGTAACAATGTTAACCTTATAAAATTTTTACTTTACACTCTCGAGCGCTCCAAATCTATGACGAGATGCAAACACTAAATCAGTTAGACGCACAGTGCGAAACATCTACCGAACGACGTCCCGAGCTCTCTAGCGAATAACGGGGACGACCTTTGCTAAGGATTCCCTACCCAGGTGTCACAGTGGCAACAGGAACATTCTGAAGGATTGGACAAGAAATAGGCACAATAGAGCTGCGCCCTATTCTAGGGCGCAGCTCTAGGCGTCCGTTTCTCCCGCGAGCGTCGGCGTCATACCTCCTAAGCGAGGGAACGAGCACAGCGATAGACGAGAGCGAATGGTGTTGAGAGTGAGCGGGCGATGAAAGATAGTGAGAGCGAAGATACCGCGAGGAGGGCTTTAAAGCGGAGCGTGATAAAGCGTGATAAAGCGTGGCGAAAGCGTGATAAAAAAAAAAGCGTAATGCCGCACGAGACGCACTATGGCGACGATGGCTACGAGGTGGCATCAGCGTAGCGCCCATCGTTAGGGTGCCTCGATGCGCTCGGTCGCCTCGGCCCCGCACGCGAGGGCGCGCGCATCGAGGCAATCTACGCGTCGTCAGTTCACGAAAGCGCTGGATGAACGGAGGTCTGACCGCGGCGGCTCCTGTGCTTCGTGCCACGTGGCATTCACGTGTTGTCTCTCGCGTCACGTGTTGTCTCTCGCGATCTCTGTATTAGCGAGGCAGTCGCGCCACACTTCCCTCCGTTTCGAACGTCCCGCACGATGACAGATTGTCTGCGAGCGCCTATATATCGCGGAATGAAAGCGTGCACGTATACAGCTGCGTTCAAATTTCGCCTTAGGGAGCATCGTAATCGTCGGTGAATTTTATGCGTTGCATATTGCAATCACTCAGTTCAGCCCTTGGGCGCGGCCGGGCAGCCACCATTGGGGGTATGAGCCACCATAGTGGCTCATACCCCTACACTAGAGTTTTATGCGTTGCATATTGCAATCACTCAGTTCGGCCCTCGGGCGCGGCCGGGCAGCCACCATTGACCTTTAGCGCAACCACGTGACGTGACGTCACGACAGCCGGAGGAAAAGCTGGGCCCCAACACAATATGCAACGCATTCTTGGCTTAACCAAGCTAAGTCTGGCCATTTTTTTTCCCAACAGCTTGGCGAACGTGAGCTGGGACACCATATAAAAGCCCGTTTGCGACTGCTCGCAATATATATATATATATATATCTATACATTCGGACGCCACGGCCGAAACGTTACAACATTAAAATATGCAATTTTCATAAGTGTGCTGCTCCTTCGTTTCTTCAACTGCCTATGCACCGGACCTACAGAACGTTTCCATGAACCATATATATATATATATATATATATATATATATATATATATATATATATATATACCCACAGAAACGTCTGTGCAGAGATGCCAACTGACCACGCCCAACCAGCGATTGATGTAAAAGACTACTTTGCTTTAAAGTTCACATGCACATCACTCAAGCGCACCAACGATGAGCTCTACTAGGATTGACTATATATCAAATATACACGCATAGTAACGGCATCTCTGCGTACAACGGATGAAATAGTGCACGGGCAACCCAAAGGATCTGCAATATAGACACGATCCGTTTCTCTAACTACATCCATGGCAGAAGGGAACAGTGAATGACAACTATTTTGTTGCTTTCCTCAACACGCGGCTGGAAGGATAGGTCGCGAGTAGAATCGCAGAAGCATTAATGCTATTTCTGATGCCGCAATGCGATGTACGTCGACAGACCGTTGCTTATCATTCACGAAAGCTCAATGCCGCACATATGGCGCTTTGACCCACTTTTACATTTAGAAGACTGACTCACATTCGGGGCATTTTATTAAACTTCCACGAATCAACAACAAGGAATTAAAGAAAAGAACGAGCAGAAAACCAACGTTTCCTGTATGCACCACGAGGTAACAGAATATAACGAAATGGAGCTCTACAAAACTAAACAAAGAAAGGGTGCAAGCAGACTACGACCCGTGTCCCTCCGTCTTTCTAGCTGTGACTGCTTTCAATTGTGGACTAGACGCACCTTAAACGCGTCGACCGCAGCGCGAGCGCATTTTCTATTGTGCCGGTTGCTGCGAAATACGCACGTGCTGTTTCTTCTCCGGATCGACTGCTCAGAAACGTTTCGCTGTGAAGCGAGGGTGACCTAACACAGGGTAGCAAAGAGCACATAAGGAAACACGAGAAGATGATAATATCGCGCCCAGGCTGAAGAAAAAAAGAGAAACCTCCCCAAAATGTAAGAGAAAACAACAAGAACATAATGGTGGTCTTCGAAGCCGCCAAGTGAGCTACGCCACAACCGTTCGCAAAAGGGATCGAAACCCCGTCATCGTAAGGTGGGAGAGGGGAACAAAATGAAATAAAATAGCATAAAATGAAGCATAAAGAGTAGTGAAATTCAAAATTAACTGTAAGTGCGCCACAATGCCAGCCGCAAGGCCACCGAATAAAGAGACCCGAAGGATCATCCCTGCCATCCGATCCCGTTCCCAACAGGGATAGGCGCAGTCATCTTCTTGGCCTGGAGTTAGAGCGCACAAAACGAATCTGAATTCGCGGTGCGGCCAGACTGGCTCCGAAGGGCCCACCGTGGCGGGACCTCGATTCCGAGCCCTCCTGTTCTTCCTCTGCTCCGCGAACCCGCGCACGCACGCAGCGCCCTCTCGACGGCAGCTTTGGTCGAGTCTCCTCTGAAAGCGCCCGCTTCGCAGAGCCCGGCGCAACCAAAATCGAAACTGCGACAACAGACAGAAAATCGCCTGCCGCACCAGTCTTACCAGTCTCTCCCCTCAGAGCCTTTCTCTGCGCTCGCACGAACCTCAACACCCTGCCTTGCACTGAGCAGTGTGCTTCTACTTTACTCGGTATTTATTTTTTGTGCCTACCGCCACAACAGCCACAATAGGAGCCACACCAACTCCTTGAATGGTAACGAATGCGAAACCGAACTCAACCATCACGAAGAGAGAATCCGCGCACACTCGTACACACATTGATACCTGGCTGCTCTGCTTCTCTGTGTTTCGTATCTTTTTCTTTTTCTCCCCCGAGGGTTGCACAGGCGGGCGTTGCGCGTGCAGTTTCTTCGTGACTGTGCAAGCGAAATCCATGAATACGGGGGCGATTCCGAAGGAGGGCTAGCAGAGCCGAGAAGGATTGTACGGGGGGCTTTCTTTCTGAATGAATGAACGTTCCCGGCCGAGTGGAAATACACACTGCTGAAAGAAATGTACACGGGTTCGCTTGAGGTTATGTGCAAACGAATTCAGCGACCAGGAGACGAGGCTGCGTTGTTCTCGGTGCTTCCACGAGGATGCGTGGTTGGGACCGAACAGAAAGCGGGGTGGCGTCACGTTCTGTTCCTTCCTGGGTGGAGGCAAATGAGCAACGCCGCACATGTGGGGTGGACCCGAATTGAAGAAGCGAAACGGATAGAAGAGCCTTCGATCTCGAGATCCTGATTAAGAATGCCCGTAGAGAGAATCCCTAAAAAAAAAAAAAAAAACTTTCAGGGACGGAGCAAGGTGAACAAAACCGCTGTTGCAAAAATAAAAACGTTCGCAACAGACCAGAATGGTATTGAGAAGACCCCTAGGTGTTAAACTGATTGGAAACAAAGCGGTGCGATACGTTGCCGCAAATGCACTCGAGAGCGCGGGTTCTACTCGGAGTGACAATGCAACGGCTCCGACAAGAAAACGTTAAATTCGGTGGTGGAGTGGCTTGCGTAGCAAAGGGAGAAAAAAAAAGAACAACGCTGCATCGACACGCAGTAGGGCTGCATGAACGGGAAAGAAGGGAGGGCTCGCGATACCATCGAGAGGAAACAAGGCCCCTGATTTACGCTGAATGGAGTGCTGTTGGTCAGCAGAACCGCGAATGGGAAGGGACGAATTGTCGCTGTCTCATTTGTCTCTCTATCTGTTTATCATTATTCTCGCAGAATATCGAACAAAGCACAATGCTGCCAAATTTCAGCAGGCAAGTGCAAGAATGCTTTGAATTCTAAAGGCCCCCACCTGGAACATGCATACTATGAGGCCGTTTCAAAGCCGAGACAAAAGCCTTGGGAAGCGCCATACCGAGTTGCTCGCCATCACAGCGAAGCCTAAATAACGAGTTTCGAAGCAGTTCCTCCTCTCAACGAGGAAACTATTTTCCATGGATAAAACTGATCTCGAATGTCTTTATCCCAGTTGCGTTTACCAGCGCATGTGCGAAGGGTGTCCGAGCAAAGTGTGGATTTTGGAACTTTGCACGGGCGGCACAGATGTGTATTTTAGATTATTGAAGCGAGTTACACTGGCAATAGCAGTTAAAGTGATAACATAATTTAAAAGCTGCTCTAATATTTACGCCGCTGCATTGCAAAGCTTAGCCTTCAACCATCCCATTATCCTTCATTCTAGAGACTAATGAGCAAAAGCAAAAAAGATTTTGGCACCATCTCCTACTTGATGATGGCGCTTGCGTATTGACTTCAGTGCGTTTGTACATTCTGAAGCGCGATGAAACGCAAGAATGGGACCACCTCGATAATAGTCCATTACTTTCGACGATTCCCTGCTTGGTCCTTCTTTTGCGATATTTTGTGCATTAAAACTTCTTTCTGGGCGAGTTGGTGCATACTTGACATAAAAAAATTTTACAGCGCAATCACATGCAACCACGAGTAAGAAGGACGGGACACAAGCGCTGTCCTGACGCGACAATGAAACTTGTCGCGTCAGGATGTCGGTAATACTTTCTTGTTGCGTATTTGTAGCAAGAGCTATGTTCTTGGATCATAGAAAATATTTGTAGATCGTACACATACGCATTTCGCATACATACATACGCATACATACGCATTTCGCATAATGAAAGTATCACTCACATAGTTGATAAACTTCGCGTCACAGATGATACATCCTGTGGTGTCAACTTCCGAAACGAGCTTTCCCTGAATCGGAACTCTTGTTTACTGAGCGACATGCGTTCGCTGTAGTGCTGCACAATCAAGTCACACTTTCCGTGCTAATGCGAAGACATGTGACGCCAGCATTTTGGTAAGCGATAATCGGCTCAACAAAAAAGACAGGTGACTATAAGCGTTGGTGCGTGACTTATACAACACGGGGGCCGGAGCAAAAAAAAAAAAAGGAATTACCTCCTTCGAGTTCGCTTGCGGTGTTGGAGCAAACGCGTCTCGATTTTCCCACGTCACCAACCAGGACGCGAACCGAGACGACGCCAAGTACCTTCTCCACGCCGGAAAATCTTTAGCGCTGCCCCGGTTTCACCTTGACAGCCGAAAAAATGGCGATGCTAGATGCTAAAACCAGCAACGCCGTGCGAGGCCACAGCTAGTGCACTACGCACCCGCTGAGCATGTGTGCGTTTGGACTCCACTTTGAGGTCACGCAATGAATGAGGACCAGTGCTGTCTGTGCAAGAATTTGCGACGACCGAAGAGACAAACAGCGGTGCATTGGCCTGAATGCTGTTATTACGCTTGCAGTACCTGAAACTTTTGTAACTGAAAACGGTCCCATTTTACGATATTCCTTTACATCACCGAACTATGCTGGACGAGAGAAAGCTAGTTCAGGTCGGCTACTCCTTTTTCTTCATAAGGAAGTAAAATGACGAAGCAAACTTAGAATGGTACAGTAAAGTCTACCTATGGTATAGCGCGTTATGCGTTGTTACAAAAGTGATGCCATTTTCATGCGGAAAACCACTCAAGGCGTGCCTGAAACTCTTAAAAAAAAGGAACGTTAGGACAACAAAAGCCCACGGCAATAACAAATTCATCGGGCCGGCAGCCACGAACAAATTTCTTTCCCTCACGTTTTTGCACAAAGCTTCAAACAAAGGCATCGAATTGTTGGCGAGTAAGTGAGAAGGAATTACTCGGTGCTTCTTTCGCGCACACCCACCGTCATTACCCAGCTGTGCTCTCTCCTCGAGAGCGCCCCTTCCTCAAGCCTCACACTTGCAGTGGGAAACGTTCCACCTCATGATGCCTTCCTGCCGTAAATAGCTTTCGGCTGCACGTGTACACAAGCTGCACGCGCTTGACGGCACCGAACCCAGTTAATAAGGCAAGGTTAGCCTGTTCAAGGCTGCGTGGACGTCGCTTGGCCATCGTGTGTTGCCGCCCACGTGTGTCGAGGTCCACCGCTCGCGGGACCACGAGACCATCGGCGCGCCTCGTCCCCACGAGGGTCGCAAGTTATCGCGCACATAATGGCACCAGCTTGCGAGAAGATCGTCAATTGCCTTGCCGGAGAATATTGATGCGACCTTCCTATGATCACTTCAGAAGTCGAGCTCGTTTCCCGATTGCAAGCTGCTGCTGTTCTTATGGAGCACTCTTTCTTAATTGTACGGCACTGCAGACAAGTATGCCTAGGTGTTCTGTACTACCTATCGATGGTGTACGGTATATTACTTGCTTTAATAGCAGAAAAGTGAATGGTTACACCGCCCCTTTCATTAGACCTTATTATTTGCTTCGCCCATTTCCCTTCATGTACCTTTATTCTCCCCCATCTACTGCCTTCGTCCAAGATGCCGCAAAGTAGTGTTTACCGAAATGTGCGCAGCCTCAATGCAACGCTTTTCAATAAGTACCCCTTTTTCGTTCAGTATCCCGTCTCCACCAGTTTTCCACCGTGAACATAGCTGGCGCAGTTGAATAGACCAACATTATAGAACACACGACTGTTGCTAATGCAGCAAGCTTACTTACTCGCCTTATGTAGTTGTTTGGCCCACCAGACGAGTGGTGACCCATGACTCCTTACAAATTGTTGTCCTGTTTTGGACGATGCCCATTCAGATACGCGTTGGCCGTATCAGAACTGCCGCTATCTAGGGATTGCTAACCGTCGAGGGTATTTATTAAAATGTACTTGATAACTTCTTTGCCCTAAAATTATTACATTTAAAATTCTGCATTCTTACATTTAAAAGCCGACGATAATGGTTGACATTGTGTTTATTTATACGCATTTTAATCGCTCTGGAGTACGAAGGAACGGACAAAGTATTACGTGTTACGAGGCAGAAAGAAGTTCTGTGTATAACAAGACATAAAAATGCAACACCTTCTCTCGGTTTCCATGGAGGCCAATACCAGACTAGCTCCTGGAAGGAGGCTGTAATAAATATGTCTCTTTCGCATCTACGTAATGTTCACTACACGATAGAATTGACGGCTTCGTAAGTCTTCCTCCAAACCATAAGATCATCGCACAAACGTCACACCGACATATCAAGCGACGGTTCTCCGTACATTGAACGTCATTTTATTTATGCTCTAAAAGAATTCACTGACAGCCCAAATGGAGCTGCGCAGGCAGTGATCATCGTGTCATTTGTCCACGAAAGCACAGGGCCCCAAACAGCTCCTCGAGAACACACACAAAAAGAACAAAAAAAAAAACACGGCAATAAACGCGCATTTATTGCACGTGCGTAAGCCGGTCTCCTCGCCGACCCCTTTCATTACCGGGCGGCTCCGAAAGCAGCCGCTGTCGTTCACGCCTCGCTGAAAGGCTTAATCGGTGCATCCGGCGCATACCGGCCCCATAAATGTCCAGCGCACTTTACCGCTGCAGTATTCTGCGTCGTCGCCGCCTGCGCCACATAGCTTATGCGGTTCCACGTAATGGATAACACGAAACTATGTCACCTATACTGCTCACATGAGAGCGCACATGCACATACGCCATCCTCGAAAATAATATAGTAGCTGCGAGTTGTGCTTCCAAGTGATGCGCCAAATTTGCGATTATAGCGAGTTGCACCGGTTGCGACGAAGAAAGCTGTTATACAAACTCCACGCATGAATGTTCGGATCAACTCCGTTGCCACATTTTTCTCGTCGCATGCAGCAAATCCTTAAGCAGACTGTGTTCACCGGCGGTGCCAGAGTTTGTCCTATGCGCCGAGAAATTATGACATTGGCTGACAGGACCAGCTAGCATAAAGTGCCGCCAATGTCACATTCCCAGAAGAGGTAAACGACAATTTAATGGAGCCCAATTTTAGCGCTTGCAATGGAAGAAAACTAGAAAGAAATAGCGATAAGGTGTCGCATCAAAGAAAACATTAATATCGAACAATCCAAGCACCCATTTCATTGCCTGGAAAAATGCGTGTGCTGTAACACTTGCGTCGCTTGCGAAGAAATCAACTGCTGGAAATTTCAGAGGACACCCTTCTTCACGTGACGACTGCCTGAAGAGTACTGCCGCGAGAAGGATGAGAAGCATCTGCCGGCTTGAGCGATTCCTCTGGCTCTGAAGTAATTTTTTGCAACACGAGCACAATGTAACCGCAAACACCGTCATCTTCACAATAACTTCTTATTTTCGATACTCGCAACGTCAAACCCATCATTCACTGCAACACTGTCCGACTTCGTGTCTTAAAATAAAAGCGCACACGCCACCACTCTATGATCTGTTTCGCACATATGACACTGCACGAAAAAGTGGCGTCCGAAACAGGGCTTCCGCGATGTGATGCCAGCTCCCAAATTAGTTCTGGTCTACGTAGTAAGTGAAGATATAGCATTTGGCGTCTGGTTCTGTTACTAATGCAGATCCATTGCTGGTGGCCGCATTTTAAGACCGCATTTTTAGGACGAATGTTGCGCGCTAGCTCAGTGTTTAGCAAGTTCTACTCCCAGGTGTACAGCACAAGGTCATCCGGCGCGCTCATGACATGCCTCGACTAACAGGAGCCCCCGACTTAGGAGAGCTTGTTTTAATGAAAGCTTTCTTTCTTTCTGTGAACACTGCCACTAAGGGCGGCATCGCTGGTCGCTACCCTGCGTTAGCGGTGGCGGGCACCATTTCGTTTCTCTTCGCATTGTGGTGAAGCTCACAATAAAGCATTGCCTCGACGACGACGCCATGAAAGCGTATCCGAAGAACCAACAAACGCAGCCTCCAGATTTCGACTACTATCACAGTAAAAGTGGGGCGCTGTCAAGCCTGAACAGAAAATAAAGTCGGTATCAGCAGCTTCACGTGACAGCGAGTCTTGACATTGTAAACGCACTCGTAAGGGTAACATATCAGGATTTTCTTTTCTTCATTGCACGAGTATATGCTACAGATGAACTCGGCGATTGCAACAAGAATTGTTTCATGTTCACGCCTTTTCTGTAAAGCCAGAACCCAATGTGTGGGTGTAAATAGGTTGCATGTTCTTCAACTGCGACGACATCAGAATCATCGCACCGCCGTCTCGCCGAAGCACGTTATTTTACTCAAACTATTCATAATTTTCTGCGCGCCGGTCACCACCAATTTTTGTAAACGCAGAGCCTTTTCTTTCTTCTCTACTGCAGCTCGACGGTGGCATATAAGACGAAAATCAGTATGCTTATGTGGATTGTTTTTCTCAGTTCTGCCACGCAAAGTTCACAACAATGAGACTGTCCCGCTATTAATGAATGCCCATTTATTTTATCGCTATATGGGAGCTAAGGACGGCAAATGCATTCGAAAGCGCAAAAACATGCGCAAGCACAACGACGGCCAGCGATCCGGCGCGACCAGCTCACTTGCGAACGCCCTCTGAATTTTTCCTGGCTGATAACGATGGCCACCCTAAATTAATTTTTGATGCATGGGCGCACATTTCGTAATGTGATTCCGAGTCATTTTACACATACCACATAGCGTACACAACCACTGGCCCGTTAGTGTAATTTTATCTAACGTGCTTGTACCTCTCTTATTTTATTTAGAGAATATGCTCTGCGTTTACAACAACGCAACATAGCCATGCCCTTGCCGCACCGCTAGGGAGCTAACGCGGCTTATATGCGTGCAAAGCCTCCCGTGCCGTCTGCCCGCGTTACATTAGCGCTGCGCCAGAAACCTCTGAGCGGGTAAGCCTTGCCCTTGGCTGAGCTGCACTCGCAAGGGTAATGTCTTCGACAGCCCTGCTAGAGCTCCGCGTTGAGACACACTTTATACGCGAGTATTTTGAAGCTCTGGAAACGCACTGGAAAGACGTAAATTTGTGACTCCCCTGTTTTGAAGCGCTATCTGTGCTCGTATATCGAGCGTGCCATGCGAGTAGTCAAAAGAAAGCAGCAGGCTGAGCTCACCTTTGACGGTAGCCTCCTCCGGTGGCACCTTCACACTTTTGTCAGTCTTTTGGAACAATGTTAATACTGTTGCTGAATGAACGCAGAACACAACCGATCAAGACAATTAACATTCAACGAGTGTCTATGGCACCCAAACAATCGAACGGTGGGTTCCCCGGCAGTCCCACTAAGAGGTGTAGCCGAACCAGTGCGCCAGTTCCAGAAAGTGATGATTGGTCTCGTCTCCACCGGCGTCGTTCGAAGCTTCCAATTCATCCACTAGGCTCATCGGCGTCACCGACCTCGCCGCACAGCTAAGTGCATCGCTGGAGCCCGCTCCGCAGTGCCCAGTGACGCTCGTGTCTGGGCTAGGACTAGGGCCGGGGTCCGAGGGCATCGGGGACGCCAGGGACGACGGTGGTCTGAGGTTCTCCCGGGCGGCTTCTCCAAGCAACTCCTTGAGCCTCGTGATGTAGTCGACGGCTGAGCGCAGCGTCTCTACTTTGCTCAGCTTCTTGGACGCCACGGGCCAGTCGGGCAGGTGGGATCGCAGAGACGCGAATCCCATGTTGACCAGATGGACGCGCTTGCGCTCGCGCTCGTTGCGACGCGCCACGGCCGCCGAGTAGGGACTGGCGTGCAGCGGCGGCAGCCTGCGCGCGGCGGCAGCCTTGCACCGCTGGTGCGAGCCGAAAGCGCCAGCGGGAGGAGGCGACGTCGCCACAGCGGGGTCCCTCACGAGCCCGCTGTCGGGACCCAGGGGACCCATGTCCCGCTTCCTGTGCAGATCACGTCACTTGTCTTTGCCTGATGGTCTGCTGGACGTGCTGACCTCCACCGTCTGTCCCAGCATCGACCACTTGTGGTGATAACACGGGACCACTGTTTGACCTTGTGGTTCCCAACTTTTGGAATGCCTTCACTTCCCTCTGCGGCAGTGATCCACACTGGAGAATCTTCTATACCGTAACGATACTAGTCGTCTCCGGAAAGCCCCGACACACAAGTCTTTCGCACTTAGCTTCGGCCGACCCAGTCTCTGTTGCCGTCTGACGCCTCCCGCTGCCCCGGGGGAGTAGGGACCCGTCGTCGTTTCGTTGCACCAACGGTTGCCTGCCCGATCCCGCGATCGTGCGGAGCAACCAACCGCTCTCGTTCGGCGACGATACGCGAATGCCCCCGCTGTGTGCCCGGTGTTCACGTAAAAGACCAGGTGAGGGTAGCGTGGAAAGGAGGCTTTTCTAAGGGGTGGGAGGGAATCCCCCTTTCTCCCTCTTAGCCGCTCTTCTGTCCCACTGGGTCTCCGCCCTTGTGGAGAACGTGCACTCGCGCGCGCAACTTCTGTACCCCTCGCCCCGGGCTGTCGCTTCCGTTCGGCACCGCTTGTTTCTTTTTTTGGACGCGTTCACTACGGGCTCGTGAATGGAACGGCGCTGCCGTCGGACTCCCATCGGGTGTGCGTGTTCGGATAGGGCGGAGCCAGGGCGGCGCTCACGCCAGTGTGCGACCGGGGGCCGAGTGGCACGGTTCGGCTGGAGCGTCGCGTGGCTGGCGTCGAGGACTCCGCGTAGTTGCTTGCTTGAAGACTCGTTTGCATTAGTCGGCGGCTCAGGCGTTTTTATGTTGGGCAGGTCAGCTCCCTGGTTCGATTCGCCACTGCAGCGTACGCATTCCGACGGAGACAGCAGGATTACGTCTACCATGATTACGGTGCAATTTGCAAAATCCCACGTCATCGAAATTACATCGAAGAATTTACTACGACGTCTCTCTTGGCTAGGGAACTTCGCTAGTTAAACCACGTATCTGTATCTATCTATCTATCTATATATATACTTCTCGTTTGTTTCTCGCGGCGTCTTCTAAGGCACAGTATGTAACGCGCGGCAACGTAGTTCAGGTTTCCTCTGCATGAAACACGCAGCTAGTTTGCCTCTCTATGTGAATCAGCTTTTTTTTTATAGCTGCTGACATGCTGCGCGTGTAGCAATAACTTTCGTCGTTGGCACTCAGGTAACACAAAAATCTGCGTCTCATCAACTTGCATACCTCTTCAAGAAGCTGTTGTTGCTATTAATGGAGCCAGAATTACGGGAACGTAACCAACTTCGGTACTCAACGTAATGCGTTAAACAGATTGTCTGCTATAAGACCGATGGCCCAGCGCATAGGCAAGTGCAGGAGACACTCGATTGGTGAAGACGTTGGCCTCCGCACGTGAACCTGGATCCTGGATACCGACACCTTCAAAACCACCATTCATGAAACGCCACGTTGAATATCTCTTGCTATCTTGTATCTAGTATCTATCTAGTATCTTGGTATCTTGGTAACTGTTGGAGAAGTATGGGAGAGGCCTTTGCCCTGCAGTGCGCGTAACCAGGCTGATGATGATGATGATGATCGTGCACAATTTGTGTATTGTATTGTAACGAACAATTAAGGGAGTCCAGACACAACTATTTATTGTGGGCTAACTTGTGCCATGGGGGTAAATAAAAAGGACTGCCGCGTTCTGAAGAGGAGATCAAGAATGCCTTCTTCTCTCTCGAGCGTCGCTTCACCTCTTCTTCTTCTTGTAGACGCTGACAACGGCCATCTACGATGCAAGTGCGTGCGTCTCCAATACGCCGTTGTCCTCTTGAGGGGGGTGCTTGAACCTGCGCGCGTTGTTTAAATATGTTTCTGCCTTGTGTCATTATCCCCCTTCCAAAACGCATCGTCCCGATGCGTACAGCGACTAAATTGTTCACAAGCTGTTGTTCATATTAAAGTGGTATAGGGCACAGAATAGATGTTTGGTCGAACATTCACTGCCTGTCATAATATGGCTTCAGTCTGATCACATGTACAGTTTCCGTGCGGCGCCGGCATCGTGATGAGCTCACTTGTCCTTCTGGCGTAACTTCCTAGTTCAGGGGACTGATGCGGCGAAGTACTCGGTAAGGGCCGAAATAACGGCGCAAAAGCTTTTCGGACAGGCCGCGCGTCCGCACGGGAGTCCACACCCATACTCTGTCGCCTGGGGCATACTCGACTTCCCTTCGCCGCAGATTGTAAGGTCCGCGTCGATGCGCTGCCTTTGTTGAATGCGATGTCGCGCCAGCTGACGTGCTTCTTCGACCCTCTCTGTAAAGTCGCTGGTGTCAGGGTTCTGTTCTGTACTGTCGCTGACAGGCAGCATTGCATCCAAGGGTGTAGTAACCGTTCGACCAAAAACAAGCTGGAATGGCGTTACCTGAGTGGTCTCTTGCAAAGCGGTATTGTAGGCGAATGTTGCATAGGGTAGTATCTTGTCCCATGTACGGTGCTCTAAGTCTACGTAAATTGACAACATATCCGTCAGCGTCCTGTTCAATCGCTCGGTTAGCCTATTTGTTTGAGGGTGATAGGCAGTTGTTTTCCTGCGGCTGGTATGAGTCAGTTTCATAATGGATTGCGTCAAATCGGCTGTGAACGAAGTTCCTCGGTCCGTGATAATAATTGCAGGGGCACCGTGTCGTAATACTATCTTGGTGACAAAGATTTCAGCCACTTCGACAGCCGTTGCACTGATGAGAGAGGATGTCTCGGCATATCGGGTTAGGTAATCCGTGGCTACTACAATCCATCGTTTCCCTGATGACGATGTCGGAAAGGGACCGAGCAAGTTCATTCCTACTTGTTCAAACGGCGCTCCTGGGCGTTCTATTGGTTGAAGGAGGCCTGCGGGTTTTAATGGAGGCGTTTTGCGTCTTCGGCAATCCCGACATGTTCGTACATAATGCTGTACTGAAGTCAATAGCTTTGGCCAGTAGTACTTAGCATGGATTCGGGCGAACGTTCTGCTCACTCCGAGGTGTCCTGCTGATGGGTCATCGTGACAGGCTTCCAAGATTTCGGATCGCAAAGCTGAAGGAACGACGAGTAGAAATGTCTCTGTGCTGTGCTCAAAATTTCTTTTGTACAGGACACCATTTCTCATCACATGCGATGACAATCCCCGGCAGAAAACTTGCGGAACATGGACGGAGTGTCCCTCGAGGTGCCTGATGAGTAGGAGCAACTCAGCGTCAGACTGTTGGTGTTCGGCCATCTCACATGTGGTCACGGCTCCAGGAAACGGGAAGTCGTGTCCATCTTTCACAGGAGCAGATTCGACCGGCGCACGTGATAAACAATCAGCGTCACTGTGCTTGCGACACGACCGTTATGTCGTATTCTTGCAGCCTCAGACTCCATCGAGCAAGTCGTCCAGAAGGATCTTTCAGGTTTGTAAGCCAGCACAATGAGTGATGGTCGCTGAATGCTCGGAACGGTCTACCGTATAACTATGGTCGGAATTTTCCGATGGCTCATAATACTGCGAGGCATTCATTTTCGGTGGCTGAATAGTTGGTTTCAGCCCTCGAAAGAGTACGGCTGGCGTATGCAATCACTCTTTCCCCTCCGTTTTGCCATTGAACGAGGACGGCACCGAGTCCTAAATTGCTGGCGTCTGTGTGGATGTCTGTTTCCGCTTCCTCATCAAAGTGCGCAAGGACCGGGTGGTTTTGAAGTCGCCGTCGTAGCTCATTGAATGCATCTTCTTGTTCACTTTGCCAGACGAAAGGCATATCTTCTTTCTTTAATCGCGTTAATGGCTCGGCAATCTTTGAAAAATGTTTCACGAAACGTCTGCAGTAGGCACAAAGTCCTAGGAATCGCCTAACGGCCTTTTTATCAGTTGGTCTAGGAAACTTTTGTACTGCTGCGGTTTTCTCAGGGTCAGGACGGATGCCTTCGGAGCTAATCACATGGCCGAGGAAAAGGAGCTCACGGAAGCCGAAGTGACATTTTTGTGGCTTTATCGTCAGCCCTGCTGAACTAATAGTTTTGAGCACAGTCCTTAGTCGTTCCACATGCTGAGCAAAGGTGGTAGAAAAAATCACGACGTCGTCAAGATAAACCAGACAGGACGGCCACTTTAACCCGGAGAGCACAGTGTCCATCATCCGCTGAAAGGTGGCAGGTGCGGAACAGAGGCCGAACGGAAGTACCTTGAATTCGTATAGTCCGTCAGGTGTGACGAATGCTGTCTTCTCACGGTCTCGTTCGTCCACTTCTATTTGCCAGTATCCGCTTTTGAGGTCTAGAGAGGAAAAGAATTTCGCATCCCGTAGTCTATCGAGGGTGTCATCGATCCTCGGAAGGGGATAGACATCCCGCTTTGTGACGACGTTTAGCTTCCGATAATCAACGCAGAAGCGCAAGGTACCAACACCACAGGCGGAGCCCACGGGCTGGTCGATGGTTGAATTACGTCGTCTCTAAGCATTTCTTCGACTTGTTTGCTGATGATCTCTCTCCTTCGGTGACACTCGGTAGGGATGCTGGCAAATAGGCCTCACAGCTTCGTCGACAATGATACGGTGTTTGGCGATGGATGTTCTCTGGACTTTCGATGTCGTTGAGAAACACGAGGCGAATTCTCGTACAAGGTTCTCTCTTTGCTGCTTCTGGCTCGGTGATAGTGCTGCTTCGATGTTGACAGATGCGAGTATGGAGTCTAAGTTGTCAGAATCCAGTAGTGCAGCATCGGAAGGGCTCAAATCCGTAATCTGTTCATAAGCATTAAGGCGGGCAATGACAGTTCCCTTCGCAACATGCTGGACTTCATTTCCAAAATTAGTCAGGAAGACATTCAAACACCCGTCACGCAGCTGAACCAGACCCCTTGCCATAAAGATTCCTTTTTCGTGTAAGAGCCCAGTGTTACTGTCTGCTATTCCTTCATAGTCGCTGAATGCGGTGCTTCTTACGGCGACAGCTATGCTGGATCTTGGGGGTATCGTGACGTCGTCGTCTATAATCTGAAGAGCGTCAAATCGTACTTCACACTCGAATGTCGCGATGGCGTGCTTCGTTGAGAACGACACACAGGATTCCTGCAAGTTGATAATTGCACCGTTCGCCTGCAAAAAGTCCATTCCAATAATTAAATCCTTTGAACATACTGACAGGACAATGAAACTGGCGACGTATGTAAAGCCGCGTATTGCGATTCTAGAAGTCCACCGGCCCACCGGGTTGATAAAGTGTCCTCCGGCGGTTCGAATTTGCGGTCGTCTCCAAGGAGTCAGCACTTTTTTCAGTCTTCTGGCAAGCACTTTACTCATAACGGAATGGTCTGCGCCTGTGTCTACTAAAGCAGTAATTTCGCAGCCGTCTATAAACACACATAAATCTGAAGCAACGTCACTTTTTCCGCAACTGCTCTCGTGTCCGTCGTTCAGCGCTGGAGGCTCTGTTCTTGCGTCGACAGCGGCCTCACCTTCACAGGTCGCCGGTATTAGTTTTCCCGACGTGGGCTTTGGGGGCGTCGCCTTGGGGAGCTTGAGGATGGACGCGGGCTCAGTGATCGATACCTCAGCGGCACTGTTGACCGAGGTTGATGTTGCTGTGAAGTCTGCGGGCTTTGGCGCGTTGACAAATACTCCTGGATCTCGAAAGGGCGTTCACCGTTTCTTGGGCAAGGAGCATTTACGGAAAACCCCCGAAGTCCCGCTCTGCGGTATTCGCACATCCTGTAGAGATGACCAGCTTCGCCGCAGTGGTAGCACAGTGGGATTCTATCAGGAGTGCGCCATATGTCAGCCTTCCGGAATCTCGTCTCCGGCGGAGACGGCAAGAACCGAGGTTCGGGTACATGCGCAGTTGCCGCGATGAAAGTACGCCCTGGAGATCCTCTGAGTACCTCGGCGTACGATACCGTCGGCCGTACCGGTGACGACGCTTGCGGCTGTGCTGGCGGGTGCTGTTCGCACACTGCTTGTCTCACTTGTTCGCGAACCACTTCTGCTAACGAAGAGACCGCTGTGGGGCCGTTGTTCAGCTGTTGCCTCTGGAGCTCTTCTCGAACCACAGATCTTATGAGTTCTCGTAAGACCTCGACGCTGTTCCCGAACATTGCCGACATCATATCCATGGAGGCGACGTTCATATCGCGGTTGTAGAGTCTCGCACGCTGTTGAAGAGTCCTTTCCATAGTTGTCGCCTCGGAGCGGAATTCGGCGACGGTGCGTGGAGGGCTCCGAGCCAAACCGGCAAAAAGCTCCTGCTTCACACCGCGCATCAGGGGCCGAAGCTTGTTGTCCTCGCTCATGCTCGGCCCGGCGGAATATGCGGGACATATCTTCGACATACATTGCCACGCTTTCGTCGTTTCGTTGGCTTCTTGCTTGCAAAGCGGCTTCAGCTTTTTCCAGGCGGTCTGTGCTCGGATACGTGGCCAACAGCTCCCGTCGGAAGTCATCCCACGACCGGGGGCAAGCTTCATGGTTTTCAAACCACGTTCGCGCACAGTCTTGCAACGCGAAGTAAACGTTGCGGAGCTTCCGTTTTTCGTCCCATCCATTGTAGTCAGCGACGCGCTCAAAGCCTTCCAACCAGTCCTCGGCGTCTTCGAAGGTATCGCCGTGAAAAGGCTCCGGCGTCCGCGGCTGATCGACGACGATGCGGGTTGAGGCTGTCTGAGATGTCATTTCAGGATTGTCTGCTGCTGCTATTATAGTTTGCTCCGGCAAAAGAGGAAACTCAGGCGGCTCACCACGTAGGCGACGGCTCGTGCGCTGGTGGACAGGCGTGAACTCGTTGGGTCTGAGATGGCGTGGTTCCGGGCTGCTTTCTCCAACTCGAATTGGGCTGGAAATCATTACCCAGCGTCTCCACCAGAATTGTAACGAACAATTAAGGGAGTCCAGACACAGCAATTTATTGTGGGCTAACTTGTGCCCTGGGGGTAAACAAAAAGGACTGCCGCGTTCTGAAGAGGAGATCAAGAATGCCTTCTTATTCTCTCTCGAGCGTCGCTTCACCTCTTCTTCTTCTTGTAGACCCTGACAACGGCCATCTACGATGCAAGTGCGTGCGGCGAAAACACGTACCATCATTTCGTCGTCTTTTTCTCCAATACGCCGTTGTCCTCTTGAGGGGGGCGCATGAACCTGCGCGCGTGGTTTAAATATGTTTCTGCCTTGCGTCAATATTGATCCGCTCCTTTCTGTAATGCCTTCGGGTCGTGAAAGTATTTTAAGCAAATAAATAAATAAATAAATAAATAAATAAATAAATAAATAAATAAAACAGTTTTAAGACCGTCTTTCCTGCTAACGCAAGTGATGACGTTTTGAAATGCAGGGCTCCTTTAAATACGGTTTTATGAACATCCTATGTTTATCATGTTCTTTGAAACAACCTTGTTGGCACTTTTGAGCGTTTTAGTCTTTCGTGACCTTTTACATTGTTTTGTGCGCAAGAATGCGCGCACGGGAATATTTCATTATGAAAGTAGTCATATACAAATAAAGAAAAGCTTGGAGGATGCTCAAAGGGACATTAAAGGTTACTATGTAGTCAAGTTAAAGTGATAAAGGAATGCTCTAGAAGGTATAAAGTGTCAACATAATCGCGAACAGAGCTTTAGTAACCGAGAAATTGAAGTAAATGCATGGTACCATTTGAGACCCCCCCCCCCCCCCCCCCCCAGCGACATACCGGTACTAGCCCAATGACGAAGGTACTCCTCATCATAGTTTATGTCAATAGTACTCAACTACTCGTATTAAAAAGATCAAATGCTACCAAGTTTTCTGATTTCATCAGAAAACTTGGTAGTATTTGCCTTACTGCCCCCTCTATCGCGCTGACCCCTGGTAAAGTCACGTATCTAAACAGATAGAAAACGTAATGCTTAATATTTTTATTTTTTTCAGGTGACCATGCTCTTAGTTCAGTGCCTTGCTGTTAGAACACCCCATGTGACTGTCTTGCATTTTCTGCGCATGCGCTTTCTCATGCACACGATGTGGCAACGCAATAAAATATTGTTGGAAGTCAGCGCTGTGTACGTCGTCGATCGCTGTCCTTGTCCTTCGCGCGGTACGTTATTTTTGATCATGAATTACCATCTAGCCCAAGTAACCACCCTAGTACCCTAAATCATTTCATTAGGTTATAAGGCGGAAGAAAATGCTACTGATCTACTTCTATTCGATAATAATATTTTGACATTACCCTTGAGTAGTACTGGTGGTCGAAAGGTTTCGTTTTCGCTCGACTCTGCGCAGCGCGCGCTTTGGAGTTTCACTTGCTTCGTCATCGCGTCGTGCTGCGGTGGTTCTGCTGGCTCTTCAAACTCGCATCTGGAACAAGCAGCGAGAATGGCACGTCCATGTGATATCGTGGGATGCGCGAACGGTCCGCGGAACTTGGCCAAGGGCAGTTGCAGCGACAAATCCAACGTTACTTATCACTGTGTGCCAACGAGTGAACCTTTCCGTTCGAAGAGGTTAAGTGCCGTACCTCTGCCACAGCCACAAAAAGCCGTAAAATTGCATAGTGTGCTCGCTGCACTTTGGTCCGGAGGATTACGAGCTCAACGCCGATTTACTGAAGTCATGTGGAGTGCCTTTCAAAGCAATGCTTTCCCGTAGCGCTGTTCCGTCGGTCTTGCCTGCATTGTCCGAAGGCCAAGAACGACTGCAGGTCGAAGACGGGGCGGTGAGTGCGGCATTTGGTTTTCACGAAGGAAAGGCTACAAATGTGCGAATATGTACAGCCATGACATACAGTTGCCGTCGCAACGACGCCGGCAGCGAGAGTGTACTCAGAAGCAGGTCACGTTCATCAGTGCTTAAATCGCTGAAGTCGAGCCCAGCATCACGAGTCAGTGTGTCGTTGTCAGGGTCGTCCATTGCAACGAGTGTCAAAGCCGGCGTCATAAAATAAAGAACCAGCTTATCGTCGCGCGCTTTCACTTCCGCTAGCCACCACAGTTGCGCTTTCGCGCTGCTGTCGGCTCTGTCTTGGCCGCCCGTTTGCATTTTGCGCAGAAAAACCATAGCGCCGACTGTGGGTGCCGTTTTACTCACCGACGGCAGAACGTCACTATGAGACCATGACGTCGCCACTCCTCGATCGGAGGGCGGGCGATTTGAACTGCGCTAGAGCTACGCGGACGCTTCAGAACGCATTTTCTTTTAAAATGATTCTTCTTCGCATGAAACAAGCGTTTCGAGGTTTCTGGGCTCGTATTTGAACAGTCCACGTTGACTTAATATTAACCTTTAGTTTCCCTTTAAGATTCTCCTTTAAGAGTGAAACGCGGTAGCATTCAAAAGTTCCTGACCGCTTCTCACGCTTCCCGGCAACTGCAGCTTATGTAACCGCAATGTTTACCGGGAAGCGCTGGCAGCGAACCCTGTGGCTGAAGGCGAGTTCTCTGCTAGACGCCACCTCTTGCTTAGGTCGATCGCGGAGGCAGCTCACAGCTGCGCCAAAAAAGAAGAATTTACATCATTTCCAGGTTTCTGTTATTGTTTCGTACATTCAATATTGAAGTCTGAGCTGATTCAACATAAAAAGGCATTCGTTGTCGGGGTTTTGTTTCATTACATTTGTTTGTGGGCTGTCATTCTCAAAATTCTGCGGAATAACTTTGTGGAGAATGTAAGATAACCTATGGTGTTGGGCTGCTGAGCACGAGGTCGCGGTATCGCATCCCGGCCAAGGCGGCCGCATTTCCATGGGGGCGAAATCCGAAAGCACCCGTGTACTTCGATTTAGGTGAACGTTAAAGAACCCCAGGTGGTCAAAATTTTCGGAGTCCTCCACTACGTTGTGCCTCATTATCAGAAAGTGGTATTGGCACGTAAAACCCCATACATTAATGTAAGACAAGATATCAGCAAATTTAGTGGTACAATGTTGTCGCAATATAACTCGATTATACCGCATGTCGTATAGCAAGGCGTGGCGTGTACAGATACCGAAATGTAGATTTTCGCGCTCGGAGAACTCCGTCTACACTGACAACGGACTTTCTGCGACACGGGGCCCTTAACGCTTTCGCGTTAGAAGGCTTAGCCGTAAGCACAAAAATCAGACCAAGATGACGAGACAGGCTGGAATATCAACCTAATTTATTACGAAATAAAGACACACACAATCTTATATAGGTGTATTTAAAGAATAATGCTGTGATATGGCGTCAAACGCGTTGCGAAGAAAGTACGCGCTTCATCACTTCATCCGGCATGATAATGCCATCTTTAAAATATAATATTTCTTTGTCTATAATACTTACACAATACATACATATATATGTATATATATATATATATATATAATACATAAAATTATATAACATAATATTTATATTATATAATATTTTTCTTTATCTTTAAATAAAATATTTAAATTATATTTGGACGCTTCGGGACGTCGCTTATGCCGCCGGGGGATTATGCCACGCACACGCGTGTCGTATTTGACTGTTTGAACGAGGCGCGTGGGCGCCATCACTCGAGTGAAAAGGAGAAAGAACGAACTGCGCTCGTGCTGTGAATCTAACCGGTCAGCGCTGCAACCGCTGTTTTAACGCGACAGCGTTAAGGAGCTCGTTAAGGAGCGCGGTCGCTTGACGCAGCCCAAGTGATCGAACAAATATCCAACAACGAAAATAAAGAAAAAGCGCAGATGGCGGCAGGCAAGGAAATGGTTCCCAAAGCGAGGAATATTTCTCAGCTAATTAACGTAATCAAGCGACTAGTATACGCTGATAAAAACGGCCACCCCGCTGTTGTGAACGCCGTTGTCGGGACTTTGTGCCCTCGCTCTGAATGCGTGCAGTCTTGGCAAGGTGCGTTTATTTTTCAAAATGTTAAGGAGAGCAGAGCGAGTCAACGAAATTTTGAAAACCAGGCCTGCTTTCCATAAAACTAATTATCGTAGCTAAGTCGCCCAGCCACGTTCTCGCGACAAAATCTTAAAACATCACGTCTGGTAAACTAGAGCCGACGGAGCTTTTTACCAAAAGCACAAAGTTTTTCCCGTTTCTCAATCGCAAGTAGCTCATGGTTGTCAAGGTGGTAAGGTGGGGTAGTTCATTGCTACATCTTACATTCATGTTAGGAACGCCAGCTTGAAGACAGGCATACGGACTAAACACTGACAGCCACTTTAGCGTATACGTTAAAGCCTGCGCGCTCACGAGACATTCACTGCATTACTCTGACAGTCTCATTCGAATGCGTTAGTCTATTATTTGTTCTCTCCAACAAAAGGCCGCAGTTTCTAATTCCTTAATTATGTGTACCTTATGAACTGTACCTTAATTAACTTTGCCCTAAATTAATCTAGAGGTGGTGGGTTAGACTGCCTTAATTAACTATATCATAACTAACCATCACTTAATGAACTACACCTTAATTAACACCCGAAGTAATGGGTTCGACACACGAGCTTCACGGTGTCAACTGGAATCAAACTTGGGCCAGTTCGCTCATGTCTCCAAATTGGTTCGCTGGAACGTGGGTGCTATGAAGCCGAACAACGAATTTGTCGACTGGCGTAACCTTTCGCCTAAATAAACGAAATGGACGGGACGAACGCTTCACGTCGGCAGCTCGGGTTTATTACTGATTTATAAATATGCACTGGTGTGCATATTTGTACACGAGAGAAAGTTCAAATCAGACATATTGTTACGCGAAGGATGAGTCAGTAAGACGAGCAACTATTTACAGGTTATATTTAAAAAAAATGGAGGACGCTTAAGCTTCGCCTTCAAGAGTGGAACGCGATAGCGTTATCGCACGCCGTTCGCACCGCCTACTCAAACGCGCCACGCCAGCCAAACGTCGCGATCGGCACAGATAGCCGGGCCCCGACGCGCCATGAAGGCGGACGCGATCATGGGGCGAGTGGCGCGCCACGTGTCGGGGCAGCGCCGTGCATTGCGAGGAGGGGGTCTTCTGTGTTTGCAGCAAGATGGCTTTGCGTGTGCGCAGAGCGCAGAAGAAATGTAGCGGAAACGTACTTCGCTACTCGCGAAACTGCGACTTCTGTAAGTTACATGGCCATAATTACCGATATACACCCCAGTATAATTTTCTACGGCACGTTTATAAGGCAACACCGCATTCACTAGAGGCGATTTTGTCTCGTTTTGAAAGAACGAACTCGTGGCTGAGTGCTTTTGGTAATCGGAAAGATGCGACCACTTCACGCAAAAAAGCACTTAGAGGCATTGGCCCCGTACACATGAACGACCCTACATAATCAGGCAATGAATCGCGCAGTCTAGCTTGAATCATTGTTCTCAGAAAAGCATCCTTTTGATCATGCAAAAAAAGAAACCTGCTTACAATCTGTTTGAGGAGCAAACTAAAAGCAAGATTTTCTAGTGAATATCTGGCCGCTGTTACTAGTAAGAAGTTGTACAAAGATCTTGTTGATGTATTCTTGCCTGTACCGTTGTATCGTACAGTATTTGTTTTAGGTTCAGAACGAGATGTTCTTAAGAGAGTTAAACGAATGGCGGTAAGAGCTTCTGTTAAATCTTTCTTTTTCCAACTACATACAGGCACTCTCCCAGTCAAACCGTGGCTGCAAAGCAAAGGCATTTTTGTACCTTGGTCTGTGAATTGCTTTATATGCAAGAAACCCGAGACGATTGAGCATATCTTTTTGGACTGTCATGACGTAGTGTTCTTGTGGGATATTCTAAAACGTAGCCTTAAAAAGGAATTGCCGTTAAAGGGAAGCTTAAACACTTTTCGAAAAAAATGAGTTCTCTGCGGCATTCTACAGTTTTGAGTCCCCTGAACACGAATATCTGGTTCAAAAAGGGCGGAAACAAACGCAAGCGGCTGTTTTTCCAAGAAACCGCGCACCAGCGCCTCAGGGCATCGCGCGAACGCCGCTGTTGCCCGTGATTGGTCGGGGCCGCTGTGACGTCATTCGCGGCCGTCGCCGGTCGGCGCCGCCGTTTCAAAGCGTAGCACGCTGTTCTGTTCCGGCTTCATAGCTGAGTCAAAGTTGTTCTTCATTCTATGGCTGAGATGTAAGCATTATGGAACGTTCTCGCTGTCTCGGACAGCTTGTGTTTCCGCCGTACAAGTTCGAACCGACAGCCGATACGGAAAACGATGGCGGCAACGACGATGTTGAGTGTGCCAACAGTGAGAGCGATGTGTGCACCTTCTCGCGCGTTGGAAATCTTAGCTGGTACGTATGTTTTTTTTTTTTTTCATGTAGCTGCACGTTCCAATGACGGGAGAAAAAATGCGCTAAAGTGTCACTGGGAACTTGCTGCTGGAAGAATGCCGAAGCACTAACTTCTCATTAGATTGTAAACATGAGTGCAATTAAGCGATGTCAAGCACCTTGCCGCTGCTTGTCGAAAGTTACGTGGTTTTTTGCGTGTTGATACACGATCGCGAACATAAGTGCCGCGTTTGGCTACTTGAAACTCTTCAACATTATTTACCTATGTCACACTGGCTGCTTCAAACTCTTCGATTGGTGATGGTAGTGGAACAGGTTCATCAGGGGCTCGGTTCTCTAGGTGCTCTGCTAGAACCTGAAAGAGTGCAAGGCATGGCTGTCATGAATTTCAGCATTTCATGCATATCAGCAAACATGGCACCAGTTGGATTACTTCCAATAATTGAAATACCTTTTCAGTAATTTATGTGATGGATTAGTTGTCTAGTGATTTAGCAATGTGAATTATTTGGTGTCTGTAATTTCATGGCTGAAGTAATTTATTAATTGCGTTAAATAGGCACCAGTAGGTTGTGTACGATGCCAGAACGTTGGTAGTGTCGTGAGGTGTCGTGGAGGAACATGGGGGGGGGGGGGGGGAGGGCATGAAATGTTGGCAAGTGTATGTTACCTTGAAGAAAGGTTGGCGTCCCTATAAACTTTGCTTTTTGCTTCTTGTATGCATGAAAACTTTTTGGAAGCAATCGTAAAGTAATACCATTTTTGAAAGCGGTAATCGGTAATATAATTCAAATCGATGATTGTAATAAGAAAGTAATGAGTAATGTAATATAATTACTTTCAAATAATTTTGTCATGCCTGATACAAAACTAGTTCTCTAGGTACAAAGGCAAGAAAACATTTTTTGTGCAGCAGCGATGCCTGTATTGGCCTAGACGACGTCGAACGCTGACAAGTTCAATACCTCACAACGTTACTTCATTATTTGAGTCCGTTCGCCTTACCACGGGCGCGGCTGTGCCGACGCTTGTTTTTGCAGCATTTCGCTGCTGGTAGCAAGGTGTGAGTGCGAAATCTACGGAACGAAATTTTTACATGCCGAATTCAACTACTGTATCGCGAGCATGAAAATATTACCGTAACACCTCATGTCATGCGATTTGAACACGAATGCTGAACAGCTAAACCTGCGGGCACCGCGTGGTAGGACGAATAGCAAATATCACGTAATGCACAAGCGTATCCCCGGTCACTTATTTCACCGTATCAAAACAGCACCGAACAAACAGCCGTAGTGCAGTGTTCCGTGACACAGCGGAGGGGAAAAACAGGATGAAAACGGCAAGCTGTTTGCACGCATGTGCATATTCCCGGCTGTGCCTCCACCTCGCTTCGTCAAAGGCCGCTGTAAGGCCGTTTGTTCGACACTCAGGTGATCATCTGTTTAAAACATTGCCCGTGTGCACATTAAAACCCTTACCTCACCCTTTCTCCTCTTGGCGAAGGCCGCTCTTGGAGGCGCCGAGGTGTTTGTCTTGTGGGAGAATATAGACGGAACAACGCCGGGCTTCAGTCGCGCCGATTTAATTGGAATACCGATTGCCCGCATCGTTGTCAAGCTCCGATGATAACCACTGTCGCGGAAATGCTCCGAGCACAGCACAGTTGATTTTGTCGGCACGAAATTATCTTTCCTCACCGCACGGACCCACTGCGCTGCAAGTTTCTTGTCCTTCGGGAACATGTGAAACACCACATCGTCTCGGCCGCCTGTGTTCGCACAGCCGAATGTGCACAGAACGAGGGCAGGTTAGGCGCCCTCGGCTGTAGGCACTCACGCAGCACAGGAAGGAAGCACAGTTCACGAAAATCGCAAAAGAAAACAAACGTCAGCTGCGGCATATCTCATAGCGTCGTTCAGTAAAGCGCAGGACGGGAAGAAACATGCCAGCACATGCCAACACGCCGGTCCGGCAGTACGGTCCCCGCGAGTGACGTCATTCTCGCCGGTTCTCTCCTCTGGCAACCGCCTCACCCGGCGCTCCGGGAAGCGACGGGGGCGTGTCCGCGGGGGGGATTTAGAAAGCTATTTCTGCCCCTTACATTAACAGACCTATTCATTAATAGGTCTGTTCTTCCCAACCCCAGCAATTCATGGAAATTGAAAGCCGCTTCAGCTTCCCTTCAAGTGCTTTCGGGATACGCTTCCTGCCATATGCGGAACCGGAGGGAGTGCCTGTCGATCTGTTAATGCTTCTGTGCATGCAAAGTGTGTGGCGAACGCGTATGGATATTGGACGTGAGCGCATTGTTCAGGCCCCAGCACATGAATACTTAATTGAAAGTGTGTTATATATACGCGAATTTTTCTGTGCACAGAGTGATCCTCCTGATTGGCTAAGTGCTTTGGACAAAGTGACTAGCCTACATCGTTCTTATCACACCACACTGATCCGGCATTGACTAGTTATTTTTTATGACCATGTAATACTCACATTGTATTTTCTTTTGCCAAGCCGGTATTAAAAAAAAAAAAAAAACTCGTGACTGAGTGGTAGCGTCTCCGTCTCACACTCCGGAGACCCTTGTTCGATTCCTACCAGCAAACATCTTGCCAGATGTTTTTTATTTATGAAGTGCCTTCTGGGATTTATCGCTCACGGCTAACGCCGCTGACGCCGACACCGACGACACCGGCTTTTCTGCGACACGAGCGCCTTAACGCTGTCGCGTTAAAACAGCGGTTGCAGCGCTCACCGGTTAGCTTCACAGCACGAGCCCAGTTCGTTCTTCCTCCTCTTCACTCGAGTGATGGCGCCCACGCGCCTCGTTCAAACAGTCAAATACGACACGCGTGTAACATAATCCCCCGGCGGCATAAGCGACGTTCCGAAGCGTCTAAATATCATTTAAATATTTTATTTCAATACAAAGAAAGAAATAATATATATATATATATATATTATATTACATAATTATTATAGGTAAAGAAATATTATATTTTACAGATGGCATTATCATCCCGGATGAAGTGCTTCCTGATTATTTTAATAATTCTTTATTAATGCAGCTAGTTTATGGGTCCATAGAAAGGCCACCCGCTATGTTCAGGTCAGGTGCCCGATAGTATATTCTTATGTCCTGCTACTGAATCTTAGCTAGTCCATTTATTTTCTGAGTTACGTAATACCACGTCATGTGACGTTGACGGCATACAGATTACACCTATAAAGCACGTCCTGGACATTATATCGCCTGTTTTAACATACATTTACAACCTATGCCTGACATCTGGGGTATTTCCTGCCAAAATGCAGACAGCTAAAGTACTTGCACTGTTTAAAAAAGGCAATAAAACTGTGCTATCTAATTACAGACCCATTTCAATACTTCCAGTAGTTTCAAAAGGACTTGAAAAAATAATATTTCGGCGTATTTCAGATTTCCTTGAAAAACGTAACCTGTTCACTGGCTGTCAAAAGGCTTTCCGAAAGGGACGGTCAACCCAGCTCGCGTTACTAACACAAAAGGAACTAATATTGCGAATTTTTGAAAACAAGCTGCTCACGCTCCGGGTTCTTCTCGACTTCAGTAAAGCGTTTGACTCTATTAACCATGAACTTTTGTTAAAGAAGCTAGAGTACTACGCTATTCGTGGTATTGCTTTGGATGTAGTGAAATCTTATTTAAATCAGCGGAATCAACTTGTTGAAATTAATGCAAGCAAGTAACAGTTGGTGTTCCCCAAGGAAGCATGTTGGTCCCCCTGCTTTTCAATTATACTAAATGACCTTGTTCTTGTCGAGAGCGAACCTAAATACATCATCTATGCAGATGATACCACGGTGCTTTTTTCATCGAACAACATTGAAAGGGAGGTTTCAACTGCCAACTCTGTTCTTGAAAAAATACAGAGATGGTCACAGGATAATGGCTTAAAAATTAACACTGACATAACAAAAGCTATCTTATTTCAACCAAAAAATAAAGGTGTGAACTTAGACACCAACATTATAATACGTTCTTGAAGAATTGAGAATGTTCAGTCTGCGAAGACGCTAGGTTACTTTTTTGACAGCCATATGTTATGGTCTGATCACATCGACTTCCTTGGAGGCAAACTTGCGCAAGTCGCTGGGGCGCTCTTCAGTTTAAGACCGCTGCCACGCAAGGTCAAACTTCTTTTGTACAATGCTCTCTTCCTGAGTCACTTACGCTACTGCTGCCTCGTGTGGGGTACGACGTCTGCTACAAACATAAACCGGTTATTCTTGATTAAAAAAAAAGGCAATACGTAGCATCTGTAATGCTCCAGTAGACGCTCGCACTGCACCTCTATTCCAACAGTTGAATTTACTCACACTGCATTCTCTGTTGGAGTTGAGGCTGTGACTAGCCTATCGTAAAGAAACAAAACAAAGCCAGTCATACATCACGTCGTTAGCACAATTAATTACAAACAGAACAGAATACAGTACAAGGTCACCTGAACACTGGTATGTGCCCCACCCTCGCACTAACTATGCTCTTCAAATGTTGTACTATCACTTATTATCCTATTAAACGCTTATCCTATTAAACACGCTCAAATGTAATACCATAGATGTCACTTCTTGTCCTGTATCGCATTTATATGAGCATTTCAGTGATATTTGAAGACGAATTAATTTGTTGTTGGTGACTGTTTTCTGAAGTAGACTGTCGTCACACATCTCCGTTTGATATTAGCCTCTGTCAACGGCTCAATCATGTCTTATTCTTTCCTACATTGATTACTTTGTTAATGATTCTATCGCTGCTTTTGTTGTTCTAGTGTACACTGTGGATTGCGTAGTTTTTTATGGTTTGTTATGTTTTTTTTTTCATTGCATTTCTGTTTGCTGGCATACTGTCTAAGCCAACTTGTCATTGTTTTTATGCTTATGTATTGTTCTGTCGGTTCTAAATCAGTGACTGTGCCTTCTGCTGCTGCCCTCAGACCGGGTTTAAGGCCCGTCAAGTTGCTGCGAGCAACTTTTTCCTTAAATCCCCCATAAATTGTACGTTTATGTAAATAAAGGCACATTTATATTTATTTATTTATTTATTATCACTGGGAAGGTGATACTGCTTCAGTTGTGCAACGTGCACGATATCACTGGACTGGGAAGCAGATGGGGCGTCAGGGGCGATCTCGTAGGTGACGGGAGTCGCGGCACGAAGCACTCGGTATGGGCCTGTGTAACGACGCAGCAGTTTTTCGGACAGGCCGACCTGACGCGACGGAGACCATAGAAGCACCAAAGAACCAGGTGTGAAGTCCACGTTTCGGTGTCGCCTGCCGTACAAGCGCCTTTGACACTCTTGGGATTTCAGAAGGTGGTCACTGGCAATTTCCCTTGGGTGGGCACTGCTGGCGATTGCGTCAAGTGCATGTTCACTGGTCGGTGCCTCGTGAACAGGGAGGGTTGATTCGAGGGGCAGTGCTGGTTCTCGGCCGAACCGAAGGAAAAATTGGGAAATAACCTGCTGTGTCGTGGAGTGAGGAATTATAAACAAATGTGACAAATCGTAGAGCGAAGTCCCAGTCAGTGTCGTCTGAAGACATATTTCGCGATCATGTCTGTGAGAGTACCACTGAGACGCTCCGTAAGGCCATTTGTTTGCGGACAGTATGACGTGGATAGCTTGTGCCTCGCGGCACAGGACTGCAGGATGTCCGCGATAACTTTTGATAGGGATGTCCGGCCACGGTCTGTGAGAGGTTGTCGCGGAGCTCCATGTAATAAGATCACGTCGCTTAGAAGAAAATTGGTGACATTTGTGGCGCAGCTTGTACGAAGCGCTCGAGTGATGGCGTTGCGCGTGGCGTAATGAGTTGCCACAACAATCCACCTGTTCCCAGAGGTAGAAAGAGGAAAAGGGCCAAGTAAGTCCAAACCGACCCGAAAGAATGGTTCCGCGGGAATGTCCAGTGGTTGATGGTACCCAGCAGGCAGCGTCGATGGTGTCTTGCGTCATTGGCATTTCTCACACGCAGCTACGTATGTTCGAACGGAGCGAGCAAGCCCTGGCCAAAAGAAGCGTCGGCGGATCCGGTCGTAGGTACGTGACACACCCAGGTGACCGGCAGTGGGGAGGTCATAAAGTTCGTGGAGGTCATCCGAGCTAAGGTGTTTGGGGATCACAGGGAGTAATTCAGGGCCGTCGGAGTCAACGTTGTGGCGGTAGAGTACGCCTTTTTGAAGTGAGAATAAGCGAAGAGAACTGTCGGCAAGTGCCGATTCCAGGCAGTCAATGATGATACCCAAGGACGGGTCACGGCGCTGCTCGTCGGCGACATAGAGCAGTGGAAAAACAGAGAAAACAGGCATAGGTGTCAGTATCAGACGTAGAGGTCGCGTCTTCGACTGGTTAGCGAAAGAGGCAATCTGCGTCCTGATGTTGGCGTCCCGACTTGTAAGTCACTGTGTAGGGATATTCTTGTAGTCGAAGGGCCCAGCGACCGAGCCGGCCAGTAGGATCCTTGAGCGACGAAAGCCAACAGAGCACACGATGGCCTGTGAGAACTGAGCAGGGCTTGCCATATAAATATGGGCGGAACGTTGAAACAGCCCACACGAGAGAAAATATATTCGCGCTCGGTAATAGAATAGTTGCGCTCTGTAGTTGTGAGGAGCAGGCTAGCGTAGGTGATAACGCGGTCGTGTCCGTGTTGGCGTCGCCATAAGACGGCGCCGGTGCCATAACCACTGGCATCGGTTCGGACCTCTTGGACCAAGACCGGTGGAGGGTGAGAATCGTGATAAGGTGCGAAAATGTGGCAGCTTGTGGGGAACCCCACGTAAAAGGCACGTCTTTCTTCAGAAGTTCAGTGAGTGGTCGAGCGATTGCTGCGAAATGTTTCACGAACCCTCGGAAGTAAGAACAGTCCCACAAAACTCCGGGCATCTTTAACAGACTGAGGTAGAGGAAAAGCCGTTACTGCTCGAACGTTCTCCGGGTCGGGTTGTACTCCGGAAGCATCGACGAGGTGGCACTGCAATCTGTCGGCGCCCAATGACACTTTGATGAGTTTAATTCAAGCCCAGCCTAGCGGAAGACGCGAAGGATTGCTGCAACGCGCTCAAGGTGCGTCTCAAATGTAGGAGAAAATTCAAGGACGTCGTAGAGGTAACAAAGGCAAGTCGACCATTTTAAACCTTGCAGCGGAGAGTTCATCATCCGTTCGAACGTGGCGGGGGCATTCCATAAGCCGAACGGCAAAAACATGAATTGGTAGAGGCCATCTCGAGTGACGAAAGCGGTTTTTTTGTGGTCTTGCTCATCGACGGAAATCCGCCCATAACAAGATCGAAGGTCGATGGACGAAAAGTATTTGGCACCGTGAAGACAATCAATAGCGTCGTCGATTAGTGGTAAAGGGTAAACGTCCTTTTTAGTGATTTGGTTCAGAAGGCGGTAAGCAACGCAGAAGCCCCACGTGCCACCTTTCTTTTTGACGAGCACGACGGGCGACGCCCAAGGACTCGACGACGGCTCAACAATGCCTCTGGTGAACATCTTGTGTACTTCGTGCTGAAAAACTTGCCGCTCTGCCATAGACACGCGATATAGTCGGCGATGAATGGGAAGAGCATCACCAGTGTTTATCCGATGCTTAACAAGGGACATCTGACCAAGTTATCGATTCTTAGTGTGAAATATGTCGTGGTAGGGAAGCAAAAGGCGACATAGGGTGGCTGATTGGTGAGGTGTGAGGTCCGGAGCGACCGTGGGACGTAATGGGTCGTCGAGGTTCAAAGCATCCGGCGGGTAATCAGGAGGATTTGGAGACGCGTCGGCTGCAAAAGCAGTGACGTGGTCGTCTGTCACTGACCAGAGCGTGGCCACCACTATGCCTTCAGGTAACACTTGCTTCGTCAAGCCGGCTAGACACATCCCATTAGCGGCAAGGGTTACGACGGAGTGCGGCAGAGGTGTCGCGCGCCAGGAGGACATCACGAATAGGTGCAACGACATCGTCGCCATCAAGCACGGTTGGCGTTGAGGCAATTCGACGAAGGTTAGGGTTTTGGGGAGGTAAACGAACAAACGCTGTAGTGCAGAGGGTGTTCGGTTGTTAGGGGTGAACGTCTAAAAGAGGAGGAAGGTCGAGGCACAGCGTACCGGTGGAACAGCCGATGAGGGCGGAATGCATCAGAAAGGCGAGCCCGGAGATTAGGTAATTAGGGCAACTGGTTAGCACGGTGAACAGGACTGGAACTTGGCGGCCAGCAATTTCTATGTGAGCAGTGCATATGCCCCTGAAGGCAACAGTGGCGCCATTGGCGATCCGTACGGCTCGAGTGATGGCAGGCGTAAGAACTTTTTTGAGGCGACGACATAGGTTAGCGCTCATTATGGATACTTGGGCTCCACTATCAATTATTGCCGTGAACGGAACACCATCTGCGTCTACTTCAATTAAGTTCGTGTTGGTGAGGAGTGTCAACGGAGGATTTGGATAGGACGAACGTGATGCAGCACTACCTCCAAGGGCTGCCTGGTCTAGTTTTGCGCCCGTCAGTTTGGCGAGGAAAAGCGGCGAGGTTGGGGTGACGGGGAGCGACGGCGCTGAGGCGACGGCAATCGCATTGAAGAGCGGCTGTCAGGGGCCTCAGAAGTAGGGGACAGATGGCGAGGTGAATAACGGCGAACGTCAGCGTATGCGCGAGGAGCAGGGAATGAGCTCCGGTACGGCGGTAGGCAGTGCGGCAGTGGCGGGATACATGACCAACGCGGTGGCAGCGAAAGCAGATCAGTTTGTCGTCTGGGGTTTGCCATTCGGCAGGATTACGCGGTCTGGGAGCGAAATACCGGTGATTACAGGTTATGGACATGGGAATAGGTGCCGAATCAGGTCCGGAGACAGAGCAGGCCGTAGGGATGCCAAGGTTTGCAATTTCTTGCCTCACAACTGCTTGAATAACGGAAACAGAGGGGGCCGATTGGTCAAACGCACCGTCAAAGGGTCCGGCCCCCCATCAAGGGGGGCCGGACTCGCCGCTTCAATCTCACGGCGAACGATGCGTGTGACGTTCTCCTGAAATGGTCGTGTGGCGGTAAGAGCGGAGCAAGAGGACGTTACAGGGGTGTTTGAGAGCCGGGAGAACTGTTGGACGACGCGGCGGCTTTTGGCTACCTCGAAGCGGCGGCATTCTTTGACGATGGCGTCAATGGTAGAGACGTCGTTATAGAAGAGAAAATTGAAGCCGTAGTCCGCGATGCCCACGTTGTCAACCTCGGTCATGTGCTCGTCGACTTTCCGGCAGAGCGCGAGCACTTCCTTTGTGTAAGAGACATACGATTCGGTCGACTACTGGACACGGGTGGCAAGCTCTTTTCGCGCAGCCTGCTGGTGACCTGACGGGTTGCCAAATAGATCGCGAAGCCGCTTTTTGAAGATGTCCCAACTGGAGAGCTCGATCGCATGGGTGCGAAACCAGACACGCGGTGTCCGGTCCAGATAAAAGATCACATTTGCAAGCATGATGGTAGGGTCCCAGTGGTGGCTTTGGCTAACACGCTCATACATGCCGAGCCAGTCGTCCACGTCAACGCCATTTTGGGCGGAGAATGTCGCAGGATCACGGAGACTAGGAACCGTAACGTACGTTGGGGTTGGCGCCGCAGGTGTGGGTGGCGACGAGGTGGTTCCATCGGAAGCCATGGCTGAGAAGACAACGGTGCGGCCGCTCTGGAGCTACGTGGCGAGGACGGGGAACGTTCCACCTCCACCACAATGTTACGCGAAGGACGAGTCAGTAAGACGCGCAACTATTTACAGGTTATATTTACAACAGTGGTTGCAGCGATGACCGGTTAGATTCACAGCGCGAGCCCAGTTCGTTCTTCCTCCTGTTTTCTCGAGTGATAGCGCCCACGCGCAAACAATTAAATACCACATGTGTTCAGCAAGGGACGCCAATGTCAATCATGCGATAATATACCAAGGAAAAAGACCACATGGGAAAATGAATAATGAATGAATGAATAAAGCCTTTATTTTAAGGAAGGGGACGGCTCTAGGCCGCTGATGGGGATTAGGAAAAAAAAGAAATGATTACCACTTAAAGCTTGCTAAGCTTTCATTCAGCTTTCATTAAGCGGCTCATATTGACACGTGTACTTATCTTTATCGGGCGACCACGTTTAGCCGCCTAACAAATGTTATCGCGCAGCGCAGGACGCGCCTGCATGTAAAAGAAGTTTCTGGAATGTTATCGATGGTTCCGTACGCTGTTCACCGCAACTTGTGTAATCTGATTGCATGTATGCGCGACGGGAATAGTGTAGAACTTTGTGGAAGACACGCGGGTCCCATCGGTTGATCTGGAACATTCGACGACTGCTGTATAAAAGCCGACGCGCTTGACTCGCTGATCAGATTTTCGACGATCGCCGACTGTGTTCGCCGCTATCGTGCTATAAGTGTAGCCTGTTTTGTGGGCACAGGTTCACCCAATAAAATTTTGTTTTGTCGTTCACAGTGTTGCTACTATGTTCTTCAACGTCACCACCACGTGACATCTGGTGGAGATGCTAGTGCGTCCATGTACCGAACGCCCCCGCAAAGCCGCGATCCAAGCCCGAAGCCCGAGGACAAAACCAACATCGCCTAAGACCAGCGTGCTAGCCGCAGGCTGCAAGGACTGCCCCCAGAGCACGGACTTCTCTCTGAGTCGACAAAGAAGATCGTGGTCAAAACAACCCCAATGGCTGCCCCAGCGTCCCCCGTTATCCTACAACAACATCGGGACCCACCGACCTTCCATGGAGCAGCGACTGAAGACCCAGAATCCTGGCTGGAGACCTACGAGCGAATCGCGACTTTTAACAACTGGGACTCCGACGACAAGCTGCGGCATGTATACTTTGCTTTAGAAGATGCCGCCAGAACGTGGTTTGAGAACCGCGAGTCGACCTTGACGACATGGGACCTCTTCCGTAGCGGCTTCTTGCGCACCTTTACGAGCGTCGTGCGCAAGGAAAGGGCCGAAGCCATGCTGGACGCCCGAGTGCAGCTACCTAACGAGAACGTTGCCATCTTCACGGAAGAAATGAACCGTCTGTTCCGCCACGCCGACCCGGATATGCCCGAGGAGAAAAAAGTCCGCCTTCTCATGCGTGGTGTGAAGGAAGAACTTTTCGGCGCAATGATACGAAGCCCACCGAAGACCGTAGAAGACTTCCTTCGCGAGGCCACCAGCATCGAGAAGACACTCGAAATGCGGAACCGGCAATTCAACCGCCGTACAAGCTCTACCCACTACGCAGGAATTCAATTACTGGCCACGGACGATCTGCGCGAGACCACCAGGGCCATTGTGCGCGAAGAACTGCGCAAGGTCTTGCCTTCGTCGCAGCCTCAAGTGGCCTCGATCACCGACATCGTGAAAGAAGAGGTGCACTGATCGCTTGGAGTTTCTGAGGTGCAACAAGAATCACCACAGCCCCAGCCGGAAGCGATGACCTACGCCGCAGTCGCACGCCGTCAAGGCACCCCTCCGCGACCGCGCCAGGGCCCTGTAACGCCGCAATTCCGTCGACCGCCGCCGCCAGGGCCAGCACGACCACCCGTCGCCCACCGCACTTACGCGAGGAAGAGGGACATTTGGCGAGACACCGACCACCGCCCGCTCTGCTATCACTGCGGAGAAGCCGGCCATGTGTACCGCCGATGCCCATACCGCGACTTGGGACTGAGATGGTTCGCCGTCAACACGCCGCGTCCACAGCTTGGCGAGCGCCCACGTGCCATCGCCGATTACCTCGCCGCTACTCAGTGGAGCCCTCGACAGCCGTCCCGTTCGCCGTCACCAGGCCGCTACCTGTCGCCGCAGCGTCGACCATACACCGGCCCAGCCCGGGGCCGCTCTACGAGCCTATATCCGGAAAACTAAAAGCAGCAACCGATGGAGGTGCGGTTCCTGTTCGTCGAACTGACGAAGATCCTCCGCCGCCGACGAAGACGACGAAGAAAGCATCTCGACGACCTAATGACGACACGCCCCCGCCCCGACGAAGTCAGGAAGCGAAGACTACACCGACGAAAGATGACTTGACGACGCGACGTTCCAGCTTCAGTTCAACACGGCGCAGCCGTGACCCGACGCCAAGACCTAATTGCAATGCCAGACAAAGAAACACCTACCTCGACGTGCTTCTCGACGGCCACGCAGTCACTGCCTTAGTCGACACAGGGGCAGATTACTCCGTAATGAGTGGGCACATCGCCGCCCAGTTGAAGAAGGTTAGGACTGTATGGGAGGGCCCTCAAATTCGCACCGCTGGAGGACACCTGATTACGCCGACTGGAATCTGCACGGCAAGAATAACCATTCATAACCGGACTTACCCTGCCACCTTCGTTATCCTCCAACAGTGTTCACGAGACGTCATTCTCGGTATGGACTTCCTGAACCAACACGGCGCAATCATCGACCTGAAGTCGAAGTCAATAACGCTGTCGGAAGATAAAGCGATACCGCCGGAGAGCCCTCGTAGTCACCACGCCTTGAGTGTGCTCGAAGATCAAATAAGCATTCCGCCTCGCTCCAGCATTGTTATTTCGGTCGGCACCGAAATACCCGCTGACGTCGAAGGTGTCATCGAAGGCGACCAACGTCTACTGCTAGACTGTGAAATTTGCGTCGCAAGAGGGATCGCTCGACTGCATGGAGGGAAAACTGAAGCGTTGCTGACAAACTTCAGCAAGGAGTTCAAGCACATCAACAAGGGCACGACGATCGCGTACATCGAGGAAATCCTGGAAACCAGTAATGAGTTTGTCCTCTCGGATTCCGCCGCATCTACCCCGACGTCCATGGTTACCGAACCAGACTACGACATTAATCCAAGTCTCCCCGTGATTAAGCAACAGCAGCTCAGAAGTCTGTTCCGACGATACAAAGGCTGCTTTTCGACGTCATCGAGGATTCCACAAACACCAGTCGCCAAGCATCGCATAATCACCGAGGAGTACGCTCGACCACTCCGCCAGAGCCCTTACCGAGTTTCGCCGCGAGAACGCGAAGCTATAAGAGAACAAGTCGACGAAATGCTGCGCGACGGCATCATCCAGCCGTCGAAAAGCCCGTGGGCATCCCCTGTTGTCCTAGTGAAGAAAAAGGACGGAACCCTAGGTTTCTGCATCGATTATCGTCGTCTGAACAAGATCACGAAGAAGGACGTATACCCCCTCCCACGGATAGACGACGCAGTGGATCGGCTCTGCAACGCTAAATACTTTTCCTCGATGGACCTCAAGTCTGGCTATTGGCAAATAGAACTCGACTAAAGAGATCGCGAAAAGACCCCCTTCATCACCCCAGACGGCCTCTAGGAGTTCAAGGTTATGCCATTTGGACTGTGCTCGGCGCCTGCAAGGTTCCAGCGCGTGATGGACACGGTTTTAGCAGGATTGAAGTGGCAGACCTGTCTCGTTTACTTGGATGACGTCGTTGTATTCGCCGGAAATGTCGACGATCACCTTAGGCGGCTTTCCACAGTACTAGAGGCCATCAAGTCATCAGGGCTCACTCTGAAGCCAGAATAGTGCCGCTTCGCTTACGATGAGCTTCTGTTCCTAGGCCACGTTATCAGCAAGTCTGGAGTGCGCCCTGACCCGCAGAAGACAGCTGCCATCGCAAAGTTCCCGCCGCCCACCGACAAGAAGGCAGTGCGTAGATTTCTTAGCATGTGTGCCTGCTACAGGCGATTTGTCAAGGACTTTTCACGCATCGCTGAGCCGCTGACACACCTAACTAAATGTGACGTCGAGTTCAAGTGGGAAACGCCGCAGGCCGACGCATTTGAAGAACTAAAACGACGCATGCAGTCACCGCCCGTACTTGCGCACTTCGACGAGCACGCCGATACCGAAATCCACACTGACGCCAGTAGCCTAGGCCTCGGTGCCCTCCTAGTCCAGAGAAAAGATGGACATGAACACGTGATAGCTTACGCTAGCCTGTCGTTGTCAAAAGCGGAAGGCAATTATTCTACAACCGAAAAGGAATGCCTCGCCATCGTTTGGGCTACAGCGAAATTTCGCCCTTACCTATATGGCAGGCCATTGAAAGTGGTCAGCGACCATCACGCGTTGTGTTGGCTAGCTAACTTAAAGGACCCTTCAGGACGGCTGGCACGGTGGAGCCTCAGGCTACAAGAATACGATATCACTGTAACATACAAGTCTGGACGAAAACACTCAGATGCTGATTGCGTATCACGCGCCCCTATTGACCCGCCGCCGCAAGATGACGAGGATGATGACGCCTTCCTTGGAATAATAAGCGCGGAAGACTTCGCCGAACAGCAACGAGGGGACCCGGAGCTAAAAGGCCTCGTCGAGTATTTGGAAGGGCACACCGACGTTGTCCCTAGGGCATTTAAGCGTGGATTGTCTTCGTTCACGTTACAAAACAACCTGCTCGTGAAGAAGAACTTCTCACCAGTCCGCGCCAGCTACCTTCTTGTTGTACCGTCAGCGCTGCGTCCAGAAATACTGCACGCCCTACACGAAGTCGTATTGCTCGTTTGCGCACTTTGGCATCGCAGGACAGATCAAAAGAACGCTACGACGCTACGACTGTGGACTCCAGTACGGAAACGCGGGTTATGCCAGAAGCTTTTGGCCACCTACGATGGACCGTTTGTTATTATTAACAGACTCACGGAAGTCACGTATAGCTCGCCTCACGGCGAGTGGCAGAAGAGCTGCCAAGACACAAGTGCTCCATGTCGCCCGCTTGAAATTGTTCACGTCAAGGCAAATGGATTGACTCGCCCGGCGGGCTTCGTCTGTGACGAGGGGAATGTTACGCATGAAGAAAATGAAGACCGGTGAACGTGCTTGGGGTCCCGAGTAGAGGAAGGAAGAAGAAAACGACGCTGAGTTGATTAACCAGCTGGCCGCTCTTGCGCTCACCTTCGCGACCTAAAGTAAAGGTGAGCGCAAGAGCGGCCAGCTGGTTAATCAACTCAGCGTCGTTTTCTTCTTCCTTCCTCTACTCGGGACCCCAAGCACGTTCACCGGTCTTCATTTTCTTCATCCGTAAGGGTTAAAAACGGTCTCCTTCGCGCGTAACAATATATTTTTAATAAATCACTGGCAGTTCTATACTCGTTAAAACGCTCGCTTAGATCCGCCTCAATAAATACCAAACGCTTAGCATATCTGTCACTAGTTCTCTCTATACTGGATTATGGAATAGTATGTTGGTTTCCCTTCCGTAAACAGTACAAAGCGCAATTAGAGAGCGTACAAAGGAAAGCGATTAGATTTATTTTTATTAAGTATCGCCGTCATGACTCCCCCACAGAACTATTAAGGAAAGCTGAACTTCCCACTATACAAAATCGAGCTTGACTACTTCTTAAATTTCTTTTCGTTCTTAATGGCAGTACGAAAATCAATGCGACTGACTACTTACTACCAACAGATACACGTAGTTCTCGAACAAAACACCCCAAGCACTTAACAGAATACAGATTTCACAACGACATATTCAGGTACCCCTTTTTTCCACATGCAATCCGTGAATGGAACATGTTGCCTGATGACGTTGTCACCTGCACGTCACTCGAAACTTTTATCGCCAAATTATCAAACAATGTCCTCTAGCTACGATGTGGCCGTAGGCGAGCTGCGTCGTACAATGGCATTCTGATTCACTTCTCAGTGTCTTGTATTCTGCCCTGATATAAATATCTTCTGAATCTTGTCTCTTGCGCATTGCACATCCAATATATTTACATTTCTTTGTTCTTTTGGGTGCTAAACCTTCCAACTACTACTATTTACTGCTATTATTCCCCGCTCCTTTTATAGCATGTGTACAGTGCAGATAGAGTGCATATGTACAGCCTTTTTCACCTAAACTTATGTATGTCCGCGCCTACTTGAACTGTGTTCTCTTGAACATGTATCCTGCCCCTTTCCTGCAATAGCCTCAAATGTGAGGCTAGCAGTATGTTCAAATCAAATAAATAAATAAACGTCATAACGGGAAAAAGTGGGGACAGCACTTCAGTATCACACTTTCAGCTTTTCGAAATCGGTTGCGGTCTTGTTTACATGTACACGGGCGTGTTCTGCTTCCCGGACCAATATTCTTCCGTTGCGATGCCACACAAATTTGAAATTGTTTACGAGGGCCCATTCCTTTGCAACTTTGAGCAACCATCTAATATACCCGGTTTGGTTTTCGGATATGTAGGCATCAGATTCTACCCTTGATCTAGCTTTTCTTTTTTCAAACTATTTGTGTCTTATCGACTGTCGCGTGAAGCGAACAAGCACTGCTGGTGTCCCATCTTTTTGTGAAGGAAGACGGTGAATGGCGAAGACGGTCTGCTCGTTAAGAGGACCAAGTTCCAGTTTGGCAGCGAGGACGTTTATTCTGGTCATGAGGCGTTCATTGTCCTGTTTAGCCAGCCCATTAATTTCAACGTTCAGGTTTGGATTGTGCTATTCAAGGTCATTTACAGCCAGACACTCTCCTAAGTTCAGCGCCTGTTCTAACTTTTTCAAGTTTTGAAACTCTGCTCTTTATTTGCTTAATTTCGCCTGAGTGCTCTGCGACGGTGGGGAGCACCGTGTCATACTGGGCGGACATGTGCTTTATTAGAGCCTCCATATCATTTACAGTGTTCTTCTAAGGAAGCAGCTAATTTATTTCCCCTTAATGTCGAGCAGAAGCGCCGTGCCAGTGCTATCATCGCGTTCCCTAGAGCTGGGCACAGATGTCATGGTTTTGCGGCACGCCGTACATTTCCCAGACTGTTTATAGTCGTCCCCTTTAGATTTATATCTGGATTTTGATACGCCAGAACAAGAACCTAAGTGATACTGCCGCAAACAGTCACTGTATGTCAATGATCGACAGTCAACTTCTATAGCCTTTTCACACTTTGCACTATCGGTACCACTGAGATCACTCATGACAGATTACGTCCACTGGCACCTGAACGCCAACCAAAGCAACGTAGTGCTCATTCAAGAAAATAGCAATAACAGGAACCAAGCAGAAACAGAAACAGTATCATGAATTACAACAAAGCAATAGTTATAAAGCAGCAAGAGTGGCAGCAGCTGCGGCGAAATACATACGTAGATGACAAGGAGGTGGCGATGACCAACCTGCAAAATTCCAGAAGGAAGTTGGAAGGCGCCTGCGTTCCAACGCCGCTGCTACCAATTGGAGATCAAGTCGGCAGTGGTTTCTTCTTTTATAGCTGTCGGTGGTGCCCTGGTAGCTGTTGAACGATGACGCAACGCATGGCAGCCATCTTGATCGCATGCAGCAGCGATTAGGCGGTCAGGTCTTTACACGTGCAGCAATGAAGTCCGATGTTTCTTTGCGCAGCAGGATGACACCGGGTCAGGTTTGCGCAACCGCAAAATTCCATAAGGATAGTTGGACGGCGTCTGCATTCCACCGCCGCTGCTGCTAACTGCATTTCAAGTGTCAGGCATATTGTACCTAATTAATCCACCACAGCGCTTAACTCAAAGCACTTATTCTAAAGAGTATATTTGGCAGTAGTTTGTGACCAGAAGAAAAATATAGTGAAGAAAGCTCCACATAGGAATACCACCTGCACTGCGTACACAGCATTAAAGTTGCCTTCTGTCGAGAACGAGAAGTGGTGGATATGAAGAAGGTCTGCTTTAACCGCCCACAACTCTACATCAAACGAGCCGCTCGTGCACGCGTCATTTTTCTTTTTTTTTTTCCTCAATGCATCGTGGCACACGTTGGTCTGTGTCCCCGCTTTGACTTCGCAAACCCTTGCGGGTTTCTTAGCACTCATTTCACCTGGCTTCTCTTTTAGAACCACGCTATACTTAAAATACAGGCCATAATGTTCCTGCGCTTGAATATACGCTACATTTTAAAGGAAGACTTCTTCCGCCTTAGTAAGTTGCCCGAGCAGCGAGCGAATATCGGCAGCGCTTCTTTTCGGCTTACGGCACTTAAGCAAGAATAACTAAGCATTTGCTGGCTGATATTTCCTGTGCGGTATACGGTATAAGCCTCTGAAGTGTTGCCATATGTCCCTTAATGAGTTGAAAAATAATGATAAAGCAGTGTGAGCGTAATGCCATTTCCTAATTTTTGTAGCACACTAATCACGCTGGCTTTCAAAGCAATAACTTGGCTAAGCGCCCTTCTTCATGAATTTGTGACTCTGATTTAACTCCTAAGCAGCTGCGTATGCCACACGAATAAGCAGTAAATTACAGTTTTGCCAGTATGCAATGCAGTCACGGTATGGCTAACGAAATATAATGCACAGTAAATTGAACGCTGTTTCACACGTTGTTTCTTGTACAGAACATTTGCAGGTGCGAGTGACCAGTCTCCCTTCCAGAAGTAAATCAAGTTTTAGTCGTGGTAGTATGTGGAACAGTTGGCCCGTGGTGGTGGAGTGGGAAAACTCCGCTTATTTCCCCATCTGCCACTGGTCTCTACTAAAAAATACTTTAGTTCGTCATGTTGGATTCGTTAAACTTTTCTCCAATATATATTTAGGTTTTATAGGACCCATTCCGCCTCCCGCTTAACAGGCCTGACGCTAAATATCCTCGAAGAAAAGAAGTGGTCAGCGCCATCCACCATCTTAAAACGTTTACACCCTTTGGGTCGTATCTTGTCCCACCACAATGATCGCCATCTGTCTCACCCGCATTTCTTTCCTTTAACGTTGCAAACCCGGTACTCCGAAGTAACGAACGGCTTGCGCGTTATCAGCATGACAGAGCATTCTCGACAGGAAAGTAGCGAGCACTGATCTTTCAAGGAAGGAAACGCAAGTAATGCAGACGACGATTATTGTCGTGGCACTAGATAAGCCCCAAAGGGGACAAACTTTTTTGAAGAGTGCCGTAAGAGAGAGAATAAGCCGAGTGCCAGAAGAAAACTAATGAAGATGATGCAGACGATGAAGCTGCTGGCGTGATCACGCCCTCCAGAATTAGTATTCTGCAATGCTGTAGCACTAGCAGAGTGGATGCGAGGTAGACTCCTAGACTAATAACCTGTTGTTTGTAACTTAGAATACTCGCGGCACAAAAGGATCAATATTATTTGCGCGCCACTTGGAACGAAGACTGGGGGACGACACAGACAATCGCGAACTCTCAACTGGTTTTAATAGTAGGAAGTCAAGGAAGTAGGAAGTCACCACACCTTTACCTTGGCCCTCTCCATTTGCTTGTAAATGGGCACAAATAAAATGAAATGAAATGAAAATATATGCATACATGAATGGGACGCTACATGAAATGCATATGGTGCACAAATACTATTGATCATGTATCGCAACCTAGCCCAAACCAGTACCCTTATAAGGAGAAAATTTTTTTTGAATTTTCGTATTTTTTTTTTCAATGTATTTGGGATTACAGCGACGACACCGGCTGACATCAAAACCTCCACTCGAGTGAGCCAATTACAACTGTAACTCTGAAGAATGAAACTTTATTATACGCCCTCTGTTATTTGACCCATGTGACCCATGTAATTGCGACAAGCACACGCGGTGTGCTCATAATCGTACAAAGCTAAGGCTATAGCATCATCACTTCCGATCGCATTACGGTCTCAATTATTGCACTAATACGACAAGAACATCTCGCTAATTTTACTGACAAACGTGACGTTGTTAGTACTGTAATCATGCTGACGGTGTTCTTATTCTGGTCATAATCTGAACAGGCGGTCAAGTGGTCATTGAGTTGCACGGTGGTTTCCAAGCGTTTTCCCGCTGGTCACCATGGGATGGGGACTGCTAGTCCGTCAGTAAGACAACAATAAGACGACAAAACAGCACGTTTCTGAAGCAGTCATCCTCATAGCGGCCATGCCATTGTAGCACCGAATGGTTTGTAGCGAGCAAATGCTGCTCGCAGAAAGAAGCCGAGCCGGAGTTCGAAGCCATTCAAAGCACGCGACGACGGCACGCGCCCTCAGAAAAGGCCAGAAGTTATGGCCGGCCGTATTTTCCGCCTGTGCACGGACAACGGGCGCGCTGCTGCGGCGCCGCGAGCGCAGCCGCAAGCCGTGGTGACGCGAGCAAACACGTCCACGGAAACGGTCTCCCACCGGGCGCGGGCAAACACGCCGTAACGGTTCGCCACCTCTCCGTTAATGGCTCGTGCAGCAGCCAGACCCGCCCCTTCTCCCCAACATCTCTACTCGAAGCCGACGGACGGCCAGCCGGCTTCTCTGTGAGCCATGGTTTATGGATCGTGGAAACAGTCGTGCGCTTCCTTTCTTTCTTGCGGTCAGCGTTTCTCGGAAACTAAAGGGACGCTGCTTGTGAGCACTTCCTTAGCCAATCACCAAGCAGCCCGTCAGCTCATGCAGTCTGCCTCGCACTCTCGCTTGCGCCGAATAGCGGGTGACACGCGCATAGCAGCCACATTTATTTTTATCATAATGCCGTGCCTTTTCGAGGAATAAGTTGACAGAATGCGGGATAAACAACCCATCTTTCTAGCAGAGAACTAGTTCAACCGATGGAAATCTGTTAACTCATCGATGTACCTGGGTATGACAGTTTTGTTCGCAGTTTGGAGTATGGCTAGTGTGTTCCAATGTGCTATCAGTACCGTACGAGCAACTGCAGTTGCAGGGGCCAAACTTTATTCTAGATAAGACACTTGGATATGCAGCACACTAACCTAGGCTGCACCCTTAGAGGTTCTGTTCGGCAGCCATAGAGATGACTCGCAAAAAATGCGTGAGGAGTTTAGCCGGCCAAGCCTGACAGAAGGTTCGATGATATTTGAGCATTAATGCACAAATGAATAAACCCAGTTCAATAGCGCGGTAAGAGGACCAGAGCTCATTATTGGCCTAGCGAACCTCGTGAAACTGTGCAAAAGAAAGTTTCTGTAGGCCATGCAAACAAGGGGGACATGAAGCAGGAGCAGGAATCACTCGGCGAACAAAAATAAGTTGAAGTTACAAACCGCCTGCATTCCGAAAAACTGCAGCTAAGCGCTTTGTCGCGAATTCAACGCGGACCACGGCGGCCGCATTCCGGTGGGGGCGGAATGCAAAAACACTCCTGAGCGGGGTTTGAGAAGCTCATGTGGTCGAACTTGATCCGTAGTCTCCAACTACGGCGTGCCTCATAATCATATTGTTCTTCTTACACGTAAACACCCGACGATGTACTTGAAAAGTGTCCAGCCATTGCATTCCGCCTATATGGGTCTCAAACTAGAACAAAGAAGCTGCACAAACAAGTAAAGGGCACGTGACGAGTGATTGAAAGGACAAATATAAGTATGATGTTATAAGATGGCATTATTGTTTACAGAACAGTGATTTTATTTCAAGAGGAAGAAGTTAATTTGGACTGTTCACGCAGTTTGTTGAGCAGATAAAAGGTACTATATGATACCCTCCAGTTTACCGTGCAGTTAATAAACAACAAACAAACCGGCGGTCCATTCAGTAACAGAATGGGTACCAACGATAGGTTTTGTTCAAATTCGAAGTTGGAGTTTATTGATACACAAAACATAAATACATCAATCCAGCATACAGGCGAGGGTCCCATAGTATCAATACTTAAAACGGGTGCCTTAGAAAGTTTGCAAGCATGGCATGGAGAGGCCGTGGCGAAACTCATAAAAGCCCTTGTGTCAGACTCGCAAGGCGCTTTCAACACCGTAAGCTTCTTCCAGTGTGGTTCCCAGCAAAATTTAAATGCCGAAGGTAACATTCCCTATTAAGCTACATCGACCACCAACGTGCTTGCGGCTTTTCTACGCTGACCATTTTCCTTGACGTTATACAGGCATGTGATAACTTTCTCGAGCGTTTATCAATCGGTCAGGTACAAAATACGCTCGACACTAGTCGCGTTTTACGTTTTACGAATGGGTTAATCCGTGGAACGCACATGCAAGTCGAACTGGGGACAGCACTGAATACTGAAAGATCAAGCTCAGGATGCACCCCACTGAAAAGCATGCTGCTTCACATGGTATTTAATGTTTCCACATCAAGGTTAACAAACACTTTGAAGGATGCATCAATAAAGCACGCTTATCAATGTATGTAGACGACTTCTGCATTTGGCTGTCTGAATAACACAAGCAAGCGTCTGGTAGTGACAGCCCAAGGGACAGCTTTGATTCTGCAAGGCTACTTCACATCGATAGGTTCAACCATCTCTAGATTACCATCTCAGATTACCATTCGCTTCCAACCTTTCAGAGTGGTTGGCAGCTGCTGTTCAAAGGAAAATAGCAAAAAACATAGTAAAATATAACACTAGCAACTGAAACACACGCAAACACAGCAACAAATGGCAAAATAGCTAAACAAGAGAGAGCCGTTCCCTGTAGTGCGGCTAGGAGCAACGCAGATGAAGACCTGGCGCCGACCTTACAAAGATTTTTGCACGTAAGAACATTTTTAATTGGTCGACGGCTTTCGCTAATCATATGCTCGCCGTCGCTATTTGATATTTTTTGTTCACAGAAACTTTACTAGGGTAAAACCTATTTGTGAATATGGACTCTGTATAGAAAAATGTGAATTAAAGTAATTACGTGGTGATATCTTCGGCGTCATACGTGATGCCAGGATATGCCGACGTGCCGTAAATACTATAGTAATCGAACCACGTCTAAATGCTGCGCGGGAAATGGCTGGTACACTTTAAGAAGTCACCCTCCCTCGATGGTCTTCGCTGGTGCTGAAGACAGTAATCTTGCTGTTGCCTCCAAAATCGTCAGCCAAGGCCCAGTCCCATAGCCTGCAGTCGCCGTAGTACTTCGAAAATAAAACAAAAAGAGCACGTTGCGCCTGCGTGGTTGCTGGTGCACATTTAACTGTGCGTCATACGAGACTGCAAAATATCTGCAAAAGGTTTCTAACATTCGCACCAAGAGATATAAGTACACTAAGTAGCCTTGACGGAGAGTAATGCTAAACAATGTATTTTAAATGGCGCACTGCCAACTTTGATGAGTCATTCGTCGTGTGCGTCTTTATCACTGTCGGTAATTGGTGTTTTTTATGCATCAGAAAAGTGTGAACAGACGAATGACCACCACTTATAATGTGTAGCATTTCTTGTCGATTCATGATTTAACTCCTGTTATAAGAATGTCAACACATGTAATTATTTTTTTTATTTTTTTGTTAGCCCAAAATTCATACATTCATCTGCAGGCGCAAAATTATTTCGGCAATGTTTGCTCATTCGGCCTGCCTCGTATGCTCTCGCTCAGATACAGTACGTGCGCAACTCTGGCCCGAAATCTCACCACCACCAGAAAGGTCACCAATTCGAGCTGCCTTGAGAAGAGAAAGAAAAGGCGCCGAAGAATGCGTGCACCGGGTACACCGCGACGATTTGAAGCGCATTTTTATTCGGATTGGTTTAAATGCTTGGCAAGTCTGTCACTCGAATGGCGTTGAAGGAGAAAATATGCCCCTCTGCGCGGAATGAACAAGCGACAGGTGATGTCGTTGCATCGCGACCGTAAAATGAGAGAGACGTTCGATCGTCGACGAGCACGCGCGAAAGCGAGAATGGTCGCGGCACAGAATCGACGAGGAGCTCTCGCCGCGCAGTCAAGTATGCGCGCACGCGAGAGGAAGTAGAGAGCAGTGAGAGTGAATCTGTGTGTACTGCGAAAACATTGAGTCGGGCTGAGGAAGAGGGGGGAGCGAGGAGCAGCTGCTCGTCTCACCTTGTCGGCGGCCGATAAGGAAGCGAAACACCTGGAGATCGTCCGCCTCCTCCTCCTCCTCGAGGCTGGACCTCGGGCACCGTCCGCGGCTCTTGCTCGCCTCCGCCGTTCGCCCCAAATCCAAGGCCACAAAACTGCTCGCGCAAGCATACTGCTCATCGCGCACTTCCCGATGTGCGCAGCAGCAAAAGCGGCGAAAATTGAGCGGCTTTCCGGCGTTTATTTATTTTTTACATACCTACTTCGCCCGTGGGGCATTATGAAAGCCTTTTCTTTTTCTCTCACCTTTTCTTTCCGTGTTTCCAGACTAGATCACGCATGACAGCCACACCTTTATTGCTGTGGTCGCTTCCTAGTCCCGACCGATCCTAAAAAAAAAAAAAAAATAATGTATTTTCACAGTGCAGGGCTTCGAATTAATTTTCACCGCTAAGGGCTGTTCAATGTGCACCTAAAAATGTGGAGGACGCTTATGCTTCACCCTCAAGAGTGGAGCGCGATAGCATTCAAAGGTTTCTGACTGCTTCTCATGCTTCCCGGCAATTTCAGCTTATGTAACCGTAATGATTACCGGGTAAGTATGGCGGCGAACGCTCTCCACCAAGGCGAGCTTTCTGATAGAAACGCAGCCTATTGCTTTGCACTTTAAATATTTAGGTCAGAGAAGGTGTCACATAAAATGTATGCGCTGTCGGTGTTTTGTTTCCTGACATTTGTTTGTGGGCTGTCATCCTAAAAATTCTGAGGATTAACTTTGTCAAGAATGTAAGACAAGGTATCAGCAACTTCAGCGATGGAATCTTCTGGCAATATAACCCGCATATGCCACATCTCATATTGCAAGGTGTGGCATATACATATACCTAAATATATAAGGAATGGGTGCCATGAGGAGGGAAGCACAGTCGAGGAAGGCAGAAGACTAGGTGGGATGATGAACTTAAGAAATTCACAGGCGCTAGCTGGAATCGGTTGACGCCGGGCAGGGGTAATTGGAGATCGCAGGGAAAGGCCGTCGTCGTGCAGTGGACATAAAATAGGCTGATTATGGTGGAATATATACGAGAATTTGCGCTCATGGGGACGCTGACACACAGAGAGAGAAACAACTTCATCTAGTCGCCTGCAGATCGACATCATGACTAAATGGCGTCGTGAGGCGGGCCCTGCCGTCTTCTCAGCGGATGGTCTCTACTCAACTCCAGCGCATGTTACTCTGGTGGTCGTTGGCCCTGAGGAGCAACGTTCGGTCGGTTTCGCTCGGCCTTTGTCTTTCAAGAGCCGCCGACACCTGCTGGACAACCCAGGTTTGACTTTTGTGGTCGTAGCATTCCGCCGCAGCCGCGAGTCACGGAGGAATCGTTGTACTCGTCGAAGCTTCGTCGGGGAAGTTGGTGCAATCCCATAGGATATGCGTCAGGGTGGCCCTCTCCCGCTGGCCCACGCGCACACGTCACTCATAATTTCGGGTACAGATGATTCATTAACACTGGGGTGGGTAAGGAACCAGTTTGCAATTGTCTGAACAGCACCGCCTCCGCTCGGCTCAGCCCCGGCTGCGGGGGTGGGAAGTCCTTCGAGCCAGGCGGTGGAAGTGTGTAAGTTCGTTGAACGTCGTCATGCGTTCCTTGGCACTACACCACGTTGGACGGTCGGTTGTAGCGGCGCGGTGGGTTAGCTCTCGCGCTACTGCGTGTGCCGTCTCGTTGTAGTGCTTCTCCGACGCATCGGTGCCCGCTTGCGCCGGGAACCACTTGATCCTAATCTACCAATTCTCTCGTTGCAGGTCAGCTGTGCACAGAACGCGCACAGCCTCACCACACACTTTGCCCTTGGCATAATTCCGGGGCGCTGGCAGCTGATTTCCAGCGACACGGGACCCTTCATGCTATCCCGTCGATGCCCGGGCGTCCTTCTATTACGCCCCCCCCCCCCCCCCCGCACCATATCTGTCCTAGGATCGAACATCAGCAGCACAACGTCACACCTCCATGGCAGCTTGCTTTCGTTTGGCATGGAATGCACTAGATTTCATACGTTACCTTCCACCAACTGTCGTCAATGCTGCTCAATTTTAACGCGAGAGCGTTAGGACCCCGTTTCGCAGAAAATCCGGTGTCGGCGTAGACGTGAGCACCTGCGTCCGCGGCCGCGAAAATCATCCCGAACCGCGCATATTCTATACGGCACTAAAGTTCTTCTATCCTTAAATTTCCTCACGCCTTTTCTTACGCTCTTTACAAAGTTACTCCTCGGAATCTTGAGAATGGCAGCCCACATACAAATGCCATCAAATATTTTTATCAAAAGTGCGAAACGATAACGAACATCAAAAGTGCGAAATATTAACACATGATTGGCCCACACAAGTGACCGCGTTTCTACCAGAAAGCTCGCTTTCGTGCACAGACTTCTCTGCCAGCGTTTCCCGGTAAAAATTACGGTTACGTAGAAATTGTAGTTGTCCGGAAGCGTCAGAATCAGTCAGGGATTTTGAAAGCTATCGGCATTCGACTTTTAAAGGCGAAGCTTAAGCGTCCTCCAAATATTTGACGTGTTGTTTTGTACTTTCATGCAAACCCAGTGTTCAGCTAGCGTTTGGGATCTTCATTTAAGCAGATAAAGCATTTTTTTTTCACTGTTCCGTAATACAGATGCAGCGAGCCTAGTGAAAAGCCAGGTCCATATTTTTTCCAGAACGCAGCAACACAAGTTCAAGTATATCAGAGTAATGTAAATAAGTGAGGAATAGTATAAGAAAGGATGAAGAGGAGTGACAGCTTAGGTTAACGTGCCTTAAAAAATTACTAATGTTTATGTTAAAATGAAACTTTTTTTCAAGTCTTTGGCGTCCCCTTTTGCACCGGTGGCGTAGAGGTAGAACACCCGCCTCGCGTGCAAGAGGTCCGTGGTTCGAATCCCGGTGCCGCGCAATTTTCCACCGGATTAAAAAAAAAAAAAAAATCCGCGTGTTGATAAAATTGCGTAAACAGGCCTGGAGTGTGGCCTGATCCCGGTGACCAGAACCGGTAACGCACTCCCTCACCAGAGCAGGATTGGCCACCCTGGTGCAGTACTTGGCCAGGGTAATCTATAATTTTTCAAGACTTGAAAAATTATAGACCGATCAGCTTACTGTCCGTTGCCTACAAAGTATTTACTAAGGTAATTGCAAATAGAATCAGGAACACCTTAGACTTCCGTCAACCAAAGGACCAGGCAGGATTCCGTAAAGGCTACTCAACAATAGATCATATTCACACTATCAATCAGGTGATAGAGAAATGTGCGGAATATAACCAACCACTATATGTAGCTTTCATTGATTATGAGAAAGCGTTTGATTCAGTCGAAACCTCGGCAGTCATGGAGGCATTGCGGAATCAGGGTGTAGACGAGCCGTACGTAAAAATACTGAAAGATATCTATAGCGGCTCCACAGCCACTGTAGTCCTCCATAAAGAAAGCAACAAAATCCCTATAAAGAAAGGCGTCAGGCAGGGAGATACGATCTCTCCAATGCTATTCACAGCATGTTTACAGGAGGTATTCAGAGACCTGGATTGGGAAGAATTGGGGATAAGAGTAAATGGAGAATACCTTAGTAACTTGCGCTTCGCTGATGATATTGCCTTGCTTAGTAACTCAGGGGACCAACTGCAATGCATGCTCACTGACCTGGAGAGGCAGAGCAGAAGGGTGGGACTAAAAATTAATCTGCAGAAAACTAAAGTAATGTTTAACAGTCTCGGAAGGGAACAGCAGTTTACGATAGGTAGCGAGGCACTGGAAGTGGTAAGGGAATACATCTACTTAGGACAGGTAGTGACTGCTGATCCGGATCATGAGAGTGAAATAATCAGAAGAATAAGAATGGGCTGGGGTGCGTTTGGCAGGCATTCTGAGATCATGAACAGCAGGTTGCCATTATCCCTCAAGAGAAAAGTTTATAACACCTGTGTCTTACCAGTACTCACGTATGGGGCAGAAACCTGGAGGCTTACGAAAAGGGTTCTACTTAAATTGAGGACGACGCAACGGGCTATGGAAAGAAGAATGATAGGTGTAACATTAAGGGATAAGAAAAGAGCAGATTGGGTGAGGGAACAAACGCGCGTTAATGACATCTTAGTTGAAATCAAGAAAAAGAAATGGGCATGGGCAGGACATGTAATGAGGAGGGAAGATAACCGATGGTCATTAAGGGTTACGGACTGGATTCCGAGGGAAGGGAAGCGTAGCAGGGGGCGACAGAAAGTTAGGTGGGCAGATGAGATTAGGAAGTTTGGAGGGTCAACATGGCCACAATTAGCACATGACCGGGGCAATTGGAGAAGTATGGGAGAGGCCTTTGCCCTGCAGTGGGCGTAACCAGGCTGATGATGATGATGATGAAAATGAAACGATACATACGTCGTTGTCACAGTGCCACCACATAATGTCAATGCTGATATAATGCAAGAATACATTTGCAAACTCAATTCATTAGTCGAATAGCTTACCTACCGCTAATAAAGACGGAAATGGGACTTCCTCGCTACGCAAATAATGAAGCATTTAATCGTGTATAATTTGTAAGAAATTCTAAAAAACAATTAACTAAATTCGGGGAGTTTACGTGCCAGAACCACGTTTCGATTATGCGGTACGCTGCAGTGCGGGGCTGCGGCATAATTTTTATCACCGGGGGTTTCTTCGGGTGCACCCAAATCCAAGTACACTATGCAAAAAAAAAAGTCAGGCGTGCAGACAGGACGCAAGAGCAGAGAAGTGGACAACACCAACTCCGACTATCAACTGACGGGAGCACTGAGGCGAAAAAAGAAAGAAGACACAAAACTCATCTGCGCATGCTCAGGAATGGCAACACCACGTGTCAGTCGGGTACACGTGCCGGTCTATGTGAGAGATAACTGTTAAGGCACTTAATCTCTTCCTTATGTAAAGTAATCGAAGGCTGACTCACGCACGCACCTCCACCATTATAGATATGCCATGCCTCTACCATAAGACGCGTATCTTCAGTCTTACGCCTGTACAATATCGCGCATTCATCTAACTCTGGCGTGCAGTTACAATTTCGGCAATGAAGCGAAAGATTAGAAGGCGATACACCGGTTAACGACCTTTTATGTTCCATTGGCCTCTGATTGATACACCGTCCCCTTTGCCCTACGTAGAACTGGCCACAGCTAAGGGGAATTTCATAAACCACACCCATACGACAGTCAGTAAAACTTATTCTTATTGTGCTTCACTGGACAAATATAGGTTCGTTTTTTGCCTTTTGCCTACTCCTTTTTTCTCTGTACGGCAGCGCATATCTTACCTAGCTTATTGGGAGCAGTGAAAGCAACATTAACATCATATCTACTTGCAACTTTTTTAAGCCTGTGCGACACGGAATGAATATACGGAATAGCCACTACTCTTTTTTTGCTATTACTGCTTTCTGTAATCATGTCTGTACCTCTCGAAACCTACTTCTTTAGGCGCTCAGCCACAGTGGCCACTGCTACACTAGGATAACTTGCTTCTAATAGGCGCCGGACCTACGCATTAAAACTGGCGCTCATTTTGTGCATGCAGGATCTGGTGAGGGAAGACTTAAGGCATGACATGGTAATTCCGTTTTTTTTTATGAATCCTTACCAACTAGCTCAGCTTTCTGTCGTTCCAAGTACACTAGCGCTTGTGTATTTCGCCCTCATTGAAATGTGGCTGGGATCGAACCTGTGACGTCGAGCTTAGCAGAACACTAGGAATTTCTCTTTTTCCCTTTGGTCATCACACACAGACCAATGCAAATTGATCCGCAAAGCTTGATGCGTAACGAAAAAAGAGAAAGGTATCAATATTCGCTTTAATTCTTTTACGTTGTTTCGTAATAAGAGGAAGCTTTGGCTGGATAAGAAAGAATAAAGGGTTTTGGTCGGCAACGACTGCACCGATATTGATTACATCAATTACATTTAAAACGGAAAAGTTCCGATGATTGTTGGAAGCAGAGGCCATATTTTACGCTACAAAACTATTTTACGGTATATTTGTTTATGAGAGAAAATGTCAGCCAATTCTGGTGCTGAACGAAGGCGGCTGGCCAATGGCAAAGTGCACCTCTGAAGGAAAAGCTTTGTGAATTTTACACCAGATTTTAACGTGAATATTCTTTCACTTCGGTCACCATAGACGCACCTACATAGAAAACGGTAGAAGAAAGCAAGAAGAAATTTCAAACCATGCTTGTCCAGGTCATGCAGTCAATTTATGCAACGATGCAAATGGCAGTAGAATCAGTGAAATTGGAAATAGCACAGCTGGGTGACAGTGTTAACGAACGCATATTGGCGCTGGCAAACAAGTGAGGACAGACGAGAAATAAACCTAAATATCCGGGCAGAGAAGTACATATTGTCACGTGGTCGTGACGTCAAAGAACACCGTAGCAAAACTGTGAAAGGCAAAAACTAGCTTTTATTGGGCGAACCTGTGCCCACAAAACAGGCTACACTTAAAGCACAACGAGAGCGGCGAACACAGTCGGCGATCGTCGTAAATCTGATCAGTGGGTCAAGCGCGTCGGCTTTTATAGAGCAGTCGTCGAATGTTCCAGACTAATCGTTTGGACCCGCGTGCCTTCCACAAAGTTCTACACCATTCGCGTTACGCGATGAAATCAGATAACACAAGGTTCGGCGACAACAGACAGCCGGGTAGAAGCATCGATAACTTTCCAGAAACGTTGGATACATGCAGGCGCGTCCCTCGCTGTGCGATTACAGTTGTTAAGCGGCGAAACGTGGTCGCCCGATAAAGATAAGTACACGTGTCAATACCCGCCTCTTAAAAAACATCGACCCGATGCTGCAAACAAACGAAGGTAATACACAAAAGCACTCGTAGCAAAGAAAAGAACAAAAATGACGAAGTTCGTCAGCGTCCGTAAAAGGGTTTAGGGCGCACCACGTGGACCACTTCAGATCGTGCGCGGCGCCGCTGTGAATGCGAAATGCCGTCTGGCACGACCTCATAGTCCAGGGCGCAAATACGTCGGATGACCTTGTAGGGTCCGAAATAGCGTCGGAGTAGTTTCTCACTGAGTCCTCGTCGGCGTATCGGGGTCCAAACCCAAACACGGTCGCCAGGCTGGTACTCGACGAAGCGTCGTCGGAGGTTGTAGTGTCGGCTGTCGGTCCTCTGCTGGCTCTTGATTCTTGATTCGCAGGCGGGCGAGCTGTCGGGCTTCTTCGGCACGCTGGAGATAGCTAGCGACGTCAACATTCTCTTCGTCAGTTACGTGCGGCAGCATGGCGTCAAGCGTCGTCATCGGGTTCCTGCCGTAAACCAGCTTAAACAGCGTGATCTGTGTTGTTTCTTGCACCACCGTGTTGTACGCAAAGGTTACGTACGGCAGGACGCGTCTCACGTCTTGTGTTCGACGTCGACGTACATTGCTAGCATGTCGGCGAGGGTCTTGTTCAGGCGCTCCGTGAGACCATTCGTCTGCGGATGGTAGGCAGTTGTCCTCCTGTGGCTTGTCTGGCTGTACTGCAGAATGGATTGGGTGAGCTCTGCTGTAAAAGCCGTTCCTCTGTCGGTGATCAGGACTTCTGGGGCACCATGTCGCAGCAGGATGTTCTCGACGAAAAATTTCGCCACTTCGGCTGCGCTGCCTTTTGGTAGAGCTTTAGTTTCAGCAAAACAGGTGAGACAGTCCTTCGCTACGACGATCCACTTATTCCCAGATGTTGATATCGGAAACGGCCCCAACAAGTCCATCCCAATCTGCTGGAATGGTCGGCGAGGAGGTTCGATTGGCTGTAGTAATCCTGCTGGCCTTGTCGGTGGTGTCTTGCGTCGTTGACAGTCTCGGCATGTCTTGACGTAACGGGCGACGTCGGCGGTCAGACGCGGCCAATAATACCTTTCTTGTATTCTCGACAGCGTCCGGGAGAATCCGAGGTGCCCAGCGGTTGGATCGTCGTGTAGGGCGTGCAGTATTTCTGGACGCAGTGCTGACGGTACAACAAGAAGGTAGCTGGCGCGGACTGGTGAGAAGTTCTTCTTCACGGACAGGTTGTTTTGTAGCGTGAACGAAGACGACCCGCGCCTAAATGCCCTAGGGACAACGTCGGTGTTCCCTTCCAAATACTCGACGAGACCTTTTAGCTCCGGGTCGGCTCGTTGCTGCTTAGTGAAGTCTTCCGCGCTGATTATCCCAAGGAAGGCGTCGTCGTCCTCGTCGTCTTGCGGTGGGGGATCAATGCGGGCGCGCGATAAGCAGTCGGCGTCGGAGTGTTTTCTTCCGGACTTGTATATTACCGTGACGTCATATTCTTGTAGTCTGAGGCTTCACCGCGCCAGCCGTCCTGAAGGGTCCATTAAGTTAGCTAGCCAACACAATGCGTGATGGTCACTGACGACTTTGAATGGCCTGCCATAGAGGTAAGGACGGAATTTAGCTGTAGCCCAAATGATGGCGAGGCATTCCTTTTCAGTCGTAGAATAGTTGCTTTTCGCTTTTCACAGCGACCGGCTAGCATACGATATCACCCTTTCAAGTCCTTCTTTCCTCTGGACTAGGACGGCACCGAGGCCTAGGCTACTGGCGTCAGTGTGGATTTCGGTATCGGCGTCCTCGTCGAAGTGGGCAAGTACCGGCGGCGACTGCATGCGTCGTTTGAGTTCTTGAAATGCCTTGGCCTGCGGCGTTTCCCACTTGAACGCGACATCACATTTGGTTAGATGTGTTAGCGGCTCCGCGATGCGTGAAAAGTCCTTGACAAAGCGCCTATAGTAGGCACACATGCCAAGGAATCGGCGCACTGCCTTCTTGTCGGCTGGCTGCGGGAACTTTGCGATGGCAGCTGTCTTCTGTGGGTCGGGGCGTACTCCTGATTTGCTGATCACGTGGCCTAGGATCAAAAGCTCATCGTAAGCGAAACGGCACTTTTCCGGCTTCAGAGTGAGCCCTGATGACTTGATGGCTTCTAACACTGTCGCAAGCCGCCTAAGGTGATCGTCGAAATTTCCGGCGAAGACAACGACGTCATCCAGGTAAACAAGGCACGTCTGCCACTTCAGTCCGGCTAACACCGTGTCCATGACGCGCTGAAACGTTGCAGGCGCCGAGCACAGTCCGAATGGCATGACCTTGAACTCGTAGAGGCCGTCTGGCGTGATGAAGGCAGTCTTTTCGCGATCTCTCTCGTCGACTTCTATTATCCAGTAGCCAGACTTGAGGTCCATCGACAAGAAGTATTTAGCGTTGCAGAGTCGATCCAATGCGTCGTCTATCCGTGGAAGGGGGTACACATCCTTCTTCGTGGTCTTGTTCAGTCGACGATAATCGACGCAGAAGCGTAGGGTTCCGTCCTTTTTCTTTACCAGGACTACAGGAGAGGCCCACGGGCTTTTCGACGGCTGGATGATGTCGTCGCGCAGCATTTCGTCGACTTGTTGCCTAATAGCTTCACGTTCTCGCGTCGAAACTCGGTAAGGGCTCTGGCGGAGTGGTCGAGCGCTCTCTTCGGTTATTATGCTATGCTTTGCAACTGGTGTTTGTCGAATCCTCGATGACGTCGAAAAGCAGTCTTTGTATCGTCTGAGAAGACATCTGATCTGTAGCTGCTTACTCATAGGAAGACTTGGATTCACGTCGAAGTCTGGTTCGGGGACAATGCTCATCGGGGTAGATGCGGCTGAATCCGAGAGGACAAAGGCATTGCTGGTTTCCACAGTTTCCTCAATGTATGCGATTGTCGTGCCCTCGTTGATGTGTTTGAACTCTTGGCTGAAGTTGGTTAGCATAACTTCCACTTGCCCTCCGCGGAGTCGAGCGATCCCTCTTGCGACGCAAATTTCACGGTCGAGCACTAGATGTTGGTCGCCCTCGATGACGCCTTCTACGTCAGCGGGTGTTTCAGTGCCGACGGAAATAATAATGCTGGAGCGCGGCGGGATGCTCACTTGATTTTCGAGCACACTCAAGGCGTGGTGACTACGACAGCTCTCCGGCGGTATCGCTTGATCTTGTGACAGCGTTATCGATTTCGACTGCAGGTCGATGACTGCGCCATGTTGATTCAGGAAGTCCATGCCGAGAATGACGTCTCGTGAACACTGTTGGAGGACAACGAAGGTGGCAGGGTAAGTCCGGTCATGAACGGTAATTCTTGCCGTGCAGATCCCGGTCGGCGTAATCAGGTGTCCTCCAGCGGTCCGAATTTGAGGGCCTTCCTATGCAGTCTTAACTTTCCTCAACTGGGCGGCGATGGGTCCACTCATGACGGAGTAATCGGCTCCTGTGTCTACTAAGGCGGTGACTGCGTGGCCGTCGAGAAGCACGTCGAGGTCGGTGGTTCTCTGTCTTGCGTTACAGTTAGGTCTTGGCGTCGGATCACGGCTGCGTCGTGTTGAACTGAAGTTGGAACGTCGCGTCGTCAAGTCGTCTTTCATCGGTGTAGTCTTGGCTTCCTGATTTCGTCGGGACAGCGGCGTGTCGTTATGTCGTCGAGGTAGTTTCGTCGGTATCTTCGTCGGCGGCGGAGGATCTTCGTCAGTTCGATGAACAGCAACCGCACCTCCATCGGTTGCTGCTTTTAGTTTTCCGGATATGGGCTCGCTGACCGGCCCCGGGCTGGGCCAGTGTATGGTCGGCGCTGCGGCGACTGGTAGCGGCCTGGTGATGGCGAACGCGACGGTCGTCGAGAGCTCCACTGAGTAGCGGCGAGGTAGTCGGCGATATCGCGAGGTCTTTCGCCAATCTGTAGTCGCGGCGCGTTAACGGCGAACCCTCGGAGTCCCATCTCCCGGTATGAGCATCGGCGGTAGATGTGCCCCGCTTCTCCGCAGTGGTAGCATAGCGGGCGGTGGTCAGGAGCGCGCCAAATGTCCGTCTTCCTCGCGTAGGTGCGCTGGGCGACGGGTGGTCATGCTGGCGCTGGCGGCGGCGGACGACGGAACTGCGGCGTGACAGGGCCCTGGCGCGGTCGCGGAGGGGGACCTTGACGGCGTGCGACGGCAGCGTAGGTCATCGCTTGCGGCTCAGGCTGGGGCGATACATGGGCTACTCCAAGTTGTTGTTGGAGCTCCTCACGCACGGCGTCGGCAATCGAAGCCACTTGTGGCTGTGATGGTGGGAACCGCTTTTGTAGCTCCTCCCGCACGACCGCTCGGATAGTCTCGCGCAGGTCATCGGTGGCCAGTGATTGAACTCCGGCGTAGTTTGTCGAGTTTGTGCGGCGGTCGAATTGCCGGTTTCGCATCTCGAGTGTCTTCTCGATGCTGGTGGCCTCGCGAAGAAATTCGTCGACGGTCTTCGGTGGGCTTCGTACCATTCCGGCAAAAAGTACCTCCTTCACACCACGCATCAGCAGGCGGACTTTCTTCTCCTCGGGCATTTCAGGATCGGCGTGGCGGAAGAGACGGCTCATTTCTTCCGTGTAGATCGCGGTCGTCTCATTAGGTAGCTGCACCCGGGTTTCTGATAGCGTTTGGGCTCGTTCTCGGCGTACGACGCTTGCGAATGTCTGCAGGAAGCCGCTTCGGAAAAGTTCCCAGGTCGTTAAGGTGGCTTCTCGGTTCTCAAACCACGTCCTGGCCGCGTCTTCCAAAGCGAAGAAGACATATCGCAGTTTGTCGTCGCTGTTCCAGTTGTTAAACGTAGCGACTCTCTCGTACGTCTCAAGCCAGCTTTCCGGGTCCTCGAAAGTTGAACCGCGGAACGTCGGAGGCTCCCTGGGCTGCTGCAGCACGACGGGTGGCGCTGGGGCTGCAATTGGGGTGGACTTGGTGGCCATCTTCCTAGTCGTCTCAGGCGAAAGTCCGTGCTCCGGGGGCAGTCCTTGCAGCCTGCGGCTACCTCGCTGGTTCTTGGCGACGTTGTTGTCTTCCGAGTGAGGGCTTGGGTCACGGCTTTGTGGGGGCGTCCGGTACATGAACGCAAAGCACCTCCACCAGATGTCACGTGGTCGTGACGTCAAAGAACACAGTAGCAAAACTGTGAAAGGCAAAAACTAGCTTTTATTGGGCGAACCTGTGCCCACAAAACAGGCTACACTTAAAGCACAACGAGAGCGGCGAACACAGTCGGCGATCGTCGTAAATCTGATCAGTGGGTCAAGCGCGTCGGCTTTTATAGAGCAGTCGTCGAAAGTTCCAGACTAATCGTTTGGACCCGCGTGCCTTCCACAAAGTTCTACACCATTCGCGTTACGCGATGAAATCAAATAACACAAGGTTCGGCGACAACAGACAGCCGGGTAGAAGCATCGATAACTTTCCAGAAACGTCGGATACATGCAGGCGCGTCCCTCGCTGTGCGATTACAGTTGTTAAGCGGCGAAACGTGGTCGCCCGATAAAGATAAGTACACGTGTCAATATGAAGGAAACCCTTGGTCTTCAAGACGGAGAATAACACAGGAAGGACAAAACACCATTATGTGAAATGCAATTCAATAATCTCAGAAGAATAGCGGCGAAATCTGGGGTAGACGTGGTTTTCTCTGCCCCTGAGCGTCTACAGAAGCTATGCAAACGGGTTAACACAGAGAATAACAAAAGGCACGCATGATCTACCCAACATCACAAACAATTTGTAACCTGTACTCATAACGTTGTCTATGCCATCTCACTTTCATGCGGAAGAACGTATATTGGTCAAACCGGCAGATGCATCAACGAGAGATTAAAAGATCATCAATATAACGTCACTAAGGTAATCTCGGGTCATTTGGGTATTCACTGCCGAGATTGTTACTGCAAACCCATGTTTGAGAGCCCGTCCATTCTGTACAAGGCTCATAGCAGGGTGACGAGGGAGATTGTGGAGGCCTATGAGATTGCAAAATTTGAGCAAAAGTGCGTAAGCAAGCCTTCGGTGTCACCATCGGAAAAGGAGATACGATTCCTCGGTTTATCTTTGTAACCATTGTAGTACATGTTTTTCCCTTCCCTTGCACACGTGTTCGGTTCACCAAAATGCACCACTCAATGTTCTTTTTTGCTGTTACGTTTGTTTCCGCTCGCACGGTATATATTTATCGATGCGTGCGAAAATAAAAATCTATAGTTGAAAGTGAAGCGCTGTGTCTGTGTATCTGTTTCTTTCTACGTCCTCATCCAGTCGCGCTTATACACTCTACCATGGATCCATCACCAGGAAACGGCAGAACTTAATAAAGCTGAGCAATATACACCAACCTGTATCATAGCAGTACAAGAAACGGAAACAGATAAGCTGAAGATGGTAGGATATGACACGCACATCGCAGACGGTAGGACCCGGATGACCACCATAACAAATAAGTACCTCACGACGCAACAACGTCCGATAAATAACTGACCATAACCGATCAATAACCGATCAATAGAACAGACCCTGGTCGAAATCATCCCAAGCAAGAAGACCAAACCAAGGCTCTTTTTCCTGACTTATACAGCCCTCCGAGTGAAACACTGAATGATTTGCCGTTTCCTTCGACATGTAAAGAAAATCACCAAGATAGATGCAATGCTCGTTATGGAGGACTTCAACGCCTCTCATGTCGCATGGGGTTACAAATTTACACTAAAGAAAGCGCAAGACGTTCGCAATGCGGCCCCGCTGCATTCTTAACTCTCTGGAATGACTCGCAGATACCAGCACGGGTCTGCAACAGTGTGTCGCAAGACACCAGTCCGGATCTGTCCTTTTCGATGGAAATCAAGTGCATAGAGTGGTCAAGATTGCACAAAACCCTTGGTAGTGACCATCACATTATATACCCTCTTACCCCATCACTGCACAGCCCTGAAGGTGGGGCATGCACAAATCACGGATGGGGAGGCATTCCGGAACGAAAAGACGACAGGGAGTATAGATGTTGAAGAGTGGGCCGAAAGCATCTTACGGAAGGTAACCGAATCCACAATGGCCACACAACTGACGAATGAGATCCAGCAGTCGATCCACACTTATTACACTTGTGGGAAGCTCGCTGGGGACTGCTCAGATGCTGGAAGAAGCAAAAGTGTAATAGGAAACTCAGAATCAGGATAGCCAAGATCACGCAGAAAGCCAAGGTATACGCCGATACACTAGGCAGACATAATCGGAATCAAGTAGGCACCAGATTACAAGCCAACGTACTCCTATCGCTGCTGGCTAAGATGGAACCAAAGACGGTCGCACCCCAACACGTCAGAAGACTCATCCGTAACTTCGAATGCACGGAGGAATATTTATTTATTTATTTATTTCATAATACCCCTAAAGGCCCCCGAAGGGGTATTACATAGGGGGAACCGATACATATACGATACGATACGAGCTTTGCGCGTTACGGAAAAAAAAACAACTAAAGTACACAAAAGTTATACAAAATTTTTACAAAAGAAAACACAAAAGTTATGCAAAAGTACGATACCTAATAAAATACACAAGTAAAACAATATACGAAATACATTACTCAAGTCAAACTTAAATAGAAAATACAAAACTGCCTGAGAAAACAAATTAAGGGAATTAAATAAGCACAATGTAAAAGAAGTAAAACGAGGTGTTGCTCGAAGCTGCGTCAGTTGTCACCTTAACAAATTAATGAGACATGAAATACACTTGTACAATGTGCACGCAGAACAGTAAGACAAATGATCAAAACAATATATACACTGAACAACGTATGAAGAAACAGTACATGATGAATATTTACAAGTCACTATTGCGTAAAAGTTCCTGAAAGGTGGCGAAATCGGTTTCAGTAGCAATGTGTGATGGTAGGTTATTCCATGCAACAATTGTTCGGGGAACGAAGGAGTTAGCATAGTTAGCTGAGCGACAACTGATGCGTTTTATCTTGAAGATATGGTCTGTGCGTGGAAAGAAGGCTGTCGCTGGTTCGAAGATACGGTGAAGGTGCGGATGATGATAAAGTTTGTGCAGCAGCGACAGGCGGGCAATTCTGCGGCGATGGGATAAGTCGTCAAGCTGAGCACGAGCTTTTAGTGCTGAAATGCTAGTATATGGTGAATATTCAGAAAAAATGAAACGAGCCGCGCGGTTTTGCAATGATTCGATTTCTTGGGTGATATATGTTTGAAAAGGATCCCAGATAGCTGATGCATACTCGATTTTGGGGCGTATTAATGTGATGTATGCTAGTCTGCGTAGTTTAGCTGGAGCATGCTTAAGGTTGCGTTTGAGGAGGCCTAAAGAGCGGTTAGCTGATGCCAACGTCAGGCGGATGTGATGATGCCATGTTAGATCAGACTGTAAGTGAACACCAAGGTACACATATGAAGTTGTAAGATCAATTATGTTGTTAGATATTACGTACGAAGTTGGAATACGGTGGTTGCGCCTAGTAAATGATAAAAACTTCGTTTTAGCTGTATTAAGAGTCATCAACCATGTTGAGCACCATGTGTTAATAGCGTTAAGATCGGTTTGAAGAATAACTTTGTCATTGTCGCATGAAATTAATCGATATATTACGCAGTCATCGGCAAAAAGTCTGATGTGGGAAGACACACAGTTAGGCAGGTCATTAATATAGATTAAGAAAAGTAAAGGGCCAAGAACGCTGCCCTGCGGAACACCGGAGGTTACTTTGGTAGAAGAGGAATTACTGTTGTTAACAGACGTATATTGTACTCTGGATGAGAGGAAATCCTTAATCCATCCAATAACGGTTGGATGTATGTTAAGGCTCATTAGCTTCAGTACTAGTCTATGGTGAGCAACGCGATCGAAAGCTTTCGAAAAATCCAGGAAGATAGCATCAACTTGAAACCCTAGGTCTAGGTGTGAATGTATGTCATGTAAAAAGCCGGCTAACTGTGTTTCGCATGAATAACCACGACGAAAGCCATGTTGGTAATCAACAATAATTTTGTGCTCTTCTAAGTAGTTAATGATTTCAGTATACAAGATGTGTTCAAGTAATTTACAAATAGTACTGGTTAAGGAGATGGGGCGGTAATTTAATGGGTGAGTTCGGTCTCCGGACTTAAAAATGGGTATTACTTTTGCCACCTTCCAATCGTGCGGAATAGTGTTAGTTGATAAAGACTGCGAGAAGAGCGCACACAATATTGGTGATAAACTAGGCGACAAATGTTTTAAAACTTTATTATTAATGCCAGTGTGATCAGAGGCGGAAGAAACTTTAAGTTTATTTAGTAAAGAAGAAATGCCTGCTTCGCTAACAACTATTTCTGGCATTGATATGTTAATGAGATTTTCAAGGGTTGGTGAAGATATGGTGTCTTCCTGTGTAAATACAGATGAAAATGCGCTGTTCAATAAATCAGCACATTCCGAGTGGTGGACCATATCACCGTGCTCATCAACTAGTGTTAAATCGGGATAGCTCTTCGGATTTATTACGCGCCAAAAACGTTGAGGATTGTTAGTGAGCATAGAATATAGGTCATGGGCAAAGAAATGTCGTTTAGATGATTTTAGCAGTGATTGATATTGCTTATCGCAGGTCTTATAACGGTGCCAGGAATCTGAGTCGCGGGCTTTATCGGTTTTACGATATAAACGCTTTTTCTTATTATTAAGGCGCCGAAGCTTTACGGTAAACCACGGCGCTTTCGGGGTGCAGGCTATTTTTGTTAGAGGGACGAATCGATTAATTCGTTCAGTAAGAATGGTTTTAAGTTCAGCCCAATTATGTTCGATGGTTTGAAATTGGCATCTATTCCGGAAATGTAAAGAGAAGTCAGATAGTGCGGAGTTTATGCTGTCAAAATCCGCTCTATTGTAACATCGGATGTACTTATCAGAGCAAGGACGTCTTGGAAGGGAAACTGCAAGACTACTTGTTATGATATCATGATCAGATAGCCCATCTTGATGAGTTAAGTCGAAGCACACGTCAGGATCACTGGTTAATACTAGATCTAAAATATTAGCGGATGTAGCCGAAGATCGCGTAGGACGGGTGATAAGCTGTGTTAAAGAAAAGTCGAGACATGACTGCAGGAAACTGTGGGCCTCAGATGGGTAGGTTGGTGTTGAAAGGTTAGCCCAATCAACTTCGGGGAAATTAAAATCACCGAAAATTAGTACTAGAGATTTAGGAAAACGAACAGTAATGATTTCAAGGAGCCGTTGGAATTCACGAGAAAACGTATTGCCCATGTCAGGAGGTCGATAAAAAACACCAATGATTATAAGGCCTGCTTTATGTTTTATGGAAACCCACACACACTCTAAAAAAGTGTCAAGGTGAATACGTGTGGCGAAAAGATTTTTTTGCACTGCCACCAAAACGCCACCACCTATACGATTTTTCCTGTCACATCGAAAGTAGTTAAATGAAGTCCAGCTTTCCAGAATGCAAGTATCGGGGACAGTATCGGTAAGCCATGTTTCAGTTAGTATCACTATCGATGCTCAACATGAGTCAATGATGGATGATAGCTGTACTGTTTTAGAAATGACACTTCTTATGTTCGTGTAAAGGAAAGGAATGCGGTCTTGGGCGTCATTCTTCCTCAATATCGGTCCAGTGGATTCATGGTTAGTGTGATCACATGACACTCGTCATTCTGTAGCTCTTTCAGACACTCGCTTCGCGCGTTTCTGATCGCTGTCCCAGAGATAAACGTCATTATTAATAAACAACTTGTTGAACACGAGTCGCACACGATGGCCTTCCTTTCGTATTGTATTGGAAAACAGCAGAAGGTTGCGGCGTTTATTTCGCACTGTTTCAGAGTAGTCACGGGAGTTGCTAAAAGGTTTATCTTTTAGTTTGTAACCACAGCCAAGTAGTGCATCAATTTCTTTGTCATTGGAAAACTTGACAATAATCGGTCGCTTTTTATCGTTAGAGAAACGACCTAATCTGCGTGCTCTTGCTATTGAGGAAACTTTCATACCAAGATGATTGTCGCAAAATTCCTGAACCAGGCGCTCAGAAGTTTCCCATCGTTCGTTCTGTTCAGAGTCAGAAAGCCCGTAAAATAGTAAATTGCACCTGCGGGAGCGGTTTTCTAAACCGTCGACTTTGTCTTCTATTTTGGAGATGCTCACTTCGTGGGTTGGAAAAGAGTGCGCATTAGCCTCCTCTGACATAAGCCCTGAAGTTATCTTTCGCTCGAAATCATAAAGTTGATTCTGCATTTTAGAAAAGCGTTCTTCGCAGTTAAGTGCTACTTTCTCAGATACATTAGACAGAATTTTAGTTTCAAGTTCAGAAACACGTCGACTTAGTTGGTCTAGGTCACTTTTTATGCCGATATGGATTTGTAGTACCTTATTAACAGATTCTAAAATACCTATACTATTAGAATCCAGTCTCTGAACAGTGCTGAATACAAAATCAAGCTTTTCTTCTTGTGGTTTAGTCATGGGACCCGGGTTTGCCTCTACGTCGCCCCCAAGCAGCAAAAGGCGCCATAGATGCAAGACACAATCACAAAAACACTTCATTGAATCGGGTGGCCACGACACCGCTAATAAGAACACATCGTTGTTACGAAAAGAAAAAGCACCATCCTCAAGGCAGTCAGTAGCAAGTTCATGGGAGACGACAATGCACGACGCGTCCACCCCTAGTTCATAGAATAAAACTGGACAACCCAATCCAAAACTGGACCGAAATTTTACAAGTGCAGGGACGGTAGAGGCCCTAGGCAACCTGACCAGAAATACTACACCAGGCAAGGACGACTTCAACACACACTCGTAACCTATAAGCGACAGCGATAGACGCCTCGTTAGAAGTGATCAAGGATCGTTGGGAAACGGGCAAGATGCCGGCTCTGTGGAAACACACTGATGCCGCCGTGAATCGTAAGCCTGGAAAGACATTAGCCATACATAACTTTAGGCTGATTCCGCTGACTTCGTGCTCGGGAAAACTACATGAACATATGGTGGTATGGCCTTCACCATACATTAAAGACAAGCGCCACTTCCGGTACACGATGTTTACATTTCCATTGCAGCTATCAACACAGGATATCATCGTTCTAATCAAGGAGGAGTGAATAGATAAGTTAAGCACAAAAAAGAAGAGAGCCATCGTAACGTTAAACATAAAGGGGGCTTTCGGCAGCGTCTCACATGAATCAGAATCAGAATCAGTATTTATTGTTAGAATTTGGGTCATATTACAAGTATTTAGTATGCAGGAGGAGGTCCCATAGTCAAAGACTGTATCGGGACCTCCTGTACAAGAATAGTTATGATGAATGACATCTCAAACAACAGTAGCATATAATAAGGTATTACATAAGCAACAGGAAATGAACGTTAACAGAGCAAAATACAGAATTCATTACAAAGAATAACATAAAGAGTTGCATGTGAAGAAAATACCAGTAGTTTATTTACAAGAACAAAAACAAACAAGAAAGAAAAAAAAAAGAAAAAAAGAACGGACAAAAAAAACGGTTACAGTAAATTTTCTTATTAGATTGTCATTAATAAATGCATTTTGAGTTCCCTTTTGAATTGGTGTAAAGATCTTGTATTTTTCATAATGAGAGGAAGAGTGTTCCATATTGATATGGAAGTGAATTCCACGGTTTGTTTACCGTAGTTAGTACGGATTCGTGGTAAAAGAAAATTGTTATTCAACGCGAATCTGGTGGTACTATTAGTTGTCAGGTTAGATGATGAAAATGTGATCGATGGTAGCTCATTATGTAGAAATCTGTAGAAAAAAATACATAGGTTGTATTTAGTGAGCCCAGAAATAGTAAGGATGTTATTCTCGTGTAGTAAGGAAGTGGCATTAGAAAAGCATGAACTATAGGTAATTATTCTGATGGCTCGGTTCTGAATTGTTTGTAAAGATGTAATATGAGTATTATAGGTGTTTCCCCAACATATGATACCATAAGTAATGTGAGAGTGGACGAAAGAGTGGTAAAGTGAGAGCATTATGGTACGTGTGAAGTAAGGGCGTGCTTTAATTAAGATGCGTATACCATAAGCTATTTTCTTTTTTATGTGAGCAATATGATTGTGATATTTCAGATTACAGTCAAGTAGAACGCCAAGGAAAGATGAACACGAACTGGGATGAAGGCAGTGGGGACCAAGACTGATAGGTGGAATGGAAGCTATGTTTCGCTGATGTGAAGAGAATACAACAAATTTAGTCTTAGTTGCATTAATAGATAGCATGTTTACATTACACCACCTTAGAATGTTTTCTAAGTCAGCATTTAGTTTATTAACGAGAGATGAGATATCTTTATCAAAAGTGAATATAGTGGTATCGTCAGCGTACAGAATGCATTTTGTCGAAGAAAGACAATTAGGTAAATCATTAATATAAACTAAAAACAGGAGTGGCCCAAGGATGGAGCCCTGAGGTACACCGATGTTAGTAGTTCGCTGTCGAGAATAAGCACTGGAAACAGAAACAACTTGAACCCGGTTATATAAGTAGCTTTTTAGTAGTGAAAGGGCAGGACCGCAAATGCCAATTGCTTCGAGCTTAGAAAATAGGATAAGATGGTTAATGCTATCAAATGCTTGCGTTAGATCGATGAAAACTGAGGCGGCGATAAATCCCTCGTCAATAAATTTTTTTAGTTGGTCCGTAAGATGAATAAGTGCCAGCTCTGTGGAATACCCATGGCGAAAACCGAACTGACATGCAGAGATGATATTAAATTTAGAAAGATATTTTGTTAGCCGTATTTCAATTAGTTTCTCAATAACTTTTCCAAAGAACGGCAGAATGGAAATAGGTCTGTAATTGTGCAGTAGTGAGTTGTCGCCTTTTTTAAAAACTGGGATAACTTTGCCACGCTTCAGTTCAGAGGGAAATAAACCTGTCCTGAATAATAAATTAACAATAAATGAAAGTATGTCTGAAATTAGGCGCGAAATAAGTTTAATGTTAGCAGGGTGGACCTCATCAATTCCAGCGCTTGTCACTTTTAGGTTATTTATAACAGTAGTTATTTCTTCTGGCGTTGTAGGAAATAAAAAGAATGAATGAGGTAGACGGTTCATGTTAATGTTTTCTGCAAGAGTAGGTGGGTTGTTAGGAAAGAAAAAACTACTAAAAGCCTCAGCTATTTCAGCAGGGGAATCGAGCTCTACTCCATCCTTTAAAATTCTAGATACCTGGTTTAGTCGTGAGTGTCTGTTTAAAAAGGAGTTGACAATCTCCCATTTCTTTTTAGTGTTATTAGCTGCCTGTAAAATTCTTTGCTCAAAATACAAACGTTTAGCTGTTTTTATTTTACAGTTAACAATGTTACAGAAGTTTTTATATCTGGCACGTAAGTTCATGTTAAATGGTTGCCGTTTAGTTTTCGTATATAAGTTATCCCGTTTGCGCATTTGTGCTAATAACTGCTGTGAGAGCCATGGATTGTGAACGAATGACAAATTTTTTTTGCACTTCTTCTTGCAGGTGAACTTACGGAAGTATGATGTGATTAGAGAAAAAAATTTGGAGAAAGCTTTCTGCGGGTCATTTAGTGATTTAATATCAGACCAGTTTGTATTAGCAACAGCAGTTATGAAGCCATCTTTGTCAAGAACGTCTTTAGTGTGTGAAAGTGGGTAAGGTTGTACATTAGAATTGAAACGTAAAAGCAGGGGGTAATGATCACTGATGTCGATGTGCAAAACTTTTGCCTCTGGTGAATGAAGCAGGTTAGAAAAAGCATGATCAATAAGTGAGCCTGTACCCTAAGAGACTTCGCGTGTGGGCACATTGATTAAGCAATCATATCCGTAGCTGTTGAATAAACTAGTATAGTTAATACAAATTGGTGATGTTTCATCGAGTAAATTAATGTTAATATCACCTATTACAACAACATTTTTATTTTCTAGTGAAATAGTATGTAAAATATGATCGAGATTGGTACAGAATTCGTTGACTGACGATGAGGGAGAACGGTAAATGCAGCCAAATATGAAATTCTTGTTATCTTGAGCAAGAAAGCAGTTACTGATTTCAATCCAAACGGATTCGCACTTAGTAACGGTTAAGGATAGATCAAGTCTTCGTCGATAAGCAATATTAGAAGAAACATATATGGCAGCACCACCATGATTAGTCGTCAATCTGTTGCAGTATTCCACTTTATAGTTAGGGAAGCAATACAAATTATTGTCATCGTCAGATAACCAGGTTTCAGTAATGGCAATTAGTGAAAACGGATTAGTTACTGATGCGAGGAAATTATCGATAGCGTCGAAGTGTTTACGAAGACTCCTAGCATTAAAATGAATGATAGAATGAAATCCATTTAGGAAAGAATTCAATTGATCGGTTTCTAGTGTAGAAGCCATGTTTGTTGTGTCAATAGGTTAAACAGTTATGCCTAGTCTAATTTGGTTAAGTCGGATTCGTCACGAATACGCAGAACTTTGCTGTTAGTAGTCTTCCTAGCCTTAATTTGGCAGTTGTCCGTCCAAAGGAACATCCAGTTTTTTTCTTTCTTCAAAGTTAGAGCTTTGGAGAAGAGAGCCTTGTTAGATGGGGTCAAATGCTCATTTACAAAAACAGGAGCGTTGGAAGAGCCGGAAAATCCAATGTCACTAAGACAAAGTTTAGCTTTACGTGCTTTACTAACAAAGTCAGCTTTCTTCGTTCTAGAATGAAAACGAGCGATGATATTTTTCTTGTCATTAGATCTGGTGGGAACACGATGAACAATGTCCAGATCGCTAGGCGATACGGGACAGCCAATTCTGTCCCCTACCGTTTGCATAATTGTAACGCAGTCCTCTCCTTGGGAACAGGGAACGCCTTTGACCTCAACATTGCTAAGGCGAGAGTACTGTTCTAGTTCCTCAACCTTGCGAGTCAATGACAGGTTCTGAGATTTCAGCTTGGTGTTCTCAGCGATTAGCGTAGCATTTTGGCTACGTAGTTCTTCTATAAGTCCGTTGAAGTGTTCAGTGCTAGTACTCAAGGAATCAACTTCCTTTTTCAGTTCCACAACATCGATCCCAGATTCCTTCATCCTCAACAAGATCTTGCCAAAGACGAGTTCATGCGTGTTTTTAGCCATGTTGTTAATCTTTAGTTCCAGCTCCTCAATTTTTTTCGATAGTTCTGCATTCGTCGGCATGGTATGCGTATTAAAAACAGGCTCAGAAAAAAAAAACAAAGAAAAAAAAGGAAGAAAAAGAAACGCGATTGATGGCAGCAGCAGCAGTGGAGAGGAAAAAAAAAGAAAAAAAGAAAGGATCAAGGTTTGAATACCTGCGCAAACAGAAGATTCCTGCTTAGATTTGGAACATGCAATGCCGCTGCTGCCAATGAAGAGCAGGCGTCGATGTCGGCTTGTTTATAGGGCGCCGTGCGATCGCAGCGAACTCCAGTGGTGATCTTGCCGATGCTGGGCGCAGGCCCCGATGAGGCTACGCAGTCGCAGATTCACCCCGTGTGGATGATGCAGCGCCTTCCAGGAAGCAAAGCGGTGGGACAGCACCACGAAGATGATCGCCGAAGAAACAGAGGCCGACAAGGAGAGCTGCGCAAACAGAAGATTCCTGCTTAGATTTGGAACATGCAATGCCGCTGCTGCCAATGAAGAGCAGGCGTCGATGTCGGCTTGTTTATAGGGCGCCGTGCGATCGCAGCGAACTCCAGTGGTGATCTTGCCGATGCTGGGCGCAGGCCCCGATGAGGCTACGCAGTCGCAGATTCACCCCGTGTGGATGATGCAGCGCCTTCCAGGAAGCAAAGCGGTGGGACAGCACCACGAAGATGATCGCCGAAGAAACAGAGGCCGACAAGGAGAGCTGCGCAAACAGAAGATTCCTGCTTAGATTTGGAACATGCAATGCCGCTGCTGCCAATGTACTTGCGCACGTCAGCGGTACTTGTGCACGTCAGCCGCTTCACTTGCGATGAGTGAGTCTAAAATTACATGAAGGACTTCCTGTCCGACCGTACGGCAACAGTGGGTATATGAAATTTGAGATGAAAAAATCAAGGTCACTGCCAAAGGCACGCCTGAGGGCTCGGTAATTTCCCTCAGCTCTTCCGCCTGGCACTGAGCACCATACCGAACATTCTCGGTGAAGTGGAGGGAATCGGACATGTCCTACATGCGGATGACTGAGCCATATCGATGCATAGGGGACCGACGGGAAGATAGTAACAAGCGTTACAGGAGACCGTAGAGAGAACTGACAGGTACCTTGGTGCTTGTGAACTATCATGCCCCTCTGAAAAATCAGAACTCCTGATTCTTAGGCAGAGAACAAGAGGGCGTCCCGGTTCCAAAAGAGACACCAGATCCTGAAGTAACACTAAATGAGAGTCACACGCGAAAGGTTAATAAACTTCATATCCCTGTATTAGTCTTCCAGAAGGATGGAGCGGTGCTTGCCACAGCACACCGACTTCAAGAAGCGATCGCGCAAGTTATACACCTGGTGAAGAGGATCACAAATAGAAGGCATGGATTAAAGGAGCAAGGCACCTTAAATCGCTAACATTGCTCATCAGAAGAAATACCTATGGTACAACTTACCCAGATACGAACAATAGTGAGAGAGACAAGTTGGACATACTGATAAGAAACACATACAAATTTGCAACAAAACTACCAGCCACCACGTGAACAGAAAAATGACTGAAACTGGGAGTACATAATACCTGGGAAGAACTGGCGGAGGCTCAGGAGACGAACCGAACTGAAAGACAAAAACTTAATTGCCACTGCCGGTACAGCGCTCGTCAGAAGACTTGGATACCCTGTCGAAGAAGAATACAAGTCTAAAACATGCACCCCTGACCCGTAGAGTAAATATACACGTATAACCTAAACTAAGAAACATGCACCCAGAATACAACAAAGCGACAGCGACCCAGATACAAAACAAAATGCTAAAGAAAGAAAGCAACAAGGCAGAAATAAGGTACACGGATGCCACCAGATACATGGCAGGGAGGTATGTTGCCTGCGTAACCAACAAGCAGAACAGAGAGATAGCAGCTGCAACAGTAGTTGGTTGGGACATTGAGGTAGCCGAACAGGTCGCTATAGCAATGGCCATAAAGACCTGCTGATGTGACGTGCCGGTCACCATCGTCACAGACTCACGCGCAGCATGTCGCCATTTTCGGGTAGGAAGAATTAGCAAGAATGCATTCAACATCATCAAGAAGCAAGACATCCCTGAGACATACATTGTCTGGATCCCGGGACATGAATCATTGGTGGGAAATCGAGCGGCTCACGGCGCCACCTGAGACCATGTACGCCGGGCAACCCCAACATGACATCGTCTACCATCAGAGCAATACAAAATGATACCAAGAAAATACTAAAACATTCTAGAACATTACAAAAAGAACAGGAGGAAATATCCGCCACCACACATAGAGCTGGGCAATTACCTACACGGCACTCTACGACACGCAATGTACCCCTCAACATTTACAAGAGACTTCCAATTCTGCAATACACCAAACGCCCTTTACCGCATGGCCTGGGAATTCAAAAATAACCCGCGGACAACGCCCATCTAAGCAGCCACGGAAGACCAGTGGGATGCACAACTGATAAGCTCAAAACCTGAGGACCAACGTCAGCTGGTGACTAGGGCCAGGCTCTCAGCAAAGGGACACGGCTACCTGGAATAGGGTGACCGCCCATGTTTGGGCATGAACATCTTGGTCTTCGAAATACAGCTTATTCACTCACTGGGTCACCATGAGAGCTTGCTGAAAAGTAGGGAAAACGCGTTATACGAATGTTGCTTATATTTTTGCAACCACGCAACTCGCACATCTTACCTTTGCACATCTTACCTTCAGTGGGCCATCGCCCCTCTGCCCAACTGCTTCGTGCGTGGCGAGGTGGCCTGGACGCTCCATCGCCACCTACCATCCCATACGGAATACCTGCCCATCCAACCCAAAGCGGTTCATCCTCTTTTCACATTGCCTCCTTTCCTGGCCACGAACGCACTTTCCGTCTGGCACGTGGCTGTACTATCAGCGAGGCCGCCCCGTCCCAGCTGCTACTTAAACCGGAACTGTTCCTCGGCCAGTCGGGGCACGCCACCGTACGGAACAAGGTCATGCAACTGCCATTCTTTCTGCAGGCCGCCCTTCAGTGGGCCATCACCCCTCTGCCCAACTGCTTCGTGCGTGGCGAGGTGGCCTGGACGGTCTATCGCCACCTGCCATCCCATACGGAATACCTGCCCGTCCAACCCAAAGCGGATGATCGTCTTTTCACATTGCCTACGTTCCTGGCAACGAACGCACTTTTCGTCTGGCAACGTGGCTGTACTATCAGCGAGGCCGCCCCGTCCCAGCTGCTACTTAAACCGGAACTGTTTCTCGGCCAGTCGGAGCACGCCACCGTACGGAACAAGGTCATGCAACTGCCATTCTTTCTGCAGGTTAGTTACCTTGCAAACGCAAGCTGCTTCCGTGCCAATGACCGTTTTCCAATTGCGGTGTCGTGCCCCCCTGAGTTGATGAACAGTTGTCGCAATCATTTATGCAAGTTGTCATACTCCTGTTACGTTACTTTACACAATGTATCTCTTTTGCTTGTACTGGCTGGCGACGTGGAATTGAACCCCGGCCCTGTCACAGGCACTGCTTCTTCTCTTGACTCTATTTCGAAAGCACTAACTCGTTTAGAACCTTCCCAAAGCACCGTGCTAAATGAACTCGCACTAATCCGCACTTCCCAAACTAACATTGAAGCTACGATCAGTGCTCTTTCTGCTCGTGTTGATATGTTAGAAAAAAGAGTTGATGAAGTTCAATCGCTGCACTCGCAGCCTTCTCATGACACAAGTGACTACGTCGCTAATCTCGGCTGCCAATTAAAAGCGCTTGCTGAAAAATGTGACGACGCGGAAAACCGACAAAGGCGTTCTAACCTGCTGTTCTTTGGAATTCCCGATGCTAACAACGAAAGCTGGGCACAATCAGAAATGCACGTAACCTCATTCTTATCCGAGAAGCTTAAAATTTCCATTGCAGCGGCTGATTTAGAGCGTGCACACAGATTAGGTCGCTTCCAGAAAAACAAAAATCGTCCTACCATCGTCAAATTCGCACGTTTTAAAGATAAAACCGCCATCCTTCAAGCAGCTTCCAAACTTAAAGGCTCCTCTTTTGCGGTTCGAGAGGATTTCTCTGTGCGCTTGCGCGCCGCGCGGCGAAAGTTATATTCGTTTGGTATACAAACGGGTTCCTAATTTAAAATCCGTTTCGACAGGCCCATCATAGATAACAAGCAGTTTGTCTATTACGCCGAGTCTGATTCAGTCATAGAGCTAACAAAATAGCCATCAACTCGAATTGAAAATCTCATCTCCCGCATCTCACCTGGGTTCCGTGTTTTTTCTTTGAACTGCCGGATTTTTGAGTCGCACCTTAATGAAAGTGCATCGAAAGTGAAAGTGCATGAAGTTGTGTGGACCACCGGGAACCCAAATTCCGAGGTAGGGGACCGCTTTTTCCGAATTTAGAGGACTTTTGTGTGCCGAGAGGAGCGTCCACCGCTGGGCCTAACGTAGACTTCGGCCTTGGCCGGGGGAGCGGTAGGCCCAGTCCGAGCCTCGGTGAAGCCGCCAGCGGAACATCGAACCATCGGTGATTACGCAAGTGAGCATTGACCTAAGATGATTACCGCTATGCGTGTAGAGGTGGACGGCAACGAAATTTTGCCGGACCAGTGCACAAGATCGCAAGGCTGGAAAACTGCCGGTGAGAGAGTCAGGCACAAAGGCATGGGCAAGATAGGCCTAAATCCCGTACTTCGAACGAGCCAAGATGGCGCCAAGGCCACGGCTGATGTCAACAGCCGGAGCAACAACCTCGGCGGTGGCGCCACTGGCAGCGATACAGGTCACTCAAGGGCGAAACGTATAAACAAGGGCAAATTGTTGAAAGGCGCGCATGCCAAACTTGCCGCGCGGCGACATAAAAATCGTGTTACGACCGCGAGGCGGGCTCCACGTGAGTGACGTGACTCGTGTTGAACTAAGTCGTGCGATTGCGGCGGCGGCACAGATCCCCGCCAATGAAGCAAGTGAAGACGTCGTGTGCCCCAACCTACAGCAAAATATCGTAGTGGTGAGCACCTCCAAGAGAGAGCACGCCGACCGATACGCTGCAGTAGGAAGGATCGACATAGGCGGGACGGCGCACGAAATAAGTACCTACGAAACGGCCCCCCACGGCACGGTGAAGGGCGTCATAAGGGGCATACCGCTCGAGGATACGGCCCAGGAGATTCAGGACAATGTTGTGCACAAGCATAACCCAAGGGCCCTACAGGCAAACCGAATCGGTAAGACCCGATCAGTCGTCATTGCTTTCGAAGGGCACAAAGTACCCAATTACGTGAGATACGGTAATCTTCTCACGGAGTGCACATTGCACAGAAAACAAATCGACGTATGCTATGCGTGCGGAAGAGTGGGCCACAGAATGGACGTGTGCCCGGATCCTTGGAACACAATCTTCCGAGGGTGCGGAATCTCCAACCCCGCCGAAGACCAGATGTGTCCCGAAGTGTGGCCTGTGCGGAGGCAAACACCTGACCGCGGACAAGGCCTGCACAGCCCGCTTCAAGGCGCCCTATGTCGTCCGCCGTCGACGCTGGGAACGGCGCTGAGCAGAGGAAGAAGACGCCGGGAGAAGAAACAGAGACAAGAGAGGTCCTGCAGGCGGAGCCCGCCGTAGCGCCTCCAAACAACGGGGCCGGTCACACACGCCAGACCGCAGCAGCAATAACAGTGGCGGCGGAAACGGCCGCCGGAGTCGCTCTCGCTCGAAGACACCATCCGGTGGCAGCAACGGTGGCGGCAACGGCGGCGGCAACCACCGCTCGCGCTCCCGGACCAGTTCGAGATCCAGGGCCAGTTCAAGGTCCCGGAGCGAGTCAACCGGACGCCGAGGGATCGCCGAGAAAAAGGTGGGCTGGACCAACAGGTCTCCCGTCGCTCGAACCAGCGACACCGAGTTCCCACCGCTCAGCCCCTCTCAACCCCTTAACTCGCAAGCGAATCCGCAAAAGGACAATAGCGAAGTGTTAGAACTTAAGAGGATCATAGAGCGCCAAAGCGCTCAGATTCAGGAGCAGAACGCCCAAATACGGGCGCTTATGAACAAGATCGAAGCGTTGGCGAATAACGGCAGTTCGGCAAATGCTAGCCCCGAAAACAAGATCACGGCGGCAAACAACGCCGCAGGCTTGCGCAGATTGCCGCGGCGGGACCCCCCTTTGCCCCGCCTAGGGCGGGTGGCGGGAGAGGCTGGGGTTACGCAACGTGCATCAAGTCATCAAGAGGCGATGGACGCAGAAATGAGCCCCGCGAGTGGAGAGGAAGCGACGACCGCAGAGACCGCGACCACGGCAACGACACAGATCTCGCGAGAAGGAGAGCTGACGGCCATTTTGACCGCAATTTCCCAAATTAATGAAAGGCTAAGCAAAATGGACGCCCGACTCGAGGCTGTCGAGAGTCAGCCTCAGATGCGATCGGTGAAGCACAAGCGCCTAGCGCCAAAAGTAGCCTCAACAACGGTGAGGAACCGCTTCACGTCCCTGAAAAAGGAGCGGTCCGAAAAAAATCAAAGGCGCGATCGCGAAAAGGCGCAATCGACTCGAGACGTCCGGAAAGGATGATGCAGAAGCTAAGTAAGAAGCACAAGAAGAAAACCAGGGGGATACCACCGTAATTTACCAATGGAACTGCCGCGGCATTCGCAACGAAGAAGCGGAACTATTATTACACATTGACGGGCAAGAAACCAAGCCCGATGTAATTGCTTTACAAGAAAGAAACGGGAAACGAAGACTCCCGGGGTACGTCACTTACACGGACCCCACCGAGAGACGAACGGCGGTGCTCGTCCGCAGCAACGTGGCGGCAACTCAACATGTCACGGCGCAGGGTGGGCGCGAGCACACGCTGGTCGAAATTCATGCGAGTGAAATTGGCAGCTCGGGGAATTTATTTGTAATGAGCGCGTACTGCCGGCCGTCACAACGGCAGTACGAATTTGACCGCATCGTGAGCCAGGCGAAAGGGTTGGCGGGGACCAGACCGCTCCTGATCCTCGGCGACTTTAACGCCCCTCACACAACGTGGGGCTAAGTTTCAGTCCAAGAGAGGGAAAGTATTGGCCAAAGCAATGGAGGATCACGAGATGGCCCTCCTGAACCAGCCGGACGTAACCACCAGAAGAGGCAACAGTGCCGCGAGGGACACCACGCCAGACCTGTCTTGGTTATCAGGCACGCTAGACGTCTCCTGGAGAAGCGAAGAAGTGGACCTGGGGTCTGACCACGGCGTGATCGGCATCGCGATCCGAGGCTCCCGATATCGGGCTGTGCTGGGGACGGCGCGGATCACGGATTGGGACAATATGAGAAAGATTACCCAAGAACAAGAAGAGTCGTCCGAGGAAGAATCGGGACAAGCTGAAACACAAAGGACCTACACCGGATGGGTGAGGGACCAGAAGAAGGCCCTCGGTAAATTTACCCAAGAAATCGCAACGACGTCGCAGACACCGTACGTGGACACCAGACTGACCCACATGTGGGCGGCCCGACACTCGTTAACGCGGCGGTGGAAACGTCGGACCCTGTCGAACTCGGCGTAGGGGCAGCCCTCAGGGATCGGTCTTGTCTCCCCTGCTCTTCAATCTGGCCCTGCTGCCCCTGCCCGATCTACTCAAGCAAATTGAAGGCGTGGACCACGCGTTCTACGCCGACGATATTACGGTGTGGACGGCCCGAGCCGGATCCGATGCCTGGATGGAGGAAGTCTTGCAGCGGGCGGCAACGACCGCGCACGAGTACGCAAAGTCGTGCGGACTGAGCTGCGCTCCCCAGAAATCAGAGCTGCTCATGATCCAACCGGGAAAATCCAAGAAGGAGCTGCCGCCGAACGTGCTTATCACCATCGCCGGAACTACCATCAAGCCAACACAGCAAATTAGGATTCTCGGCCTACTACTTCAGAGCGACGGGAAGGCACAGGCCGCCATCACAAAGATGAAGACTTCAACCGAACAGATACTTGGTATGATTCGGAGGGTATCTAATAGAAACCGAGGCCTTAAAGAGGACGATGCCATGCGCCTGGTACGCGCGTTCGTCGTGTCGTGGTTTACCTACTCTGCACCGTATCTCCAGTTGACGAAGGCGAATAGGGACACCCTAAACACGATGCTTCGTAATGCAACGAAACAAGCACTGGGCATGCCCATTTACTCGTCCACTCAAAAACTGCTAGACATGGGCGCCCACAACACGGTGGAGGAGCTCATCGAAGCCCACCTCTCTAATCAGAGAATCCGGCTCAGTCACACGGAACACGGACGAGCCGTCCTACGCAAAATAGGATGGAAGATCGAGCCAGTACCCATAAAGACGGCCCTTACGGAAGACTGGAAAACAATCATTCAGACAAAACCCCTTCCCCGGAACATGACGCCGGGCAAGGACGACGAGAGGCGCACCGCGCGAGCTAAAGCCCTAGCCCGGAAGCTGGAAGAGAACCCCAGGGTCCTCTACGCGGACGCCTCGCTCCGAAAACACAGTGACCGTGCAGCGGTGGTGGTTACATCAAAAGACAGGCTGATCGTCAGCGCGTCCCTGAAGACAACAGACCCCGCAGTTGCCGAAGAAGCGGCCATGGCCCTCGCACTCGCACAGCCGAGCGTGGACACCGTAGTAACCGACTCAAAGACAGCCTACAGAAGCTTCCGCAGGGGGGTAATCTCCTCCGCGGCCCGAGCCATTCTAGCCAAGCACAAGCCTCCGGGAAGAGCCATAGAGCTCGTGTGGGTCCCGGCTCACTCGCAGGTAGCAGGCAACACCATCGCCGACTACCATGCCCGAGAAATGTCAATCCGGGCCGAGCACGAGCCGGAAGAGCTACCGCACCCGGTTACCAGCTTTCGGGACATTACCCGGATGTACCAAGAGGAAAGGTGCAGACTGCCAGAACCGCACCCCATACTCACCAGGCAACAACAGACGATCCTGCGTCGAGCGCAGGCGGGATCGCTTGCGCATCCCGTACTCATGAACCGCATGTACCCTGCGGAATACGATATCCTCTGTCCTTTTTGCAGAAGAGAAAAGGGCACCCTGCCGCACGTCTTGGCAGAGTGCACAGAACTTAAGACCCCCCCTCCTCCCCTTCCCACCAACACCCCCAATCCCCAACCCCTTGAGCGATGGGAGACCTTGTTATCCAGCCCCGCCCTACCGATTCAGCTCGCACTGACGGACAGGGGCCAGGAGCTGCTGGAAACGTATGGGTCCCGTAACTAGGGAACCACCCCGTCTGGTGCCTGCGTGCACCACCGATTTATTTCGGGCCCAGCAAACGTTGCTTCATCATCATCATCCATTTTCCCACTCTACCCTACCCAGTTATGCGCCGACAAGGAGCCCCACGTTTCACACGATGAAAGTTATGTTAACCAATGCTCGAAGCTTCATGCCGAAAAAAGAAACACTGGAAACGATCATCACGGATTATGACACTGATATTGTTGTGATCACAGAGTCATGGCTAAACTCTGATATCGAGGACCACGAACTTCTGAACAACCCATCATATACCGTTTATAGGCAAGATAGGACCGGTCGTCGGGGGAGGGGGGGGGGTCCTGGTATTTGTCAAACAATGGCTAGTCTCTTCTCGCTTATCTACTGAAAGTCACCACGGGATCCTTTGTCTCAAGATAGTACTGCCGACAAGCACTACCATATTGATTTCTTGTTACCGTCCCCCTGATTGGGACATTACATTTACAAACGAACTTAATTCCATCATATCCAATCTATTCTCCCGTTTTCCTCGTGCTAATCTCGTGCTATGCGGCGACTTCAACTTTCCGGATATTGACTGGGAAAGCTGCATGGCTTCAACCCGCGCGTCTAAAGATTTCCTAGAAGCTGTTCTTACGTACAATCTTAGCCAAGTAGTTACCAGACCTACTCGCAGTAATAACATTCTTGATTTAGTACTTACTACCAATAATGAACTAATAAATTCATTACAGTATGTTCAAGGTGTTAGCGATCACAACATTTAGTTTTTTAACATAGCTATTGAACTTCCTACCCGCCACCCGCCTACTAAATACATCCGAGATTACAATAAAGCAAACTTTGCAGAAATTAACAATGAGCTAGAATCATTTTTTGTAGACTTCCATCAATCAGCCTCTTCCAGAACAGTTGAGCAAAACTGGCTACTGTATAAACATAAACTTTTGTCTCTTCTTGATGCCCATGTTCCTCTTGTAAGTATTCGCGAGGATGCCGGCAGACCCTGGTATTCCAACAACCTTAAAAAACTATCCAGGAAAAAAAAGCGCATTTTTCGCGAACTCAAACGACGCAACAATCCGCAAAAATGGGAAAGATACTTGACGGTAATGCGGGAATACACAAGTTTGCTGGGACAATCTAAACGCACATATTTCCACCAGGATCTGTTGAGCATTCTGCGTGTCAACCCTCGCAAATTCTGGAACTCATTATCACTTAAACGTATTTCATGTCATAGTGTCGCATTAATCAACTCGGACGGGTCTCCTGTTTCAGTGAATCAGCGTCCCGATGTCATGAACTCTTATTTTTGCTCGGTTTTCACTAATGAACCTCCCACTGATATCCCTACGTTGCCATCTACTCACTTTTCGGAAATGCCGGCTGTTAATATAAATACTCAAGGAATGTCCAATTTAATCGATAACCTTAAACTTTCCAGTGCGCCAGGCCCAGACGGCATAACGGCCAAAGCTTTAAAGGGAACCAGATATCAATCTAGCCGCTTCTTGAAATTGATTTTTCACTCAATCTATTGCCTCTTCCACTATTCCGAATGATCGGAAAATTAGCAGTATTGTACCTGTGTACAAATCGAGTAGTCGTTCTAGTCCTGGTAATTACCGCCCTATTTCCCTAACTTGCATACCTTCTAAAATTCTAGAGCATATATTGTACTCCAGCATTGCATCTCATTTAGACAAGCACTCTTTTTCTTTCCCAATCAACATGGATTTAGACGAGGCCACTCATGTGAAACGCAGCTGTTCGAATTCACCACAGACCTTCACCTCCACCTTGACTCCCGTTTCCAAACCGACGTTATCTATCTCGACTTTCCATAGGCGTTTGATCGTGTCGCCCATCTACGTCTTAACGCGAAACTTGTTTATCTTAATCTCGACCCACTTGTATTGTCCTGGATTGAATGTTTTCTCACAAACCGCTCACAACACACTGTCATCGATAACCTCAAGTCGACAAGTAGGCCAGTCTTGTCAGGTGTACCACGGGGCTCTGTGCTTGGACCTCATTTGTTTCTAATTTTTTTTATAAATGACCTCCCTAATAGCATCCTTTCATCAATTCGGTTATTCGCTGATGACTGCGTCTTGTATCGGCGCATATCCTCCCGTAATGACCAACTGATACTCCAGGAAGACCTAAGCAAAATAGCCAATTGGTGCTCTATTTGGCTCATGTCCCTCAATGTTTCCAAGTGCAAGTACATGTGTGTAACTCGCAAGCGGGACATCATTAACCACCAGTACTTTCTTAATTCCACACCCTTGAATAAAGTTGACTCTTACCGTTATCTAGGCGTAACTATCACTAAGCAGCTTAGGTGGTCTGCACACATACCTCAACTTATAAACGACTGTTCTAAATCACTTGGCCTACTCAAAAGATCGATTTTTCTGTCTCCTGTTCCCGTACGCAAGCTCGCCTATGAAACATTCATTCGGACTAAACTTGAATATGCCTCAGCAATTTGGAACCCTCACCAGTCCTATCTTACTAACTCGCTCGAAGCAATGCAAAATCGCGCAGCACGTTTTATCGCTTCAAACTATGACTGGCATACAAGTATAAGCGGCATTAAATCATCCCTCAGCATCCCCAGCCTAGCACTTCGCAGGAAGATTTCACAACTCTCCCTTTTCCACAAACTCTATTACAATTTCCCACACTTCAGGAACACTCTCTTACTTCCGCCCAACCGCTTTTCTAAGCGTCTCTTTAACAACCTGAGTCTTCAACGTCTCCATGGTTCCTCTAATGCCTTCAATCACTCTTTCTTGCCCAGTGCTATTGAATTGTGGAACGCGCTACCCAACAGCATAGTAAATGAAAGTAATCCAGATAAATTTAGACACCTCTTGTCATGTTTTCTAAACCCTTAACCTGCTGTTAATGCTGTTACTCTAACGCCTAAGTTCTTTTTTTTTCACTTTTATGTTATATTGCCGGTTGTGTTGCCATTTCTACTTCCGGTTCGTACCTTACTTTGTTCTTTTAATTTTTAATTTTTCTTGCCCGTCGTTTACTAGCATGTATAGTAAGTTTTGTTTACCGTTGTACTAATGAGTTAACCTTTGTATAATAATGACCATAGTGTTTCTTGATGCTTTTGCCCCCCCCCCTTATGTAATACCCTGAAAAGGGTCCTTAAGGGTCAATAAATGATGATGATGATGATGATGCATGACGTAATCGGAACTAAATTTAGCCTCACGTGCGGCGTTCTTAGAGGCGTTGCTCGGCCGTATACGTTTGTTTTGCGAGTGTCAGTGACCACTTTTGAGAGAGCTCGCTATGCCACAGTCATAATAATCATCAGCCTATTTTCTGTCCACTGCAGGACGAAGGCCTCTCCTTGCGATCTCCAATTAGCCCTGTCTCCTGCCAACCGATTCAAAGAGGCGCCCGCAAATTTCCTAATTACATCGCCCCAACTAGTCTTCTGCCGCCCTCTGCTGCGTTTACCTTCTCTTCGTATCAATTCTGTAATCCTAATGGTCCACCGGTTGTCTAACCTGCGCATTGTATGACCTGCCTAGCTCCATTTTTTCTTTTATTGTGAATTAGAATATCGGCTACACCCGTTTGCTCTCTGATCCATACCGCTCTCTTTCTTTCTCTTAACGCTACGCCTAGCATTCTTCGGTCCAGCGCTCTCTGTGCGGTCGTTAACTTGTTCTCAAACTTTGTCAGTCTCTAAATCGCTGCCCCATATATCAGCACCGGTAAAAGCACTGAGTGTACACCTTCCTTTTCAATGATAATGGCAAGCTTCCAGTCAGCAGCTGACAATGTCCGCCGTATGCGACCCAACCCATTTTATTCTTCTGTGAATTTCCTTCTCATGATCAGGGTTTCCTGTGACTAATTGAGCTAGGCAAACGAACTCCTTCACCGACTCTAGAGGTTGACTGGCGATCCTGAATTATTGTTCTCTTGCTCGGCTATTAATCATTATCTTTGTCGTCTGCCTATTAATATGCTACCCCACTTTTAGGCTCCCTCTGTTAAGGTCCTGTATCATTTGTTGCAACTGTTCTGCATTCTTGCTGAATAGAACAATGTCATCGGCAAATCGAAGGTTGCTGAGATATTCGCCGTCGATCCTTACTCGTAAGCCTTCCCAGTTTAACAGGTTGAATACTTTTTCCAAGCACGCACTGAATAGCGTTGGAGAAATTGTCTCCTTGTCTAACCACTTTCTTTATAGGTCTCTTCGTACTTTTCTTGTGTAGCATTAATTGAAACGATTTTCACATGTTGCCGACAGAAAACATCGCAGCTGAAGGGGACGAAGGGACTACTTCGGTTTTTGAAAGCGACGGGCTTGGACAAGCGGCTGTGACAGTGATGTCACGCACCACGCAAGAGTGACGGACTGTAACTGAAGATGTGAGCGATGTGCTATGCGCTGTCTCTCTCTCTCCTCCCGATCTTTCATCCCGCTCCCATTTGTAGGGTAGCAAACCGGTTGAGCTAAACTGGTTAACCTCCCTGCCTTTCCTTCTCCACTTTTTTCTTCCTTCCTTCCTTGTGTAGAGTTAATGTAGCTGTGCAATCTCTGTAGATATTTTCCAACGTACTTATGTAAGAAGTCTGTACTCCTTGATGATGTAATGACTCTATGACTGCTGGTATCTCTACTAAATCAAATGCCATTTCGTAATCTATGAAAGCCATATAGAGAGGTTTATTGTATTCTGCGGATTTCTAGATTACCTTAATGGCATGGATCTGATCCATTGTAGAGGATCCCTTCCTGAAGCCAGTCTGTTCCCTTGGTTGACTAAACCCTAGTGTTGCCCTTATTCTATTGGAGATTATTCTGGTGAATATTTTATGTAACCCTTGGAGTAAGGTAATGGGCCTATTGTTTTTCAATTTTTTAACGTCTCCCCTTCTGTGGATTAGTACAATGTGTTCATTCTTCTAGTTTTCTGGGACTCTTACAGTCGATAGACACTTCGTACAGAGAGCTGCCAGTTCTCCAAGCATTATGTCTCCTGCATATTTGATTAAATCTACTTTAATTGCATCTTCTCCTGCCAATTTTGCCCTACCTCATCGCTAGGTATAGGAGGAGTCTCTGCAACCTGTCCATTACTGCTGCGATTGTAGGTATTGTGGATCCCCTGGATACTGTACAGGTCAGTATAGAATTCTTCCGCTGCTTTTACTATACCTTCGAGATAGCTGATGATATTGTCACGTGGTGGTGACGTTAAGAACACAGTAGCAATACTGTGAAAGGCAAAACAAGATTTTATTGGGCGAACCAGTGCCCACAAAACAGGCTACACTTATAGCAGAACGAAACCAGCGAACACAGTCGGCGATCGTCGGAAAATCTGATCAGCGGGTCAAGCGCGTCGGCTTTTATACAGTAGTCATCGAATGTTCCGGACTAATCGTTGGGACCCGCATGCCTTCTACAAAGTTCTACACAATTCGCGTCAAGCGATGAAATCAGATAACGCGACGTTCGGCGAGAACAGACAGCCGGGTAGAAGCATCGATAACTTTCCAGAAACGTCGGATACATGTAGGCGCGTCCCGCGCTGTGCGATTACAGATTAAGCGGCGAAACGTGGTCGCCCGATAAAGATAAGTACACGTGTCAATACCCCCCTCTTAAAAAGCATCGACCCGATGCTGCAAACAAACGAAACTATTAAACAAAAGCACTCGTAGCAAAGAAAAGAACAAAAATGAAGTTCGTCAGCGTCCGTAAAAGGGTTTAAGCCGCACCACGTGGACCACTTCAGATCGTGCGCGGCGCCGCTGTGAAGGCGAAATGCCGTCTGGCACGACCTCATAGTCCAGAGCGCCAATACGTCGGACGACCTTGTAGGGTCCGAAATAGCGTCGGAGTAGTTTCTCACTGAGTCCTCGTCGGCGTATCGGGGTCCAGACCCAAACATGGTCGCCAGGCTGGTACTCGACGAAGCGTCGTCGGAGGTTGTAGTGTCGACTGTCGGGCTTCTCCAGCGCGCTGGAGATAGCTAGCGACGTCAACATTCTCTTCGTCAGTTACGTGCGGCAGCATGGCGTCATGCGTCGTCGTCGGGTTCCTGCCGTAAACCAGCTTAAACAGCGTGATCTGTGTTGTTTCTTGCACCACCGTGTTGTACGCAAAGGTTACGTACGGCAGGACCGCGTCCCACGTCTTATGCTCGACGTCGACGTACATTGCTAGCATGTCGGCGAGGGTCTTGTTCAGGCGCTCCGTGAGACCATTCTTCTGCGGATGGTAGGCAGTTGTCCTCCTGTGGCTTGTCTGGCTGTACTGCAGAATGGCTTGGGTGAGCTCTGCTGTAAAAGCCGTTCCTCTGTCGGTGATGAGGACTTCTGGGGCACCATGTCGCAGCAGGATGTTCTCGACGAAAAATTTCGCCACTTCGGCTGCGCTGCCTTTTGGTAGAGCTTTAGTTTCAGCAAAGCGGGTGAGATAGTCCGTCGCCACGACGATCCACTTATTCCCGGATGTTGATATCGGAAACGGCCCCAACAAATCCATCCCAATCTGCTGGAATGGTCGGCAAGGAGGTTCGATCGGCTGTAGTAATCCTGCTGGCCTTGTCGGTGATGTCTTGCGTCGTTGGCAGTCTCAGCATGTCGTGACGTAACGGGCGACGTCGGCGGTCAGACGCGGCCAGTAATACCGTTCCTGTATTCTCGACAGCGTCCGGGAGAATCCGAGGTGCCCAGCGGTTGGATCGTCGTGTAGGGCGTGCAGTATTTCTGGACGCAGCGCTGACGGTACAACAAGAAGGTAGCTGGCGCGGATTGGTGAGAAGTTCTTCACGAGCAGGTTGTTTTTTAGCGGGAGCGAAGACAACCCGCGCTTAAATGCTTTAGGGGCAACGTCGGTGTTCCCTTCCAAGTACTCGACGAGGCCTTTTAGCTCCGGGTCTGCTCGCTGCTGTTTAGTGAAGTCTTCCGTGCTTATTACTCCGAGGAAGGCGTCGTCGTCCTCGTCGTCTTGCGGCGGGGGATCGATGGGGGCGCGTGATAAGCAGTCGGCGTCAGAGTGTTTTCTTCCGGACTTGTATATTACGGTGACGTCATATTCTTGCAATCTGAGGCTCCACCGCGCCAGCCGTCCTGAAGGGTCCTTTAAGTTAGCTAGCCAACACAATGCGTGATGGTCACTGACGACTTTGAATGGCCTGCCATAGAGGTAAGGGCGGAATTTAGCTGTAGCCCAAATGATGGCGAGGCATTCCTTTTCAGTCGTAGAATAGTTGCTTTCCGCTTTTGACAGCGACCGGCTAGCATACGATATCACCCTTTCAAGTCCTTCTTTCCTCTGGACTAGGACGGCACCGAGGCCTAGGCTACTGCCGTCAGTGTGGATTTCGGTATCGGCGTCCTCGTCGAAGTGTGCAAGTACCGGCGGCGACTGCATGCGTCGTTTGAGTTCTTGAAATGCCTTGGCCTGCGGCGTTTCCCACTTGAACGCGACATCACATTTGGTTAGATGTGTTAGCGGCTCCGCGATGCGTGAAAAGTCCTTGACAAAGCGCCTATAGTAGGCACACATGCCAAGGAATCTGCGCACTGCCTTCTTGTCGGTTGGCTTCGGGAACTTTGCGATGAAAGCTGTCTTCTGTGGGTCGGGGCGTACTCCTGATTTGCTGATCACGTGGCCTAGGAACAAAAGCTCATCGTAAGCGAAGCGGCACTTTTCCGGCTTCAGAGTGAGCCCTGATGACTTGATGGCTTCTAACACTGTCGCAAGCCGCCTAAGGTGATCGTCGAAATTTCCGGCGAAGACAACGACGTCATCCAGGTAAACAAGGCACGTCTGCCACTTCAGTCCGGCTAACACCGTGTCCATGACGCGCTGAAACGTTGCAGGCGCCGAGCACAGTCCGAATGGCATGACCTTGAACTCGTAGAGGCCGTCTGGCGTGATGAAGGCAGTCTTTTCGCGATCTCTCTCGTCGACTTCTATTTGCCAGTAGCCAGACTTAAGGTCCATCGATGAGAAGTATTTAGCGTTGCAGAGCCGATCCAATGCGTCATCTATCCGTGGAAGGGGGTACACATCCTTCTTCGTGATCTTGTTCAATCGACGATAATCGACGCAGAAACGTAGGGTTCCGTCCTTTTTCTTCACCAGGACTACAGGAGAGGCCCACGGGCTTTTCGACGGCTGGATGATGTCGTCGCGCAGCATTTCGTCTACTTATTGCCTAATAGCTTCACGTTCTCGCGTCGAAACTTGGTAAGGGCTCTGGCGGAGTGGTCGAGCACTCTCTTCGTTTATTATGCGATGCTTTGCAACTGGTGTTTGTCGAATCCTCGATGACGTCGAAAACCAGTCTTTGTATCGTCGGAGAAGACTTCTGATCTGTTGCTGCTTAATCATAGGAAGACTTGGATTCACGTCGAAGTCTGGTTCGGGGACAGTGCTCATCGGGGTAGGTGCGGCTGAATCCGAGAGGACAAAGGCATTGCTGGTTTGCACAATTTCCTCGATGTATGCGATTGTCGTGCCCTTGTTGATGTGCTTGAACTCTTGGCTGAAGTTGGTTAGCATAACTTCCACTTGCCCTCTGTGGAGTTGAGCGATCCCTATTGCGACGCAAATTTCGCGGTCGAGCAGTAGATGTTGGTCGCCCTCGATGAGGCCTTCTACGTCAGCGGGTGTTTCAGTGCCGACGGAAATAATAATGCTGGAGCGCGGCGGGATGCTCACTTGATCTTTGAGCACACTCAAGGCGTGGTGACTACGACATGTCTCCGGCGGTATTGCTTGATCTTGTGACAGCGTTATCGATTTCGACTTCAGGTCGATGACTGTGCCATGTTGATTCAGGAAGTCCATGCCGAGAATGACATCTCGTGAACACTGTTGCAGGATAACGAAGGTGGCAGGGTAAGTCCGGTCATGAATGGTAATTCTTGCCGTGCAGATTCCACTTCGCGTGATGAGGTGTCTTCCAGCGGTCCGAATTAACGGGCCTTCCCATGCAATCTTAACTTTCTTCAATTGTGCTGCGATGGGTCCACTCATGGCAGAGTAATCGGCTCCTGTGTCTACTAAGGCGGTGACTGCGTGGCCGTCGAGAAGCACGTCGAGGTCGGTGGTTCTTTGTCTTGCGTTACAGTTAGGCCTCGGCGTCGGATCCCGGCTGCGTCGAGTTGACCTGCGGTTGGTACGTGGTGTCGTCAGGTGGTCATTCGTCAGCGTGTTCTTTCCTGCGAGACTTCGTCGGGACGGCGGTGTGTCGTCGTTGTTATGTCGTCGAGATAGGCTTTTCGGCGTCTTCGTCGGCGGCGGAGGGTCTTCGTCAGTTCGACGAACAGCAACCGCACCTCCATCGGTTGCTGCTTTTAGTTTTCCGGATATGGGCTGACGGACCGGGCCCGGGCTGGGCCAGTGTATGGTCGGCGCTGTGGCGACAGGTAGCGGCCTGGTGACGGCGAACGGGACGGTCGTCGAGGGCTCCACTGAGTAGCGGCGAGGTAGTCGGCGATGTCACGAGGGCGTTCACCTTCCCTCGGGCGCTGTGCGTTGACGGCGAAGCCTCGCAATCCCAGCTCGCGGTATGGGCATCGGCGGTAAACATGGCCGGCTTCGCCGCAGTGGTAGCAGAGCGGGCGGTGGTCGGGGGCGCGCCAAATGTCCGTCTTCCTCGCGTAGGTGCGCTGGGCGACGGGTGGTCGCACTGGCGGCGGCGGCGGACGACGGAATTGGGGCGTTGCAGGCCCTTGGCGCGGTCGCCGAGGGGGACCTTGACGACGTGCGACCGCGGCGTAAGTCATCGCTTCTGGCTGAGGCTGCGGTACATGTGGTTGCACCTCAGGAACTCCAAGCGATCGGTGCAGCTCTTCTTTCACGATGTCGGCGATCGAGGCCACTTGAGGCTGCGACGATGGCAAGACATTGCGCAGTTCTTCGCGCACAATGGCCCTGATGGTCTCGCACAGATCGTCCGTGGCCAGTGATTGAATTCCGGCGTAGCTTGTTGGCTTGGTGCGGCGGTCGAATTGCCGGTTCCGCAATTCTAGTGTCTTCTCGATGCTCGTCGCCTCACGAAGAAACTCGTCGACGGTCTTCGGTGGGCTTCTTAGCATTCCGGCGAAAAGTTCCTCCTTTACGCCTCGCACCAAGAAACGCACTTTTTTTTCTTCGGACATTTCCGGATCGGCGTGGTGAAAAAGACGGGTCATCTCTTCTGTGAAGATGGCGATGGTCTCATTGGGTAGTTGGCCTCGGGTTTCCAGTAGAACTTCGGCCCTTTCTTTTCGGACAACGCTCGTGAACGTCCTCAGGAAGTTACTGCTGAACAGGTCCCATGTTGCTAGGGTAGACTCCTGGTTCTCGAACCAAGTCCTCGCGGCATCTTCCAAGGAGAAGTACACGTGTCGTAGCTTATCCTCAGAGGTCCAGTTATTGAAGGTCGAGATCCTTTCGAAGGTTTCGAGCCAGGTTTCAGGATCCTCTGACGTAGCACCACGGAAGGTAGGGGGCTCCCTGGGTTGTTGAAGTACGATGGGCGACACTGGGGCAGCCATTGTGGTTGTCTTGGCCACAATCTTCTTGGGCTTCTCAGGTAGAAGTCCGTGCTCCGGGGGCAGCTGTTGTAGACGACGGCTTGCTCGATGGTCCAGGACTACGTTGGTGCTCTCTTTGCAGTCCGGGCTTGTATCACGGCTTGTCGGGGGCGTCCGGTACATGGACGAAAAACACCTCCACCAGATGTCACGTGGTGGTGACGTTAAGAACACAGTAGCAATACTGTGAAAGGCAAAACTAGATTTTATTGGGCGAACCTGTGCCCACAAAACAGGCTACACTTATAGCACAACGAAAGCAGCGAACACAGTCGGCGATCGTCGGAAAATCTGATCAGCGGGTCAAGCGCGTCGGCTTTTATACAGTAGTCATCGAATGTTCCAGACTAATCGTTGGGACCCGCATGCCTTCTACAAAGTTCTACACAATTCGCGTCAAGCGATGAAATCAGATAACGCAAGGTTCGGCGACAACAGACAGCCGGGTAGAAGCATCGATAACTTTCCAGAAACGTCGGATACATGTAGGCGCGTCCCGCGCTGTGCGATTACAGATTGTTAAGCGGCGAAACGTGGTCGCCCGATAAAGATAAGTACACGTGTCAATATTACCCTGCTTATCTTTTAGTGCATACATCTTTGTTTGTCCTATGCCAAGTTTCCTTCTGACTTATTTCAGGCCGCGTCCATTTTTTACGGCTTCTTCAGACTTTCTCAAGTTATAGTTGAGAATATCACTTATTTTTCCCTTGTAGTTTCTACAGTTCCGCGTATTCTGTCTTATCTCTTGAGTTGGGCACTTTCATTCTTTGTCGTTTCTTTGTTAGGACCTTTGTTACTTGGGAGAGCTTACCTACTGGTTGCCTTGGTGCCTTGCCTCCCATTTCAATTGCTGCCTCTGAAAGCAAACTAGTTACGGTTTCATTCATTGCCTCTATGCCATCTTACCTCTGTTGTACGGCTGCATATTTGCTGCCAAGTACAAGCCTGAATTTATCTGCTTTTACTTTTATGCCTCTAGGTTGACCTGTTTCTTATTGACCAATTTTACTCTGTCTCTCTTAAAATTGAAGTCAATCATAGTCCTTACTATTCTATAATAACTGCACTTTACCCATCCTATCACTTCTACATCCTGCACTATGCTGCGGTCGGCAGAAAGTACAAAATCAATTTCATTTCTTATTTTACCAGTAGGGCTTTTCCAGGTCTATTTTCTGTCGCTACGCTTCCTGAAAAAGGCATTCATTATTCGAAGCTTATATTTTTCTGCGAATTCTATCAACATCTCTCCTCTAGCATTCCTAGAATCGACGCTGTAGTTGCCAATTCCTTGTTCCCCTGCCTGCTTTTTCCGCACTTTTCCATTGAAGTCGCCCATTACTACAATATACTGAGTTTGAACTTTTGTAATCGCTAATTAAACATCTTCACAAAACTGATCTACTTCATTATCGTGACTCCATGTTGAAGCATAGGCTTCAGCTATCTTTAATCTATACATCTTACTAAGTTTAATTACGACTACTGCTACCCTCTCCGTAATGCTGTAGAATTCGTCAATGTTGCCCGCTATGTCCTTATGCGTTAGGAATCCTACCCAGTATTGCTTCTTATCTGGGAGACCTCTATTGCAGAGGACATTAGTCAGCATTCTATAAGCCTCATCAGTTTTCTAATCTTTCTAAGGCCAATGATATCCCAAACAATGTGTGATAGTTCCTCAAAGAGTCCTGTTAGGCTAGCCTCACTAGCTCGGGCGTTAAAGGCTGACAGGGTCGGCTTCCATTGGCCGGACCCAGGGAACTTTGGCGCCCTCTGCTGCGTTAACGCTCCGCAGCTTGTGGGTACTGAGGGCCTTTGTTTACTTGCTGGAGTCATTTCGTAGGGAGTGGCAATATACTGCGCCAGGGAGGCCAATTCCTGTTCTGGTGAGGGAATGTCTTTGTTGAAGCTTAGTGGGCCTTCCTAATTTGGTTGTACTTGGATTAGTGTAGCCTTCCTCGCTCTCGGCATCATTTTGCCGGTGTCAGGCGTCACTCCCAGCCTGTAGATGCAGCATACTGGAGGAGGTTAAATTCACGCTCACCGCCGTCAGATAAAAAAAGAGATAGAGGATTCTAAGTCAACCGAGCATTCGACATAGCTCAGTCAGATAATCCCGTAGGCGGCGAGGCTATCTTCTCATCGACAAGTGCAGCCCCGAGTGCCCTACATGCCTAAAAACTTATTTCATTTGTCCGTTGTATATGTGTTTTGTTAATGTGCTTGCAGATGTGCTGAAGGCTGACCCTGTCAGCCTTTACCGACTGAACTCTGTCGAGTGAGGCTGGCTTAGCAGGACTCTTTGAGTAAGTCGACATAGAACAATTTCTAAACGGTACTGGCCTCCTTGTTCCCCAATCCCACATGCGCAGACGGCCATGAATTCGGCTAGGCAAAAAATATACAGCCGACTCCGACTCGCGTTAAAAATACTAATAATAATATTGTAGCACTCTTCAATGAAGCACACTAAACACACTGGTTTATTGTGGGCGAACTTGTGCACGGAAACTCAATATTAAGCATTGACACACTTTAAAAGATGAGTTAACAGCAGCCTATTCCACAGTCAACCGCGTCTCTCTGCCGAACGCACTTTTCACGCATCCCGAAATCCAAGAGCCACGCCGTGGCTTCTCATTGGACGGCAGACTCGGGCGCTGCCGTGAGCGCGTGCACGGGAGACACGCGCTGTATCGCCATGCGCGAGGCGTTGCTGGCGCTCTTCTAACGGCGATGCGACGAGTAATGGGTTTTAGCGATGAGACGCTTGGAAAGGTGCGTCACGAGAGTGCTCGTACCTGGCATGTGGAGAGCTCTCTGCGGCATTAGTCCCCCTCCGAAAACGCATCTTCCCGATGCGTATGAAACAAATTTATCTATAGATGTGTTTTCATTGCCTGTCGTAGTAAGGCTTCATGCGGACTACGTGTACGACCTCCGCATGGATGTGCCGCTTTGATCGCTCTTGCTTATGAGGGATGACTTCGTAATTCAGGTCACCTACTCGGCGAATAACTTCGTAAGGTCCAAAGTATCGGCGAAGGAGTTTTTCACTTAGTCCGCGACGACGCACTGGTGTCCATACCCACACTTTGTCGCCCGGGTGGTACTGAACTTCTCTGCGGCGCAGGTTGTAGTAGCTTGCGTCCCTAAGTTGTTGCTGGCGGATGCGGAACCGTGCCAACTGCCGGGCTTCTTCAGCTCGTTGTAGGAAGTCGTCGACGTCGTACGGGTTGTTGTTGTCATCATCTACCGGCAACATAGCATCCAGTGTGGTTGTTACTGTGCGGCCATAGACCAGTTGAAATGGAGTGACCTGGGTTGTCTCCTGTACTGCCGTATTATAGGCGAAAGTGGCGTAAGGCAAGATTGCGTCCCATGTCTTATGTTCGAGGTCGACATACATGGACAACATATCGGCCAGGCTTCGGTTTAGACGTTCCGTCAGGCCGTTTGTTTGGGGATGGTATGCAGTGCTTTTTCTGTGACTGGTGTGAGTCATCTTCATTAAACATTGCATCAAATCAGCTGTGAAGGCCGCTCCTCGATCGGTAATCACGACCATTGGTGCACCATGTCGCAGTACTATGTTACAAACGAAGAAATTTGCAACTTCAGCTGCCGTTCCTCGCTCAAGGCAGCCAGTTTCAGCATATCGTGTTAAATAGTCCGTCGCTACTACGATCCATCTCTTCCCTGACGATGATGCTGGGAACGGGCCAAGAAGATCCATTCCAACTTGTTGAAATGGAGTCTTTGAGTCTTTGGTGGGTCTGTGGGCTGAAGAAGTCCGGCCGGTTTCACGGGTGGTGTTTTGCGCCTTTGACATTCGCGACATGTCTTCACGTAATGCTGCACCGACGCTAACAATTTAGGCCAGAAGTATCTGAGACGAATTCTGGCGAACGTCCGGCTGATACCTAAGTGACCCGACGATGGTTCATCATGGCAAACTTCCAAAATTTCTGGTCGCATGGCTGACGGTACGACGAGTAAGAATTTTTCCTGGTTGCATTCAAAGTTTCTCTTGTAGAGCGCATTATGTCGGAGGCAAAATGACGATAAACCTGTCATAAACATGCGTGGGACTTGGACGTCGTATCCTTCGAGGTGTTTGATGAGTGGGAGCAATTCTGTGTCGGCCCGTTGACGCTCGGCGATTTCCGAAGCTGTCATCGCTGTAAGAAACGGGAAATCTTCTGAAGGAGTCGACTCCACTGGTGAGCGGGACAAGCAGTCAGCATTGTTATGTTTTCATCCAGACCTGTACACGACAGTAATGTCGTATTCTTGGAGCCTGAGGCTCCACCTCGCAAGTCGTCCAGATGGGTCCTTTAGGTTTGCCAGCCAGCAAAGAGAATGGTGATCGCTGACTGCACGGAACGGCCTGCCGTAAAGGTATGGTCGGAACTTGCTGATGGCCCATATGACAGCCAAAGACTCCTTTTCCGTCGCAGAGTAATTTGTTTCAGCTTTCGAGAGAGTGTGGCTAGCATACGCTATGACTTTCTCTTCCCCATTTTGCCACTGAACTAAAACCGCGCCGAGACCGAGATTGCTTGCATCTGTGTGAACTTCAGTGTCCGCTGTCTCGTCGAAGTGGGCGAGGATCGGTGGGGCTTGCAATCGTTCCTTTAGTTCATTGAACGCAACCTCTTGTTCAGCATGCCACATAAAGGGTACGTCTTCTTTAGTCAGTTTCGTTAGAGGTTCGGCAATATTCGAGAAGTTTTCTACAAATCGCCTGTAATAAGCGCATAGTCCCAAAAATTGCCGTACCGTCTTCTTGTTTGTAGGCTTTGGAAATCGTGCAACGGCAGCAGTCTTGTCGGGATCCGGAGCAGTACCTTGCGCGCTAATTACGTGACCCAGGAAACGAAGTTCTTGGAATCCAAACTGGCACTTTTCCGGTTTAATGGTTAGGCCTGCCGAGCGGATGACTTGAAGCACTAAACGCAGCCTCTGGCCATGCTGGTCGAATGTTGCAGAAAATACCACTACGTCGTCTAGGTAAACTAAGCATGACTTCCATTTAAGACCCGAGAGGACACTGTCCATCATGCGCTGGAATGTCGCCGGCGCACAGCAGAGGCCGAATGGAAGCGCTTTGAACTCATACAGGCCGTCTGGGGTTACGAAAGCAGTTTTTTCACGGTCTCTTTCGTCTACTTCAATTTGTCAATATCCGCTCTTGAGATCTAATGAAGGGAAAAATTTTGCATGTCGTAGGCGATCCAACGTGTCATCAATGCGGGGAAGGGGGTATACATCCTGCCTGGTCACACTGTTCAATTTCCGGTAATCAACACAGAATCTCAATGTATTGTCCTTCTTTCTCACAAGGACTACCGGCGACGCCCACGGGCTGTTTGATGGCTGAATGACATCGTCCTCAAGCATCTCTTGCACCTGACTCTTTATGATCTCTCGTTCAACCGGTGACACTCGGTACGGATGTTGGTATACTGGCCTGGTCGCTTCGTCTGTTATTATACGGTGTTTAACAATTGGTGTGCGCCGTACCTTGGACGAGGTGGAGAAACATTCTGCGAATTCATTTATAAGGTCCTCCATCATTTCTTTCTGGGCTGGCGTCAGACTTTGGTTGATCGCAAATGATGTTACGGCGTCATGCATAGTTTGGACAGCAGGTGGCCTTAACGCTAAGCTACATACATCTGTGACCGCAGTAGCGCTGTGCAGGAAGGCGATGGCTGTGTTCTTTGCGACGTGCTGAAATTCACTTCCGAAGTTCGTCAGCAATACATCAGCACACCCATCGCGTTGTTGAGCAATTCCTCGTGCTACGCAAATGCCTTTTTTCAACAGTAGCTCGACGTTGGCCTCCGCTATACCTTCCGAGTCGTCGAATGCTTCGTTTCTTACGCGAACCAGCATGCTGCATCGTGGTGGCACGGTTATGTCATCGTCGGTAACCCGCAAGGCAACGTGTTCTAGCTCCTCAGACTCTTGCATGTCTATAGCCTGCTTCGTAGAAAATGACACGCTAGAATTCTGCAGGTTGGTTACAAGCACCATTTGTTAGGAGAAAGTCCATTCCGAGTATTACATCCTTCAAACATTCGGGTAGCACGACAAAATCAGCGACGTAAGAAAAACCCCGAATTCCGATTCTCGCTGTACATCTACCCAGGGGCGTAATGAGGTGCCCACCAGCCGTACGTATCTGGGGTCCACTCCATGGCATCAAAACTTTTTTCAATTCCTTCGTGAGTGCATATCTTACGACGGAATAATCGGCACCTGTGTCAACTAATGCACTCAATTCATGACCGTCTATTGTAATGCGCAAGTATGAAAAAATTCTCTGTTCACTTATCTTATTCATCTGCTTCTGTTCGTCGCGGCTGATCGGTAAACTTGACGGAGGATCTTGGCTTTTTCGAACGTCAGCGGCCTCGCCTCCACAGGTCGCTCGCTTCAGTTTTCCGGACGTGGGCTCAGTGAACGACGCCTTGGTGAAATCGAGGATGGCCGTGGACTTCGTGATCGGTAGCGTGCAGACGTTGATGATCGGGGCTGGTGTTGGTATCTAGCAGCCGGATCCTGTTGTCGGGTCAAGTAGTCCTGAATTTCGGTGGGTCTTTCGCCATTACGGGGGCAAGGCGCATTTATCGTAAAGCCGCGAAGACCTGCTCTGCGATATGGGCACATTCTGTAAAGGTGTCCAGCTTCCCCGCAGTGGAAACAGAGTGGTGTCCGAACGGGTGCACGCCACACGTCACTTTTTCGTGGCCTCAGCTCTGCTAGAAGGGGTCCACTGCGCAGAGTCGGCTGGCGGCTGCTGGGAGTCGCGAATGGAGAACAATGCCTGGTCGGTTGGCATAACACATCAGCGTACGTTGGCACGCGACGTATGGGTGGTGGTTGCGGACGAGTCCTGCAAACAGCTCCTGCTTAACGCCACGCATCAGATGGCGTAATTTCTTCTCTTCGGTCATGTTTGGATCCGCGCGCGTGAAGAGACGGGACATGTCCTCGATATACATGGCGACACTTTCGTTAGTGCGCTGGTTTCTGGCTTGTAGAGCGTGCTCTGCCTTCTCTCGCCGATCGGTGCTGGCATACGTGGCAAGGAGCTGTGACCGAAATTCTTCCCACGAAGATAGTGCCGCTTCATGATTGACGTACCACGTCCTCGCTGACTCTTCTAACGCGAAGTACACGTTGCGAAGCTTCCGTGTCTCGTCCCAGCCGTTGAAATCTGCCACTCGCTCGAACTGCTCTAACCAGTCTTCCACATCTTCGAACGTATCGCCGTGGAAGGACTCGGGCGTGCGTGGTGGGTACACGATGAGCTGGCATGATGCCACTGGGATGGTCATGGTTGCACCGTCGCTGGTAACTGTTGCCCGCACTGCTGCAGCAACAGGAAGCGGTCCGAACTCGGGTGGGTCTCCTCGGATGCGGCGGCTTGTGCGCTGGTGTACTGGAGTTAGTTCCCTGGGTTCCAATCGCTGAGGGTCGGGGCTTCATTCTCTTGCGAACTGGGGACTTCCAATCATACCCCGCACCTCCACCAGAAATGTAGCACTCTTCAATGAAGCACACTAAACACACTGGTTTATTGTGGGCGAACTTGTGCCCGGAAACTCAATATTAAGCATTCACACACTTTAAAAGAAGAGTTAACAGCAGCCTATTCCACAGTCAACCGCGTCTCTCTGCCGAACGCACTTTTGACGCGTCCCGAAGGCCAAGAGCCACGCCGTGGCTTCTCATTGGACGGCAGACTCGGGCGCTGCCGTGAGCGCGTGCACGGGAGACACGCGCTGTATCGCCATGCGCGAGGCGTTGCTGGCGCTCTTCTAATGGCGATGCAACGAGTAATGGGTTTTAGCGATGAGACGCTTGGAAAGGTGCGCCACGAGAGTGCTCGTACCTGGCATGTGGAGAGCTCTCTGCGGCAATATCATGTCACAGTAGATATACTTTATTAAACTCACACTGGTGCTCACCAGGATATTGAGGTCTCCGATTGCTCAATTTCTTGCAGTCATTTCACGCTTGCTTGGTTACGGCGCCACTGCATTCGACGCGTAGGGTCCAGAAATGGCGTGAAGAGACTCTGGCGGAGCGGCAAAGGGATACCCAACCCCTTCGGCCACGGTGAAACGTGTTCGCATCTATGCGCTCTGTGTCGATCGAGGCGAGCGCAGGAGGCCCAACTATCTACGAGTGCGGCGGGCTCGAGCCGCGCAGGGAAGTCTAGGCTTGCACCGGTGTGTGTTCATTTCTATGCCCTAGTAGTGCCCAAACAACCTCTGCAAGACAAGCGCGCTCTACGAACAGGGATGGAGCGCGATTCCAAAATGAAATTCATGAGCCATTCCACTGTGTGAAGGTTGATGACCGATGAAGCTGTGTGGCAAGTGATAAAGAGGTGACGTATTTGCTGTCTAGATCGGTGGTCATCGTGACAAAAGGTACACACACATTTAGTTTGATAAAGTCGCGTTGATTCGTGTCATATTCGTTATACACATTCGTTATATACATTCATGTTTTCATTCTGCGATATATTTAAGCAAAGAATTTCAGAACGAAATCACCGCACCGACTGGCCGTCAGAGCCACAGCCAGTGCAGTCAGCGTTTCAGCCGAGGGAGGGGCAGTATGGGAATGCAGGTATCATTAGCGGCAACGGAGCCAGCTATGGAACACTACGACGATGACGAACGAGCGAGCAGTGGCACAAGTCATCGCTGATGATGATAGTTAGTGCTCGCACACATGAAAGTTTCACGGAACCCTAGCCATAAACAGCTTCAGTGTAATTTGACCCTCAGACTCCCGCTAGCGTTACCACAGTTTAATTTGATGAACTTTGAATGCGTGAATAAATAAGTTTTGCATTTGGCAAAGTCATTTGTATGCTCTAGTGCCCATGCACCCTCTGCAGCACACACGAATCAATTCCAGTACCCTACTGTGGCTACGTCCCTCAAACAGCTTGGTAGACATTGTCTTTTATGCGAAGCGTATTAACGTAGGTTTCGGGCCTTCGCGCGACGCCCGGCGGTGGCCACCATTGACCTTCAAGTGACCTTCAAGTAGGTCACGTGACATGACGTCACGTGATGACGTCACACCGGCTGCAGATGGGGCCTCATATCGCGCCGTCGGTCGCCTCCCGGCGGTGGCCACCATTGACCTTCAAGTGGCCTTCAAGTAGGTCACGTGACATGACGTCACATGATGACGTCACACCGGCTGCAGATGGGGCCTCATATCGCGCCGTCGGTCGCCTCCTGGCGGTGGCCTCCACGCTTCGGTTCGCGCCGTCGCGCGAGACGCGGCGGCGGCGCCACCATCGCTGCATCACGTGATATGTGACGTCACGCCAGGGATGAAGCGGCGCGCGCCCGCCGTCGCCTCAGTCTCTGTGCCCGCAACCGCGCCAGCGTCTTTGCGCCGGGCGTGTATGCGGTCAAGATGCCTCCAAACGCTAAGGATACGCTAAGGTTAAGCCCAGTGGATGCGAAGCATCCACTGGGCTTAACCTTGATAAGCCTCCAATTTTTTTATTCGGGCCGTCATACTTTGGGCAAAGTCTTCAAAATGGCGAAATAAAAGGAATATCAGGTATCAAGTTTACCAACTCTCTAACGACGCAACTAAATAAAATATTACAGTTCTCTAAACCAATGGAAGTGAAGGGCAAATATAACAAATGCTTCAAACAGCTGTCCAAACAATCGAACAATATCTAAAGGGCACAGGGCTAACCTGCTCGGCAGAGAAATCGGAGCTGTTGCTGTACAGACCGACTCGCTGAGGTCGCAAACGAGGCAACTACAGGGGAGATCTCACCCATAGAGATGAGATACAGTTAAAGACAGCCGATGGGAAATACATACCGAAGGTCGACGGGATCAAGTTCCTCATCGAAGCTGAGGGCAACAACGGAGAAACCCTCAGAACACTGGAGGGAACTGAAACGCAAATCATGAACCTAATCAGAAGGATAGCAAACAAGCTAAGTTAGAGAGGAAAACACAATGAGGTTAATACAGGCGTTCGTATTAGGTAGAATGGTATACGTAGCGCCGTACTTGAAATGGCAGGTCATGGAAAAGATCAAACTAGAATGCCTCATTCGGAAAATATACAAACTAGCCGTAGGGCTACCGATCAGCACCAGCACAGACAAGTTGCTACAATTAGGCCTACACAACACGATATACGAGCTCATTGAAGCGCAATGTACGGCACAATATGCACGCCCTTCTAAGGCTAGAGCAGGCAGATACATCCTAGAGAGACTAGACTTAGGTTAACATACACAGCAAGGTGTCAAGGCGGACATCCCGATAGAGACGAAGGAAACAATGGTAATGCCCCCTATACCAATGAACATGCAACCAGAACACAATAAGGACAGACGAGCGAACAGAGCGAGGAAGATACAAAAGAAATTCTGCAACGCTAAGGACGCAGTCTTCGTAGACGCGGGTCGATACAGTCGCAGGCAGCCGTAATCAATAGCGAGAAACAGTGCAAGACGAACGCAACGATACGTACCACAAGCAACGAGACAGCGGAGCAGCCACAGCGCTCGCTCAGACTAGCGCAACCGTGATAGTCAGCGGCTCTCAGACGGCAATAAGAAACTTTGCCAACGGCCGAATCTCCCCGGAGGCACTACGCATTCTTCTTGCAGGAGGCGAAAATCGCAAAAGAAAGATATTCCTCACATGGGCACCCACTCACACCTTCGCGGAGGACGGCAACAACGAGGCGGCACACGACGCGGCTCGAGGGCTTACGGACCGAGCCGCAGTCGCAAGTGAGGCCCCGGCACCGTCCGGACATGACGGTGCGGTAAATGAGTGGGAGAGGGAGGACAGAATGATCACATATAATGACATTAGGAAACACTATAGGTTACAGAGGGGAATATTCCCGCGACATTACGCAAAATTGACAACAAAGCACTCTGTCGCATGGCGGCAGTTACAAACTAGGACGTATCCCAATGTTGCGCTCTCGCACATCATATATCCGGATATATATCAAAAGGACAAATGCAACACATGTGAATCCAGAGCCACTCTGGAGCATGCATTATGGGAATGCCGAGGGATATATAGCAATAACGAGAACGCGGCCTCTAGCAACAGCCTTCGCACGCGCTGGGAAGCCGCGATTCTCAGCCCCGCTCTCGAGGATCAACTATGGGCCGTCCAGCGGGCCGAGGATGCCGCCCGGACCCACGAACTCCTGGCCGTCACCTAGGCGGGGCCTTTGGCCCTCCCCACCAACTCGCAGGGCACACAATAACGTCATTTTCTTCTCCTCCTCTTTAAACTGCACCTCCTGATACAGTTAAAGTGTACAGATTTCGTGCGATGTGTACTGCTCTGAAATATACCACGGATATGTGAGCAGAACTTTCGTAAAAGCCTCGTAAACGTAACAAATTCACGCATTTTCTAAAGTCATTTATCAAGTTTGTCACCCGATGCAGTTTACATAACTGCGATATCTTTTTTGGCGCACAATTACAGATTTGTAACCTTGGTGCTTCTTTCGTTGACCGATTTTGGGCAATTGCTACAAAATTGAGGTTACAGATTGAGCTCTAAAAATCGGAGCTCGCCCCGGGATAAATCTTCCTCTTGAGCAAAGAAGCCGATTGCTTATGAATGACTACGAGAGCTGCACAGCGCGATGTAAGGATTGTATCTCTTTGTCATTTTTTCCCTGCTCCAGCCTTTGCTAGAGCAAAGGCTACTTCATTTGTCCCGCCCACTGATTTTGCTGCGTCAATTGGTGCTAAATATTTTGCTAACTGATGCGACCGTCTGCACCAGACAGTATGCCTCAGAACTGTGTCCATAAAGTTCTGTGCTCGAGTTGGTCATTTCTGAGTTGTATCAATCGCTTACGATTGCGGAGTGCATACGCACCACTCATGAAGAAAAGGTAAGTGGGAAATGCACGCTTTGTGTAGTGTATATTCTTGAATGCGCTCAATTTTCCAAACGTGGGAAAGGTGTACTCAGACGTGAGATTTCAGGAAGACATGTTAATAAATAAATAAAAAAGGCATGTAGAGGCATGGCCCCAAAGCAATGTTCACATGTTTTACTTACAGAATACACGTCTATAAGCGATGGTTTCGTTCACGTTCACCTTGAGGTTACCAAGGGAATTGCACTCGCACGTTGCACGAGAAAACACGAAGGGAACGAAAATTTAGGCAATCCGCGAGGCATGCAGGGTACGAACGTGCAGGAAGACTGTGTTTTTGTAACCTCACATGTACACGTAGCACTCTCAAAATCTCTACAAAGGCACTATCCCGGAGCCAGTGGGTTCCAAATATTCCCGACCTATTCTTTACAACGAAACTTTGAGTTAAGGGGAGCTTCACAACGGTGCGGTGGCGGCTGCGCTGGCCGGCGACATGCGTCTACGCGATCGATCACAAGGAGCACGCAGCGACCTGAATTCACTTGAAAACCTAGGTCTAATCATCAAGAGTTGTAGAATAAAAGTTACCCGACTCCAATAGACTTGCTTGCTTTATTTTAGGCAATAATAAGTTGATTTTATGTTTTACCGGTTAAACTTTGGCGGTCTACTGGGAGAGGCTGAAATTGAGAGACCGTTTGCGGTTATTGCCTCTTGGTTATGATCATGCGAGAGAAATGGCGCACGCAAGCGTCTTTACGCCTCCGAGCCCTGCTTGCGTTCTCTTGCGCACCAAGTTTGCATCCCCTAATTTTGGTTGTGCCAAATGCAAAACTTTCTATTATTAAAGAAAGTGCTTCGAAGAAGTGAATATTTGTGAACTGCAACAATTTATCGGTCGTAATAACCTTCCAACTTAGTAAGTACTTTCGTGCCGTGCCGTTTCTTTTCATTATTACTTAAAAAAAGAACACATGTGTTTTCACAAGCTTACATCCGGGTGTAGCGAAATCGCA